>NC_082696.1:1432500-1787500 GCF_949987515.2 Delphinus delphis
TTCCCTTTCGTGTACAATTCTATAACCTTCAACAAGTGAATAGAAGTGCGTCACCACCACTGCAGTCAGGATACGAAACAGAAACTTCACATTTTAAGAGTGGCTTTAGTCACAGATCCACTGAACTGTTGAAAACAACTATATAAACAGCTCTTATAATAACTATAAAGCACAGCTGTTATAAAAGCTTCCACATGAAACGCATAATACTATGTATGAGATAAAACAAGGAAACAGAACTTAAGTAATGGATGCATGCTGTAATGACTAAGGTCAGATAATCTACAGCATTACTACTTCTGAAGGCACACTTCTTGCTCTAAAATAATTTAGCAAGCCCTCATTCTAAAGATGTGGGATATTTCAAGTGAACAGCATTGAGCAGTTGATAATGACCCAAGCTCATGCACATCCTGATAGTTCTTCACTGTATTCCCTCTGCTACTGTAAATGGAAGAGGTCTTTCTGAACTTGGTCGAGAGAAAGTGCCCGGAGCTCCCTTGGGTGAGTCTGAGGAAGGATGCTGTGGGCAGACGCAGAGCGATTCACCAGGAGGCAAGACGCTGTGTGGCCCCGGAGCCGCGGACACAGCGGCCGAGCTCAGGACAGGAGAGCGCGCGGGTCTGGCGCTCACTCTCCTGGTGCAACGTGCTGAGTGTGCTCTGGAGTCGTGGGATGCTGGCTCTGCAGCCGCGATCCCCCCGGGTCCTGGCCTTGTGGACCCAGTAACGTGGCCTTGTGTCTCTGACCTCCCTGCCAATTCATCTGCTGCTGTGATACCTCCCTGAGCACCTTGTTAGGAGGATAAAAAGTGGCTGCAGATGTCAAGGAGCTGGCGCGGACCTAGGACAGAACGCAGGTTCAATTTCACCAGTGGAGAAAGAGGCCGAGACCCTCCAGGGGCCTCTGGAAGCAGTCACCATGCAGGGGGGCCTCTCTGCCCCCTGCCCCCTCCCTGCAGCCACACTGGCCAGTCCTTGCTGCTCTTGACGTCCCACCTCAGGAGTCCCTCCACGTGGGGAGCTCTTGCCCCAGGGACCCGCATGGCTTGCTGCTGGGACCATTCAGCTCTCTGCTCAGATGTCTGTCTGGAGAGCACCTTGGTGGAGCCCACTGTCCCCCATGCCCCGTGTCTTTCCCTGGCTTTCTGTTTCCCATGGCGCCTGGGTTGAGGCTGGGCCCTGCTCATTCGACATCCTCACGTGTGTGTGCATAAGCGTGTGGGGTGGGAACACAGAAGGTCTCTGCTTTTCCCCACAGTGTAGCTTCCATAAACGTGGCCTGAGCTTTAAAGCTCTCCCGGCCCATTATGAATATGAGGTTCATTCTTGCCCACCAGACTCCGAATAAACACCAGACAGGAGTTTGGAAAGCCTGGGGGTGCAGGGAGGATTTGCAAGGACACGGTGGCGCTAGATCTGACCTGGAAGCAGAGCTGGGCCCTGGGAAGGTGTTCGTGTGGTGGGGCTGTGGCCAGGTGAGCAAATATGGACAGACTCAGAGGCCTGACAACATGCAGAAGGCGCCTTCCTGAGCAGCGGACGGCCTGGGGCAGGTTGAGCCCCCTCCCCAGGGACAGGATTCAGAGGAGAGCGAAGGGCAGAGGGCCAGTGAGGGGCCACCGTCCTGGGCATTTCATCCCAGGCCAGGCCCGTCTCTCTATCTGTGCTTGGTGCTGGGAGGCCCCATTGCTTCCCTCCTTGCTTTCATGTTGACGGAAACGTTCCATGAGGGAATTCACATTTTATATGCCCTCAGTTGAACATCCCCCGCCTCGGAGCCTCTCAGACAATCAGGACGGATGTACACCCACTTATAATGTCCACCAAGAACTGGAGAATTGCTTAGTATGAGAAGGGAAATTTTAAATTTACTTAAAATTTAAATTTACTTAAAAATAAATAAAAATGAAGACACAACATAACAAAGCTTATGAGACTCAGGAAAAGCAGTGCACCTGAGGAAATTCATAGCCACTATTAAAAAAGAAGAAAGATCTCAAACCAATAACCTTAACTTCCACCATAAGACACTGGACAAAATAGAGCAAACTAAACCTAAACTAAACATAAAACATGCAGAAACAGGAAATAACAAAGATCAGGGTGGAAATAAATGAAATAGAGAATAGGAAAACAATAGAGAAAAATCAATAAAACTAAAAGTCTGTGCTTTAAAAAAATTAATAAAATTGACAAACCTGTAGCTAGACTAAGAAAAAGAAAAAAGAGAAAGTCTTGAATTGCTAAAATCATGAATGAATGAGGCAATCTAGCAACCCTACAAAGTAAAAGGAAAACAAGGGGATACTATGAACATGTGACGCAAACAAATCAGATGACTTAGATGAAATAACCAAGTATCTAAAGAGATACAAACTGCAGAGACTTACTCAAGAAGAAACACAAAGTCTGAATAATCCTAACACAGAGATTAAATCAGTAACAATAGAGATACAAACTGCAGAGACTTACTCAAGAAGAAACACAAAGTCTGAATAATCCTAACAAAGAGATTAAATCAGTAATAAGAATTTTTTAAAAACTACCCAGAAAGAATAGCTCAGGCTCAGATGGCCTCACCACTGACCTCTACTGAACATTTAAAGAAGAATTAATACAAACTCTTCACAAACTCTTCCAGAAAATAAGAGAGGAGGGAGCACTTCTTGTGTTCTTCTTAAGGCCAATATTACCCTGAAATCAAAACCAGACAAAGACATCACAACAAAAGAAAACTACTGGCCAGTATCCTTTATGAATATGAATGCAAAAACGCACACACAAAAAGTACTAAAAAATTGAATTCAGCAATATGTAAGAATTATATACCATGACCAAGTGGCATCAGTTACAGGAATACAAGGTTAGTTCAACATCTGAAAGTTAATTGATGTAATGCATCATATCAATAGAATAAAAAACAAAAACCACATGATCATGGCAATAGATGCAGAAAAAGCATTTGACAAAAATCCAACACTCTTTCATGACTTAAAAAAATAAAAGCCACTCAAAATGCAGGCGATAGTATGAAACAACCTCAACCTCATTAAAGGCATCCATGAAAGCCCCACAGGTAACAACGTACTTAGTGGTGAAAGTCTGGATGCTTTCACCCCAAGAGCAGGAACATGACAGGTATGTCTGATGCACCACTTCTATTTTGTGCTAGAGGTTCTAGCCAGAGCAATTAAACACATTTTAGTGGTTGTTTAGTCCTGCAGAAACATGTAAGGGAGCGGAAAAGGAAGATGATAGCTATAGAACCCGTGGTTTCCTTCTGTAATGAAAAGAAAGTTCTAAAACTGACTGGAATGGTCACACAACTCTTTAATGTAGTGAAAAACATTGAATTGTATACTTTAATTGGATGAATTGTATGACATGTGAGTTATATCTCAATAAACTATTTAAAAGTTCGTATGAATCCTCACAGATTTCAACAACCCGGCTAAAGCGAATTCATGTGATGCTATTCCCATAAAAGATGTGGATCAGAGCACTGATGTGAACAGGCGGTGGGAGGCACCCTCTATAATTAACCTCTATCACGGCATGGTCCTCTCTCCCCGTCTCATTACCCTTGCTCCTTCATCTGCACTTCCTGGGGCCACATCTCACACAAATTACTGTACCCAAGTATTGTCTTGCCATTGTGCCTTGCACATAGTAGGTGTTTATCAATATTTGTTGGACAGAGGGATGAAGCAGGACAGCATTTCTGATGTCCTTACAGCCTCAGGGGCTCTAGCAGGAAGCACCTTGGAACCAGCCATATTTAGCCTCAACCTAATACTGCACCATGTGACGATTCATGTAGTTTTTTGTTTCTATTCTGCTATGACCAGCTGACTCTGATTTCAAACTTGCTTCTGATTGGTTCTTTTGTCTGTTGACTGACAAAAAAATGCACAACATAAGTTGAGAGTTATGTTTTATTTGGCAGACTTTCTTAGGACTTCAAGCCCAGAAGACAGCTCTGAGGGATGGCTGAGAAGAGGCAACGGGGGAGCCAGGATATAGAGGAGATTTTACAGCAAAGACCAGGTAGTCAGAACATCAAAGGATTACTGTTAATTAGAGAAAACCAAACACCTCAAGTTAAGGAATGTAGCGCTTTTCTATGTATGGGAAGATGCAAGAGTTTGGGCTCATTGAAATCGTTCCTTTGATACGCACCTCAGCTACCTGGGGCCAATATCCTGTGTTTTCTCATCCTGAGTTTCCTCAGGGGCACTGTCAGGGTGCTATAACGTGAAGGCTTGATGGCTGCGACACCCTTAGTTTACTGATACGGCAGGTGACATTTTAGTTCTCAGGTCTATCCCCAAACGGTTTCTGCTTACTGTCTTCTGTGTATGTCTCCCCTGTGCTGCTGACTCTTGATAGGTTCTTTCACTCAAAAGTCCTGAAAAAGAAGGATGGGTGAACCTCCCCACCATGCAGATTGAGCACCGCTGTGTGTAGAGTTCTGTCATCAGGACATTGCATGGGCCACTGGTCAAACCCGACCCCGGGCAAAGCAGCTGTGGTCAGGTGAGGGGTCAGGGGAGAGGTATGTGGATATATTGATCAGGATCGCCTAGAGAAGTGTTTTAGTCCCAGTGGCTGTTCTGAGGCAGGAATCTTGCCTGCACTTGGCAGAAATCCTGATAATACATCTAGGATGGAAACGGGTTAGATGTGGAATAGATCACACACACTACTGGGAAACACCGCAGTCTCGCTAAGTCTCACGTACTCCATCTACCAGCACAGTAAAATCTATTGGTCTGGGTGAAGCACCTTTTGAGGTTCTAAATGCATTCAATTAACTTGTGTTTCTTTTCCTTCCTGCCCTTCTGGAGCCCATCAGTGAGTGAACTAGAAGCAGAGAATGTCAAGGGCTAAGTCTCTTGCCATTCACATCTTATCTAGAGACAGAAACTACTAGAAGTCTTATAAAATATCCTCCAGATTTCTAATTTTCACAGGAGATTTGGATAACAGCCGATATTTAGAATGCATATATGGCCAAATACCTGTTAATATTCATCCCAGACTTGACATGAAGAGGATGTACAAGCGAGCATAATATCTGAGGTCAAATATCAGTGCTTTCAACATAGCCAGATGTTCATATAAACCATGTCTTCAGGGTATTATTTAGATTTGGTTTATAATAATACATCCTCTAATTTATATATGATTAATCATATTAATTTGTTAAGAACTATTGTGATGTGTCATGTTGTATTTCTTTCACTTTCACACTTGTTCTAACAAAAGACCTGAATTCTAAAGTCAGTGGCCAACCGTTATGATTTATGCTTACAGAAGAAACTTCAAGAAGTAGATTCGAAGAAAATATCATGTGAACATTTTCTCAAGTCTTTTCTCTAAACGTGAGTGTTGAATATCAGTTTGCTTTCTTCCTCTGGGAGTAGGATCCAAGCATCTTTCTAAATAAAATGCCACCTGGGACATGCCGCTCCCAACCTTCTCACAGTGTCACAGCTGCATCCCGTGCAAAGCAGCATCGTGAAGAAGACCAGTGCTTCACAAACTTTAATGTGTGATGAGTTTTGAAGCTCAGAGTCTCATGACGTAGTCTGGAGCGGGTGCGCAGATTCTGTATCTAACAAGCTCCCAGGAGCCACTGGTCCCCCGTCGTACTTCGAGTACAAGATTCTAGAGGGCAAGTTGTGTTCTGGTCTGCAGTTGGTCCTGATTCTGCAGAAGGACACCCGCTGGCGCTGTCGGCCCAAGTTCTGCCATCTTCAGGGAAAACGATTTTAGGGCTTTATCTCACGGAGAAAAACACACCTATATGTAGCAAAGCTTGTTTGGATTATAGACACCATACTCACCGTTGGCCAGACAACTGGAACATTCCAGATCGTCCAGTCATTAGGGCTTTGTGCCCCTAGAAAACTCCAAACCATTCCCATAAGGACTGGTTCTCACGGTGATTCTCTACAAGCCATGGTGACAGTGATCGGTTCCTGAGAGCTGGGGAAGGAAGCCATCCCACACACAGGGAAGCATCTGGCCAGTAAGAACGAATAAAAATCAGTTATTGGAAAAACAGAGAGCTGAGAGCAAGCTTTCTGCTCATCACGTGAACTGTGGTGTGCCTCGCCTTCCTGCTCTCCTGGTGGCATCTCTCCACTTCAGCCGTCAAAGCCAGCGATGGCTCTGGCTTGTGTTCTGGGAACAGCGCTGTGAAGGCAGGCTCATGCCTTTGCTACCCGATGCGAGACTAGTTGGCTTTAAAGAACTTTTACAGTTCTGCAGAGTCTCATGCCTATCTGACTAGACCCAGCTGTTCACGTATGGAAATACACACAGCACATTCTCAGAACCCCTGTTAGCCACTTGTCTACCAGATAATCCCACTAAAGGCGGAATTTTCTGGAGGCACACGGCTGGTAATATTAGGACCGTGATCTAGATCCTTTTTGAAATGGGTGAAAGTATACATACACTCTTAAATTCGGGGGTAACTAGCTTTCACCATAAAATGCTTTCACTCTACCTATATCTTAAAGATTTCATCCCCTTAAAAAACTCAACAGGTACCAGTAATTTAGGGCAGAATCTGTCCATTTTGACCACAGGATTATCTTCGTCTTCTTATTTTACATAAAAGTGTAAGAGTCTAATGGGAAAGCAGAGCACACACACACACGAGCTGGGCTTTTACCACATAAATAAAAGTCATCATAATTATAAAAACGTGGTCAATGTACTTAAGCCATCTGTTGAAGAACTTGTATTATTTTGCTCTCACTGAGTGGACAGTCAGCTCCTTTTCCTCAGAAATCACCAAAATGCAGCTCAAGGCTGGCGTTCCGCTAACACTAATCACTGAAAGAAAGAATTGCGTAGTTAAGAATTCTGTTTACTCCAATAATTCATAGATGCCTGAAATTACATAAATGTGCAGCCTCATCTCGTCAGGCCTCTGACAAGAAAGAGCAGGCTTACAGGCCAGCTACACCTGGGCGAAGACGGCGGAGAAGGAAAGCTCCTCGGTGACTTTCCACCACGCAGTGTTGATCTACCCCTTATTCTCTTACAGATCAGGTCCTACATTCGCTCAATTTTTTCTTATATGTACTGACTTTGCATTCTTCAAATAACTTGTCAGCTCCCACGGATGTCTGATAAGTTCTAGCAGAGAGGGGTGTTTGTATCTCAGCTCGGTGAACCTGGGCCCAATCGCATCTTATTACGTCTCCCAGCCCGTCAAACGTTTTGTACTCAGACCCTGGCGGAGCATCTTCTCCCCTGACGAGTGAGCCCCTGTGTGTTCTACAGAAAACGCAATCCATGTGCTTCCCACACATTTACACTGGGCTCATCAAATTGTTTTCTTCGGGCTCTTTGACATCTAAGAAGTCACTTCGGCCTTTCTTCTTAGCCCTCTGGTCCCCACCAACAGCAGTTGCAAAAGGCTCTGAGTCTGATTTTCATCTCAGAAACCACATATGGTCTTAAGGAGCTTCAAATCCAAAAGGGGAAAAGAAACCTCTCCTCTTAATATAGGAAATTCTTGTATCCAGTTTTAGGAAAGGGTGTGGAAACCATGTGAAAAAAAATGCTGTATATTCAAGTATTTGGTTTGATCAAGTGCTCCTTTACATTGGATGGTTTATTCAGACTAAATATCAAACGGTATTAAGTAATTTTTTAAAGTGAAAACACACAAAATATCAAAAGTTTTCAGAAACAAAATGAACATGAGGAATATCTTGGTGGATATTAAGAGAGATGAAATTATAAAAACATACCCAAAAGAAAGTGGTCAACTCTGAGTCACGTAAACAGAGCGAGTTCCGTTGCATCCTCTCCAGTTCAACCCTGGCCAGGGCTTTGTGTCCACCCATGGGTGTTGGGTGTGAAGCGCCGTCCAAACCTACAGCGAAAGTATTGACATTTATCTAAGGCCAAGGCAAGCACTTGACAAATTCAGCCAAGTTCAACCTCATTTCTGTGCTGGGCATTTGGGTAGTTTAATTGTCAAGTTCAAGATGTTTTAGCTGTTTCCAGCATCCTTCTGGAAATGGAACACTGAGCTGGGTGATGGACACAGAGACGGCAGGATCCCTGAGGGAGCCGACCCCCCCATTCCCCAGGCCCCTGTGTGAGCATCATGGGAGGACATGGGCCCTGAATCCCCTTCTCCTCCCAGGAACACTCCAGGCACCGTGCATCAACAGAGGGATACTTCCAAATAAGCTTTCCGGTGTGGTCTCAGCTCCACGAGGACCAGGCGTGGCCTCCCCAGGCCAGAGGACTCATTCGGACTGTTGGCCCCCTGGGCTTTTAACTTTTAAATGTCCTAGGAAAATGCATAACAGGTTCACAAAACCACATTTCACTTTTTTCCTGAATAACCATCTTGTTGCATGAAGGGATTTAAATTTAACTCATTGAAGAACTGTGGAGGCAAGAAGACAGATTATTTTTTTCTTTCATCGCTAATTATTCCACTAAAATGTGTGTCTATAGCTGCTACATTTCTTCTGAGTTTTGATGGTCAAGAGAAATGACCTTTGTCTTGGAAAATGTTTTCTCATTAGTGAATTACACTAAGTCATGCTCCATCCTGTGAAACACTTCAAAATGCAGCCTGGAATAAATATTCTGACAACCCGGCGTTCCAGAGACTGGGAGCCTTTCAAAAGGGATGCTAGCTGTATTCAGTTTAAACTCTGCATTTAAAAAGAGTCAGGTTTTGCACTTGTTGTTAAGAGCTTTTATAATTTGTCCCAAACTGTAAACTGTGTTTCTAGTGCAGTCAGAGTCGTTGAGATCTGGACCGTGTCCTCCGAGATTGAAGGGCAGGAGTGGTTGCCGGCCATTCCCCTGCCAGAAAGCACCTCCACCAGAAGTGTGTCCCCGCAGGCAGGACTGGCCCAGAGGGACCTTCCCCAGAGGCCCTCCCTCCCCAGCAGTCCCCAGCCTGTCCCGCCACCATCCGGACGCCCTGGCATCCCGGGCCACCTGCACCAGGCCGCTGGCCGTTGGATCACAGTGTCCCTGCACTTGCCACAAAGCCTCCTGTGTTTCCTCTGCAATGAGTCAGTGGCAAACCTGGTCTTGAGAATAACCTGTGGCCCTTGCTCAGGGGGCCTACGTGCTCCGGGATACTTCTTCTAGGAGCATTGACAGCTCAACAGAGGAATTCTATCATTTATTTTGTTCTGATTATGAAATAGATACATATTTATCACACAAATTAGTCCATTAAGTTTAAGGAGAAAATTTCCTTTCATCTCAGCCCCCTGTGATCCCGGCTTAGTGCCATGTGTGTATTACATATGCATTTATATAAAATGTACGTTTACATTTTACATGCATACAGCTCTGCCTTCTTTCTGCAGCTCGAAGCATACTATAGCTGAAGGAGCTCCCAGCCAGGGTCCTGGGTTGTCAGCTTGTCACTCCCCATCACCCCGTCTGCCGTTGGCCTTGACACGGAGGCTGGAATCAAGAAGGAGAACACAGCGGGAAGTGAGGCCTGGGACTGTCCTTCCCACACCAAGCCCTCTAAGTACCCAGGATGAAAGGATCAGAGGGAAGGAAAAGTCCCCCTACCCATAGAGGCTGAGGGACAGAGAAGCAGCAGCCTGCCCTCCTTCAAGCTAGAGAGGATCCTCATTAGACTTGGGGCACTGTGCTAGGCGGAAGGCCAGGATTCATTCATATGTTTTCTATTCTCTTGGGACACTATATATATATATATATATATATATATATATATATATATATATATATACACATACAACAAGGAGGGAAATTGTTGAGTCATATGGTAAATCTATGCTTAATTTCTGAGCAACTGTCCAACTGTCTTAAACAGAGACTGCATCATTTTACATTCGCATCAACAACGTATGAGCTCCAATTTCTCCACATCCTTGCCAACCCTCGTTATTTTTCTTCTTCTTTAATTATAGCCATCCTAGTGGTGTAAGTAATATCTTACAGTGATTTTGATTTGCATTTAATGACTAATGATGTTGAGTTTCTTTTCATGAGCTTATTGGCCATTTGTGTATGTTTTTTGAAGCAATATCTATTCAAGTCCTTTGAACTATTTTCATTGGATCTCTTTATTTTTATTGTTGACTTGAAAGAGTTTTTCTCATATATTCTGGATACTAGACCCTCATCAGATAGGTGAATAGCAAATATTTTCTCCCACTGTGTGGGTTATCTTTTCATTTTCTTGATATTGTCCTTTGAAGCACAACATTTTTAATTTTGATGGGGTCCAATTTATTTCTTTATTGCTTGTGCTTTTGATATCATATCTGAGAAACTGTTGCCTAATCCAAGATTTTAAAAATATATCTCCAAGTTTTCTTCCAAGAGTTTTACAATTTTAGCTCTTACATTTAGGTCTTTGATCAATTTTGAGTTAACTTTATATATGGTGTGAAAAGTGGCCCAACTTCATTCATTTGCACATGGATATTCAATTACCTCAGCACAATTTGTTGAAAAGACTATTTTCTGCCAATGAACAGTCTTGACATTGATGTTGAAAATCAATTTGCCTTAGATATATGGGTTTATTTCTGGACTCTTGACTCTATTCTATTGATCTATATGTCTAAGTTCATGCAGGTACCACACTGTCTTGATTATTTTAGCTTTATAATAAGTTTTGGAATTGGGAAGTGTGAGTACTCTGAGTTAGTTCTTTTTTAATATTGTTTTGGCTATTCTGGGTCTCTTTAATTTCCACATTAAATTTATAATTGACTTGTACACTTCTGTAAAAAAAAAAAAGGCAGTTGGAATTTTGATATGTATTGCATTGAATCTATAGATCAGTTTGGGGATTGTTATCTTCTTAAAAAGATTAAGCCTTCCAATCCATGAACATGGGATGTCTTTTCATTTAAGTTTTAAACTTTTCTTTCAAAAATGTTTTGTAGAATTCAATATAGAAGTCTTGCACTCCTTTGGTTAAATATGTTCCTAAGTATTTTATTCTTTTTAATGCTATTTTAAATATAACTGTTCTCTTAATTTCACAATTCTGGTTTATCATTTCTAGTGTATACAAATACAACCAACATATATATTTCTCTTGTATCCTGTCACTTTGCTGAACTTATTTATTAGCTCTCATAGTGTGTGTGTGTGTGTGTGTGTGTGTGTGTGTGTGTGGGTGGGTGTGTAGGGTTTTCCATATACAAACTGATGTCATCTGCAAGTAGAGACAGGTTTACGTCTTCCCTTCCAATCTGGATGCTTTTTTACTCTGCCTAATTGTCCTGGCTACAACCTCGAGTATAATGTTTAATAGAGGTGACAAGTGTAGACAGCTTTGTCTTGTTTCTAATCTTAGGAAGAAAACATCCAGTTTTTCACCACTAACTATGATGTAAGCTGTGGGTGTTTCATAGATGCTCTTTATCAGGTTGAGGAAGTTTGTTTTATTCCTAGTTATGTGAGTTCTTTGATCATGAAAATGTGTAGCGTTTTGTTAAATATGTTTTCTGCATGCATTGAGGTAATTATGTAGTTTTATTTCTTTATTCTATTAATATAATGTGTAATACTGATACATTTTTAGATGTCAAGCTTGCATTCCTGGGATGAATCCCAGTTGGTCATGGTGTTTAATTCTTTCTTGAGTATTGCTGGATTTGGTTTGCTAGTATTTTATTGAGGATTTCATATTCATAATTGTTATTGGTCTGTAGATTTCTTTTCTTGTTATATCTTTGCCTCATTTGGGATCTAGGTAATACTGGGCTCATAGAATGAGACCTCTTCTATTTTTTGGAAGAATTTATAAAAGATTTCTGTTTATTCTTCTAAAACATTTTGTAGACCTCACCATTAGAGCCATTTGGCTCTAATGAGATCTAATCTCTAATTTGGATTTTCTTTGTGGGAAATTTTCTGATTATAAAATTAATCTCTTACTTTCTAAAAATCTATTCAGATTTTCTGTTTCTTCTTGAGTGACTTATGGTAGTTTGTGTCTGCTCTAATCTTTATTATTTCCTTCTTGAAGCTTGCTTTGTGTTTTTCTAGTTTCTTAAGGTAGGTGTTAGGTTATTTATTTGGGATCTTTCTGCTTTGTAACAAAATTTGTTTAGCTTCTTGCATGTGTTAATGTTTTTAATCAAATTAATCAAGTTTAACTTATCAAATTAATGTTTTTCATCAAATTTGGGAGATTTTCAGCCATCATTTCTTCAAATATTGTTACTGGTGAGAAATTTGTTTCATCCTTGTCTCACTCCCCTGTACATATTCTTTCTCTGCTACTAAGACTTTCTCTTTTTAACTGGTCTTGAGAAATTTGATTATGATGTACCTCAGTGTAGTTTTCTTCATATTTTTTGTGCTTGGGATTTGTTGAACGTCTTTGATCTGCGGGTGTATAATTTCCATTAAATTTGGAAATTTTTCAGACGTTATTTACTTAAATACTTTTTCTGCCCCCAAGCCATCTTCTTTTTTGATGACTCCAATTACATTTCTGTTAGTGTGCTTGCAGATGTCTCACAGTTCCCTTATGATCTTTCCATTTTTATTTATTATTCTTTTTTCTCTGTGTGTGTGTTTATTTTTTGGAGGGGAAAAGCAGTTTCTAACTCTTCAAGCTTACTAAATATTTTACATTTCAATGTCTAATCTGCCATTAATCTGATCTAGTGTATTTTTCACTTCAGACATTGTATTTACCAATTCTTAAAATTTGACTTTTGTTTTTTTTATATCTTTTATGCTTCTTATTAGATTCTTGAATATTTGAATTTTATTACAGTAATTGTTTCAATGTCCTTCTCTGATAATTCTACCATCTGTGCCCATTACTGGTTAGTTTTAATTGATTAATAATTTCATTCATCATAAATCTTGTCTTTCTGTTTCTTTGCAGGCTTGGTAATCTTTGACTCGATATCAAACATTGTGTTTTTTACCTTATCGGGAGTTAGATTCTTTTTAATTCTTGTAAATATTCTTGAGCTTTGTTCTGGGTTGCAGTTAATTTACTTGCAAGCAGTTTGAGCCTTTCTACTCTCACTTTTATGATTCATTAGGTGAGTCTGAGGCAGTGTTTATTCTAAGAATAATTATTACCCACTATTGAAACAAGACTTCCCTGACTACTTTAACAAATGTCTCATGAATTATGAGTTTTTCCAGTGTGGCTGGTGGGAATAGGCACAATTTCTAGCCATGTGTGTCTTTCAACCAACTGTTTCCTCTAATCCCTTTGGATGGTTCACTCTTAACCTTGTGCATATGTACTAACTAGTCCTCTGAGGAATGCTCAAGCGGGGCCTCTGCAGATCTCTGGATTCTCTCTGCATATGTTGACTGTGTGTCTCCAGCACTGAGTCTTGTGCACTCTGGTTGCCTTGGTCTCACCAAACTGTCAACCTTTTCTCCTCAATTCAGGGGTCTTTCAGGTTTTGCCTGTTTTTTTGTTCCTGTGACACAGCTTAGAAACTCTCCCATGACAGAATTGCCTTGTTTTCAAAACATTGCCCGTTGTTTTGAAAATCATTTTTTATGTAGTTTGTCTGTCTGAATTTTTAATGGCTGTTTCAGGCAAAAGGGTAAATCCTGACCCTGTTACTCAACTCTGGCTGAAATCAGTCTAGTGATATCAATCTTAAAAAAAAATATTTCAGGAAATAGAGTAGGAGAGAATACTTCTCAACTTATTTTATGAGGTTATCATTATCCTGATATCAAAACTAGGTGAAGATAATACAGAGAAAGAGAGAGAGGAAACTACAGACTAATTGTATTCAGGAACATAAATGTGAAAAATTTTAACAAAATATCAGACAGTTAAATCCCCTAGTATCTAAAATAGATAATACATCATGACCAAGTAGAGTTCATCCCAGTGAAATGTATACAAATATACACACTTGTGTAATCATCGCCAAGCTCAATGTATACATTTCTATTAAACCAGAACGTTTCCTTGTGCCCACTTCCAGTCAAGTACACCTCCAGTGTAAACAAGTTTTATGATTTCTGTACCACAGATGAGTTTGCTCTTGAGCTGCTCAAGTCTGCTCCTGAGCTTCATATTAGCTCAGTAGTTACTCTTTTATGTCTGGATTCTTTTAATTAAATATATGATTATCTCAATAGACTCAGAGAATGCATTTGACAAAATTCAATCTATTCATGACAAAAATCCCTCAATGAAATAAAAATCGTCAATGAGAAACCTACAATCTAACATTCTTTATTATGATTATTGTTAAAGAATAACTTTTATACAGTAATATTTACTCTGTGTATCATTCTGTGTTTTGGCAAATGATTATTGTCATCCTACCACTATCAGAATCAAAACATCTAACAACTCCAGCACCAATGATTTATTATTACATTATAAGTTCAATAATATAAATGTGTTGCTTATAAAAATCTCAGCACACACAAACTTGAAATACAGGAAAACAATGCCAATATTATATATAAAATCAACAGGAAACCTACAACTCTTATTACTTATATTTTGTAATGGATACACTACACCATTGCATGTAATGATGAGATACTGAGTGTCTTCCTCTTAGGATCTGGGAGACAAGGATATCCTTTCTCGTCATTTTTATTCAACATTATTCTGAAAACTCTTCCTATTGAAATAAGGCAGTGAAAAAAGTTAAAAGCACAAAAATTAAAAAAGAAGAAGAAAAACTTTTATTTGAAGAAGATAACACTTTATGTAGAAAATGCTAAGAATAAAATACTTAATAAAATAATAAAATACCAAGAAATCAGCAAAACAGTTACTAGAATGAAACAACTTCTAAGGGGCAAAATACAATTATATTTTTAATATATTAACAGTGAAACTTTTGAAATATAAAATGAAATTAATCCCATTTACAGAGAATTTTTAAAC
The DNA here is from genome assembly GCF_949987515.2 of Delphinus delphis. Taxonomy (NCBI): domain Eukaryota; kingdom Metazoa; phylum Chordata; class Mammalia; order Artiodactyla; family Delphinidae; genus Delphinus; species Delphinus delphis. Next base: position 1,447,402 of record NC_082696.1, read on the forward strand.
ATTGTTGAAAGAAATTAGAAGAGAACTAAATAAATGGACAGACATACCACATTCATGGATTTTCAGACTCAATATTTTTAAGATCTCAACTGTCTACAAATTGATCCATAGATTTAACACAATCCCTGGAAAAGTCTAATAGACTTTTTCAGAAATTGATAAGTTGATTCTCAATCTTATTTAGCAATTCAAAGGACATAAAATTGCCAAAGCAAACTTCAAAAAGAACTAAGTGGGGAGAGTCACACTATGTGATTTCATGACTTACTACAAAGGTGCTATATTTGAGACAATGACCATTAAAGTAGCTCGAAGGAGAAGGGGATCCATTCAACAAATTGTGTTTCACCATCTGGATGAACATGGAAAAAATTAAGCACAATGCCATCTTTAGATCCCTACAAACATGAATTCAAGATGAGTCATAAAAGCTGAAACTAAAGTTTCCAGAAGAAAAGAGAGAAATATATTTTTATCCCTCAAAGTAGTGAAGGTTCCTTAGAGCAAACTCAAAAAGCACTACACATAAAAGTAAAAGTTGGTAGATTGGACTTCATTGAAACAAAAAACTCCTGTGCATTGAATGGCATAATTAAGAAAATGAAAAAGCAAATCAAAGACTGGGAGAAAATATTTGCAAGGCATGTATCTGACAAATGTTTCATATTTAGAACATATATTGAGCTTCCAAAATAAATAATAAAAAGACCAAGAACCTTAATAAAAATGGGCAAAGGACTTGGACACTTCTCAAAGGAAGATGCAAAATTTGCCAATAAACACTTGAAAAGGGGTTCAACATCACTCATCATCAGAGAAAAACCAATTAAAATTACCATGAGATACCATTCTACTAACCTCAGTATGGCTAAAATTTAAGTCTGGCAATACCAAATGCTGACAGGGTTGTGGGGCAAGTGGAATTCTTACGCACTGCTGATGGATGTCTACAATGGTTGTACCACTTTGGAAAACTGGCAGAAAATTCGCTCTTATCTTTTTTACCCAAATGAAAAAAAAACATCCATCCACAAATAAAACTTACACAAAATGGGGTTCATAATAACCCCAAACTAGAAACAACCCTAACATCCATGATATAGATAAGCAAGTTGTGGTATATTACACAATGGAACATGACTCAGCATTAAAAAGAATGAACCGATTCCCATAACTTCTTGTTTGAATCTCTAAAACATTATATTGAGTGGAGAAAGGCAGACACAGAAGAGTTCATACTGGATGCTTCCATTTGTATGAAGTTCAAGAGCAAGGAAACCTAATCTACAATGACAGCAGTCTGGATTGTGGATGACCATGGAGGATGGAGATGGAATTAAATTTAGGAATAAGGAATTTTCTGGGGTGATTGACAGGTTCTATATGTTGATTGGAGTAATGATTACACTGGTGTATTTGTTTGTCAAGTCCTCACTTCCCTGTATGCAAGTTTTATCTCAAAAGATAAGCTGAAGAATACAACTAAAATTGACAGAACATTACTATTTAAATTGAAGAAACACTCCAATAGTGATCTGAAGTAGAAAATGTAATGGAAAAACACCACACAAAGAAATATGACCTAGTAGAAAAGGAAGGAAAACGTTCAAGATTTTTCAGAACAACTTGGGAAACTTATTTTGTAGGAAAAAATCATACTGTGGTGATTCATGACTTTATTTTTAGAAATTTAGATGTTACTGCCACGTTGAACATTACAGGAAGAATAACATCTTAATGGAGACAAAACGTCCACTGTATGCAGCTGAGCCCACGGAATGGCCACAAACCATTGGGGTGGTTTGACCTTGGATGTTGTAGTTGACATGAAGTGCCCGTCAGGGTTTATGAACAAACCCACAGGTATGAGGCTCTCCACTTCCTCAGTTCTGTAATTTGATTGTCCTAGTCAATTGTATCAGCCTCTTTCCACACTCCAAAAAGGAGTTTATGGTGTCTGTCTGCTGATATTCAAACCCCACTGGTTCCTGAGTCTTTTCTACACAAAACAAGGGGCCCATCAGCCACGGTCCCACCACTAAATGGGATAACTTAATCTGACACATTTATTGCTAAGTTGTGCCCTCATTGCAAGGCATTTTCTTAACACTGATTCCCACCCAGCATCATGTCGGCTCAGTCCCGTTGGAGTCTGGAACCTAACGTTAAGCCTTCGCCCAAATGATGTGGATTTTACTTGCTGCCCTCCTGTCTAGACAGGTAGACAACTGAGTTCTGCTCCTTCTGTTCCCCAGTGATGGACCTCCATCCTACGGTGAATGGGTTTCAGCCTCAGCCTCAGGCCCCCGACCTGAACTATTACCTGAACCCTCCCACTCAGATCATCTTTGATGCCATGTCCTGATGTGTCTGGGCCTTGACTCTCTCCCTGTGGATGGTATTCATAACTACTCTTTTCCTCCCTTCTAACTCTTTCCATGCTTGGGTCACAACGAGTTGAAATTTCCACTTCTGGTTTCTTCCCAGGTGTGGTTTTCCCCCTTCCGCATAAAACTGGGAAACTAAAGTCAATGACCTTATTAGGCCTGAGGCTGCCTGAACCATAAATGTGCCACCCACATCCCAGTAGGTGATTCAAAGGAGCCATAGGAGAGGGGGAAGCAGAGTCTGGTTTTTCCATCCACTGTCAAAAATATCCTCAGGTTCACATCTATACCATCAACCCCAAAAGGTCCTGAATACGGGAAAAGATGGGTGCGACCAACCTTCCTCCATCTCACTGTCTGCCTTTTGTGATTCTGTTCAAGTCTGACTAGAATTTTCTTGAAGACAAGAGAAGAGGGAGAACCAGACTACTTTGCAAATCTTCATGACAGAAGATGTTGGAGAATTCCTTAAACCTTTAAGATGCTGTGGTGGTTAATTGAGATTTTGTTTATCTACTTTTAAACACAATCCCATCTGTAGACATCATGCTGTGATCAATGGCACAATATTTATTTCCCTCATAAAGGGAGATTTATTAAGACATCTATTCCTGCGTAACTTGAAAAGTCCAGCTAGGGACTTCCCTGGTGGTCCAGTGGTAAAGGATCTGCCTATAATGCAAGGGACACGGGTTCGATCCCTGGTCAGGGAACTAAGATGCCACAGGGCAACTAAGCTCGCACACCACAACTACTGAGCTCCTGCACCTCAACTAAAGCCCGTGTGCCTCAAACTACAGAGCCCACACACTCTAGAACCCGTGCTCCACAACTGCAAAGCCCACGCGCCCTGGAGCCTCACGCCACAGTGAAGAGCCTGCATGCTGCAACTAAGACCCGACACAGCCAAAAATAAATTAAATGAATAAATAAAAAATAAATCTTAAAAAAATGTCCAGGGCTTCCCTGGTGGCACAGTGGTTGAGGGTCTGCCTGCCGATGCAGGGGGCGCAGCTTCGCGCCCCGGTCCGGGAAGATCCCACATGCCACGGAGCGGCTGGGCCCGTAAGCCATGGCCGCTGAGCCTGCGCGTCCAGAGCCTGTGCTCCGCAACGGGAGAGGCCACGACAGTGAGGCCCGCGTACCGCAAAAAAAAAGACACTGCACATCACGGCTGCATGAATGGACTCAAGGAACCAGAGCAATGACCATGATGTAAATACCCAGCCCGTGTAACTATCTTGATATTTTCAGTTACACAAGACCAAGCAGCTCAGAAGGAGAAGTAGGCCTCCAGGACACAGCAGACAAGACATCACCACCACTTTCACTGCAATTCTCTCTTGTGCTTGGCTTTCCCTCTGCAGCTCTGCTAAGCCTCATGGCTTGGAGCCCAGCCCAACCCCAGAGATATCTACACCACAGCGCTCAGCCCTGGATCAGCGCACCCACCCAGGTGTCCAGACTTCCTACTGGGATCAGCCCAGCAAGCAACTGATGCGCAGACACGACGGATCCAGAAAGAAGACCGAGATGGTAACCTGACATCCTTTACATCAACCTGACAGTGAAGAGAGAACTAGATTACCAAGGAAAGGAAGGAACACAGTCACAATCTTGGCCATGTACAGGATTGACGGATAAGAACCCAGTCCTCTGCCGTGCTGTCCAACATGGTGGTCATGCACCACATGTGTCTTTCACTTAAGTAAAATTAAATACAATTTAAAATTCAGCTCCTCAGGTACACTGGGCACATTTCAGATGTTCAGTAGAGGTGTGGAGCACCTCTACTGTCCCAAAAGGGCTGCCGTACAATCCTGCCTCAGGGCTTCACAGAAGCCAGAGGCAGCCATTTCTGGCACATGTGGCTAACGTCCTAATCAAGAAGGATAAACTCAGGATTTCTGGAGGGTTTCCTAGTTCCTGCAACAGGAGACGTTTTGAGAACGCTTCCTCCCTTTTCTGGTTGACCCTACGTACAATAAACAAGCCCTTGGTGAACACTCCACGCGGGGATGGCCACAGAACATCACGTGTAGCCAGTGCAGTATTCCCAAGAGCTACAACCTCAGGTTTGTTTTTTAAAAAGGAACTTTATTTTCTTTTAAATCTGAGTGTGATTTTCAACTGAGTCACAGAATCTCTTGTGGCAGAAAATCTAACCTACTCACTTCCAAGTAAAAACTACCAAGTCATTGAACCCTGAGTCATTTCCAGTTTGAACTTAGCTGATTCAGAGACTGGCTCCTGTTTTTCCTCCCAGGGTGTGGTCTGTATGTTCCAAAAGGGCTTGTATATCTTCTGTGTGCCTTCAGTGGGGAGAAATGTCTGGTTTGCTACCATCCTGGAGCCACTGAGAGGAATTCTCACTCTGGTTTTGGTCATCTGTCTCCATTGCTGCCAAAGCTGTGAACTGTCACAAGGGGGGATTCTCCGTTGTCTCCCTCTGAGGGCCACTGCAGTAGGACCATCTCAGCTCTTCTGCCTAGACCCTGGTGTGGTCACTTCTTTGCTGTGGTCGCCACACCAAGGGGGCAGAGGCGTCTCTTCTAAGGCTTGCTTCCCGCTGCCCTGTGCTAGACGGTTTCCACCCACCCACCCCGCCTCTCTAAGGCAGGGCTCCTCTATCTAGAGTGCCATGGGGCTGGAGGTTAGACAGGGCAGGCAGGGCCACCGCTCAGGGACTCACCTGTGCCGAGCCCTCTTCCTGCCCCCAGGCCCCTCCTTCCCACTCTGGGAAGACACCTGTCCAGTGTGTGATAGCAGGATAACCTGGCTTTGCAACCTGTACAACCTACGCTCTGTGCTGAGCTTTATTCCTGGATTCACTGATGGAGTCTCAGAATGTAAAGCTCTTGCAAATTCAAGCCTGGGACTTCAGTCATTGCCCTACCACAGTTTTCAGAAGCTTATGTTGGAGCTCAAAGGGAAGAATTTGAATTCACAGCAGCCAAGACGTGGAAACAACCTAAATGCCCATCAACAGATGAATGGGTAAAGAAGATGTGTTACATATGTGTGATGGAATATTATTCAGCCATAAAAAAGAATGAAATAATGCCATTTGCAGCAACAGGGACGGACCTGGAGATAATCATACTAAGTGAAGTAATTCAGACAGAGAAAGACAAATATCATATGATATTGCTTATATGTGGAATCTAAAATAGGACGTAAATGAACCTATCTATGAAACAGAAATAGACACGCAGATATGGAGATCAGACTGATGGCTGCTGAGGGGGAAGGTGGGTGGGGGAGGGATGGATTAGGAGTTTGGGTCAGCAGATGCAAGCTATTACATATATAGATGGATAAACAACAAGGTCCTACTGTACAGCACAGGGAACTCTATTCTGTAACCTGTGATAAACCATAATGGAAAAGAATATAGAAAAGAATGTATATATATATATATATATATATATATATATATATATATATATATGTATATGTATAAAACTGAATCGCCTTGCTGTACAGCAGAAATTAACACATTGTAAATCAACTACACTTCAAAAAACAAAGTAAGAATTCGACTCAATTTTATAGTTGAGTTATACTGTGCCCTCAGTGGATGCTTCCTGAGACCCTCAGTGAAGCCCAGGGACCCGTTGAGAGAAAAGGCAATGGACGGAGAAGAGAATTCTAGGGAGTGAGTCGCAGCTGGAATGTGAGCTTCATCAGCCTTCGCGCTGCTTCCTCTTGGGCACAGATGCCAGCTTTTGTTATCGATCTCTTTGGAAGCAGATTTGTACGATAATTCTTTGCCCTGTGGCCTATGGAATGACCTGCACAGTTTGTAATTCTCCTGGATTGAGGGGTCTCTGATGGCTCCTCTGTCCTGGCCTGGAAACTCTCCTAACAGCTGGGTGATCGACTCTGCTTTTCTTTGGGTAGTTCTGCAATTTAGGCTAGAAAAGAAATTTCAGATGAGATTCAAGATATAAGGTAATTATGGGTTGAAGAGATTTAGCAAGGTGAATTATTATTAACACCTTAATATGGGTTTCAAATTCACGCATAACAGCATTATGTTGTACTCTACACATCCTCCTCGACTTCACCAGTCGTTTTCTCTACTGAAAGTCTAGTTTAGCAACTTTAAAAATGCTGACAGATCAATTTGAGTGCAAGAACTGAAAATATATAGATTCGTATATATCCATGTCTACAAAAATAGAAATATTCTGATTTCTTTCACGATGAACTGCTACCAAAGTCATAATCAATGCCTATCAAATGTCAACCTTGTTTTTGCTATATATCTTTCCAACTTGACTTTATTCAATATAAACAAGGATTATTGCTCAGATGACTTCTCAGAAATTTCAGACTCGGTAGAAATGACAACATGACTAAAATATTAGAAATGTATTTGCACAGAGTGAGAAAACTCTTTTTGAGTAAAGGCTGTCACTTGTTCCTTGTGTGAGCAGCATAGAGAAGTGAATTATTGTACACATTTTGGTTCTGGGCTGTGGGAAAAGAGGAAAAAAAAGTAAAGTGAGCCTTCTTTAATAACTAACTGGCATAAATTTCACAGTTTCCAAAAGCAATATAACTGATGCATAAATATTTTCAAAATAGGGCTTTCTGTGTTTGTTTCCAGCAGTGTAATGCAAAACATTGGGCAAGGACCATACCATCCTCTCCTACACAGCCGAGTGAAATTAAGACACCGTTAAGGCAGACTTACTAGTCACTCTTGCTTTCCTCAAAATAAACATGGAATTCTTAGTTTTATCTCCCCATTTCAGTGGTAAAATCACTAAGTCCTTGTTCAGATGCTCTCCTTTATAAGAATTAAAAAGGAAAAATATGATAAAAAGCATTTAAAGATCCTTGAGTATACCCATTTCCTATTTTTATTATTAAAATACCACTAAAAGCAGCAAAAGTGGATATAAAATGATCAAATGCTCTTACCATCTCCAAAGCTATGAACACATGCTTTTTCAAGTTGATGTAATTAGGACATATATTAACTGTATTTTGATGACAGAGATAGTTTTCTTTCTCTTCTCAGCCTGTATTTAGTGGATCATAAATTACCTGTTCTTTCTTCTTTGGATGAGAGTAAACCATTGTTATAACTTGCTTCATTTCTTTTGGATTTACATATGTTAGAGGTCAAACCATGACCTTCTAAAACATGACCTAAGGTGCTAAGGGGGCCTGTGGAGATTTTAAATGGACTCCAGTATAAATGAAGATACAATTAAATTCCATTTTACCCACATGTCAACAAATAAAGGCTCTCATCTATGTTCTCTTTAAATTTCTATGCACGTTTCACCTTTATAGTACTTTCCTCTTTTGTGCTAAGTTTTAGGAATTTGGAAACTGGCATTTCAAAAAGACATAAAGAATATGTGTTAGTAAAATGCCTTCAGTCAACAAGGGGAACCTCATTTCATATAGTCGGTAGTTCTATGTTACACACCTAGCAGATTCATTCTGATTTCAGGTACATAATGGACCATACGGCTAAATCACTGGGAATTTCACCATCACTATTTGTGATACATGAAGAAACAATGTCCTCTAGGACATGTAGGGCCGTTCGTACAATAGCAGAAGATTGCCTTTGGGACCACACAAATCCGAAGTATTATAGACACATTTTTCAGGCTGAACTAGTTAACAATGAACTAATGTTAAGCCTTGATTTCATCCCAGGATGTTAATAGGTTTCAATTGAGAAATGCCGTGATTATCACGTAAGTTAGAGAATGAAGCAGTTGGTGCCATGATCATTTTTAAATAAGCTTCCAAGTCCCCCTGGCTTTCAGAAGTATACAGGCAATTTCTTCAGCCATCCCGATTATATTTCATCACTCACCTTACAATGTTTTCGTTTGTTGGTCATCGCCACAGATGATGAACCAGAGGGGATAAAAAAAGAAGCAACCGAGTCGTTTATTTGCCTCAAAATCAAACCAAATATTTGCTTGAGGTTCCAAATATTTAGATAATTTGCCCACTAATTTTTATTTTACTTCATGTTTTGCACATCCTTTTCCAGAGCCAAAATGCCCTTTCTTCCACTTTATTTGTTGATTTAAATGTCTTATGCAAAAGTAAACAGTAACAGATGATTTTCTTTTTAATGAGAACACTTTGGTTCATATGTGTTTAGTGAAAAACTTTATTTTTCTCACTTTTCAAATATTTTCCTGTATGTTTAATTTTCAGCATCCCAAGTAGGTTGCATCTAGGCACGGTTTTCTTTGAGTTTATTCTGTTTGTAGTTCACTGAATTTTTGAATATATAAATTTTTGTCTTGAACCATATTTGGGAAGGTTTTAGCCATTATTCCTTCAAATAATTTTTCTCCAAGCATCACTCTTTCTGTCCCCACTCTGGCACTCCAGTGTTGTGAGTGTGAGACTTTTGATATTATTCCACAGCTTCCTAAAGCTGTGTTAATTTTTTCAATTGTTTTCTTCCTTTGTGTCATTCAGATGGAATGATTTCTATTGATCGATATTTAAGTTCTCTGACTTTTCAATCTACCATCTACATTCTACTAGCAAGCCCATCCAGGGATTTTTCAATTTTATTATATTGCATTTCTTAGTTCTAAAATTTCCATTTGGTTTTTTTTCATAGTTTCTCATTCTCTCCTGAGAACTTCACTTTTATTCATTTCAAGAGTGTTTACCTTGATCTCAAAGGGCATAGTTATGGCAGCTGACCTGAAGACCTGAACTGACCTGAATTGAAGACAAAGACCTGAAGTCTTTGTCTGACAATTCCAACATAGGGGTCACATTGAGATGGGCATCTGTTGATTGTCTTTTCCTTTGAGTATTGGTCTTAATTTTCTGGTTTATTGTATGCCAAATGTTCTTGGATCATATCCTGGACATTTTAAAATATTATGTTATGAAATTCTGGCTCCCATTAAAATCTTCTGGAAAATACTAAATGTTGTTGTCGTTGTCATCACTTTTAACAAGGAACCAACTCAGTTATGTTGAAAGTGTCTTACCTTTATGGGCAGTATCCCAGTTTCACTATCATGCCACCTTGCTACCCGGGACATGGGCTGTGGTTTACGTCATGGTTTGATGCCCAGAGTCTGGTGCTTTGTTAAGATGCTTTGGGTCTTTTCTGCACATGTTCAGTCTAGAGATGAGCCTAGGATTTGTGTCACTTCACACACAGAATTGGAGGGCTCCCTTCCCTGAGATCCTTCCCAGTTCCCAGGGCCGCACTGTGTTTTCCCTTGGGGTTGGAGGTGCCTGTGAAGGACCACTTGGTGTGCCAGAGGCAAGAGAAGGAAAAATAAATAATGAGTATTTTTCATACTCTTAAACTACTAGGTCCTTTTTATCAAGTTTATTTCCTTTGGCCAGAAAGACAAGTTTTCTCTTAAGTTTTTAGGTTCTCACGGAGCCCTGGGACTTCAACTACCAAAAGAACAGGGTCAGGAGAGAGAAGAGATAACCAAAAAAAGAAAAAAAAAAGAAAAGGGATTTTCTCCCACACTCTTAGTCTTGCAGGAGATCCTCTTCCTGGTCCTCAGACGGATAGATGGAGTTTGTCTAAAAATGCACTGTTTATGTCAACTGGGCAGTTCCTAGCCTGGGCAGCCTTCAGGTCAAAGCCAGGAGCTAAAAGAGGAAACTCAGCCAGCAGGAGACTTCTTAAACTATGACTTCCCTCCTTAATGCAGCAGCTCTGGCTAAGTTCAGAGTCCTTGGTTTTAGCTGGTGTTTTTATGGTAATTGGTAGGAGAGGTTACTCCCTGGACAGCCGCAGGGGCAAAGTTTTCTCACATTTCAAACCTCTCATATAAAGACTGGGTAGTGATTATGAACTACAGTTAGGCTATGGGGTGTGGGGGGAGAGAGAGACACAGAGAGAGAGGAGGGGAAGGGAGGAAAGAAGAAGAAGGAGAAGAAGGAGAGGGAGAGGGAGAAGAAGAAGTGGAGGAGGAAAGGGAGAAGCAAGGGAAGGAGAGAAAGAAAGGAAGGAAGAGAGAGGGAAGGAGAGAGGAAGGAAGGAAGGAAGGAAGGAAGGGAGGGAGGAAGGAAGGAAGGAAAGAAGGGAGGAAGGAAGGGAGGGAGGAAGGAAGGAAGGAAGGGAGGGAGGAAGGAAGGAAGGGAGGAAGGAAGGAAGGGAGGGAGGGAGGAAGGGAGGAAGGGAACACAGCATATGCAGCTCTGGGGTAGAAGGACATGTACCCTGTCTATTCCTCTGGGCACAGGAAAGCAGGCACAGAGTCCTGTCACCCTGAAGGAAGAAGTAAAACCAAGCAAAACTGGAGTTTCTTCTTCTCGTATAAAAATAATAGGGAAAAAAACCATCAGTGTGTATGAGACACCTTCTCGGACGCTCAGTCTGTGCTGTCCTGAACCCGGAGCCTGGCCGCGGACTTGCCAGTTCCCACCAGAGGCCTGGGGCACCACGTGTCCCCTCAGAAGGTCCGTTTGCTCCTTGGTAGGACGATGATGATAAAACCACCCTCCTACTGACAGCCTGGTTGTGAGAATCGATCAAGATGCTCTTTGCCCTGCAACATGGGGTACAGAGAAGTGAGATCAGGAGTCGTGGGAATGCGCCCCGCACAGTGGAGGGCGCGTAAATAGATGCAGTGCCTCATCGCAAAGTCACGGATGGCTTCGTGAAGAAGCCTTTGCCTGCGCAGGCTGGGGGACAAAGTTTCCTCCTGCTACAATTATTAAGGTGCCTCACAGCAACATTTCCAAGGACTGAGCCTCCAGCAGAGTCCTCAGCTGGTGCCAGGAAGGGTTATTTCCTGTCTTCCTTCCATTTACAGTTAAAAGGGAGCTAATTGGAGAATGCCTACAAAACTGCAAGATGAGAGGGTGTAGCTTGCATTCCAAAAACATGGATTCTTCACGCTGCTCACAGAGCGACGGCAGTGCTTTGCTGAAGGGATTTTCATTGCGAGTCTAAGCACCAGGAGAGACAGAGAAATGCCAAGCCCAGTCACCAAATGAAGATCAGAGCAGGCAGTTCTTAAACTCCTTTCTGGGAAGATAATATTACCCAACACAAAACTAATGGTAACAACAGCTGCCTGCCCCCGTGGGAGTGTGCTGAATCCGGGCCCTTCACCTCCTTTGTGTTTGCTGCTGCTTCTGTGTGTCCAGTGGGCCCAATGGGTAGCTCTCCTGGCACCTTGGAGCTGGGAGGTGATGAGCCCCAGACAGTCAAGTAGTAAAACGCGTCTTACTTCACTTGTCACCGTGGGACGCCACACAGATGTGCCTTTGCTGCTTTTGATATGACACCATGACTTGTTTTCACAGAAGATCTGCCTTTTTGGAAAACTAGAGTTAATGATATTTACAAGACCCACCCCCACCCCATGTTCTTTGCATAGTGAAACAAAACATCTGCCCTATGTCAATTTGGTTACTGGAAAAAATACTGCTTTGTTTTATTTTTATTTCATTTTATTTGCTGGTGAATTTTAAATGTTACTGTTCCCAGAAGATTAAAAGTGTTTGCATAATTAAATAGAAAACTTAGAGACACTATACCGCCCAAGTGAAACAGTATGCTTAATTCTGATATCAGGAAGCATATACCATCCTTCCTTTTCGATGGACTATTGACATTTATGATTAAATAATTTGTTTATTATTATACCGATTATCATTCTGTGAGTCTGCTTAAGACTGATACATGTCTTAATTAAATAAATATCCATTCCATTTAATTAAAATTCAAACTCAAAGCAGCTATTCTACCTCATTTAAAGAGTATCTATGAAGCTTGAGTTCAATTCCCAGATGTAGATAACAGTACCTATGTTTTTATGAAGCAATCACTCAAAAATCTGAGGAAAGAAGCAGATCATTTGATTTAGGGTTGAATAAAAAGCCAGAGAAAAGTATAAGAGGCTTCAAAACTATGGGGAGATGAGAAAATTGCGCTTCTCTTCAGATCATATAAAAATGAAAAGCTTCTAACAAATTTTGTAAACATCTGTCGTAACGAAACAATACCAACAAGAATTTTTCTTTTTTCAAAATGTAAAACGATTGCATTTTATAATAGGAGAGAAAGATTAAACAGATCACTACTTAAAATTATAAATTCTATTTTGATTCCTAACACAGGAGGAACACCTCTTGGTCTGTCTCACAGCTGGTTTGGGGAAGAGCAGATATTATGGAATCATGTAGTGAACAGCTCCACGATATTCGTTATGAGGGCCGTGCTCTGTGGCACATGGGCCACCCTGATAGACAAGAGCGAAGGAGGAGGGAAATGACATTTTCTGAAGACCTACCAAGTGCTGATCACGCAGACATACCTTTCTTCAATTGATTTTCAAACCAAATCTGCGAGGCAAAATAAAACCCAGAGACACTCGTGTCACATAGTAACGTACCTTAGTTCATACTGGACACTAAACGGTGGAGCCAGGATTGACAATCAATATCCCAAGTTCAAATTCACTGACTTGAACAAATAGGTGCTATTTTAATTGGTCTGTGACAAAATGAAGGCAAGAAATGCTAAATCTATTCAACGTAAAAGATTACCATTAATGTTTAGAATCTATTCCTTTTGATTTTGCCTTTAAAAAAAATGAGACAAAGATGATGATAGTAGATTATAGTAAAAATTTCTTTATAAAGTTTACTTGGCAAATACATAGAAACGTGGAATCGGCAACCGTATGTTGCCAATTTCAAATTTATTAGAAAATTCTGAGTCCGTGAAATCTCTGTATTCTAACAGTATAACCTATTTCAAACTAAGGTCTGTCTCAGTTGACAATATATCATTTTAGTTAGCAAAATGCAAATGTTATAATTATTATTTCCACTGCGTTCTGTGAACTAAAAAAAATGACTATACATACATGCTTTTATACTATGATTCGGACATTTAAAAACGCAGCCCCATTCCTACATTCCTGGAACGATCTTCAAACTCTCCAGAGGAAGAGCTCCAAATCACTGCACTGGCTTTGAATCACGACCATGTTTTCCAGAAAAGTATTTTTAGCATCCTCCAAAAGATAATCACAACTTTCTTGGTAGAACCAACTTCTCCACTTACAAGAACGCCACGTAACCACTAAAATTCCTAATCAGAAGATCAAACTCTTAAATCCATTTACCCATTTCTGACGGGATTATGGATTCATTAAGAAATCCTTACAATGACCTAGTTTTTTCTAAAAGGCAATTTTGATGAGTCCCTGAATCGGCATGTTATTGGATTTGTAATCTTGGCTTTTCCCCTATTTCCTTAAAGTATGAAGAAACTGCAGAGTCTCTCTTCACAGTGACAAAGCCCCATTTTACAGGGTCACCTGCAGCAGGACAGACTCCTGACCTGGCCTGGGCGCTGGTGCCATGGCCCCGAGATGGGCCGTGCATGTGGCACCCAGACGCACGGGTGAGGCCAGTCTGGGTCCCATGATTCCCTGGCTCCACACAGACTTTGCATTAGTCATGTTGTTACTTTTTAAATCCATAGAAAAACTAATAAAGGCACTGAGAAAATTTTGGGACTCTGAATGAAAGGGACGTTTTAGAATGACTCACAGTATATTTTAACTTCAGATGGAGTCTGTAAGGGCTGATCGCTGATCGCAAGCCTGCTGCCTGTGAGAACTGCACAGCTGACAAAGCGACCCCTGGCAGGCGGGCTGCGATTTCTGAGGGCCGGGGTGGCATCTGGGGAGCCTGCTCACTCTGGAGGCTGTTTCTGTGACCGCTAGGCTGGACTTCGATCTTTGCAACTTGCCGAAAGTTGTATCTCCCACGTATCTCGAGGCCTTCGAGTTTTCAAAGGATGCACTCATAGAACTTTCTGGTGTAAAAATGGAGAAATAAATTTAATTTTTTTTTCCCAAAACTTGCTCGTCTTCATTCAGCGACATCAGTTTGCTTTTGGTCTCCCGTGGAATGTAGGTTGAACTGGAAAATATTTGTGGTTAAGACAAATATGATTTTATTGGCGTAATAAACAAGCAGTCCTTCAGGAATGCTTTGGAACCATAAATGTTTAAACTGTTCTTCACTTGGCTTTTACCTACTTGAAGTTTTATCTTCCTCCTCACCCCCCTCCTCACGCCCATTATGCTGGAAGCCCTAGACTCCTTTCCATATGGTACAATTTCTCTATTCTTTGCAATAGGCGTTTGCTCGTTTAGATTAGACAGCTGGATGGCGAGCTGGATGTATATGTTATCTTAAAGAACAAACTAGCGGAATGATTTTCCTGTGTAGGGTGTCTTTCCGTTGCAGTGCGAAATGTGCAGTATCTTTCCTCTTCTCACAGAGGGAGTGGACTCCCAGCATCCCTTCGTGGACGAGAGCCGTGTTCAGGTGCACGCAGATCTGGATGGTGTTTTGGTGGAGAAGGTGGGTCTGTAAGGGGTTCTGAGTGTGTGTGGACATTCCTGTGTGAGGAGAAAGCGAGAATGCATTGCCCTTGGGGGTTGGGGTGTGAGGTGAGAAGGGGAGAATGAAGCCAAGGAAAGGAGGAATTTGCATCGTTCTTGATACAACTACTTCCTGCCCCTGCTTGAAACTGACGATGATATTCGTAACCTGCAGGAGGTTGGACAGGAAGATTTATTAATTGGGTACAAAGCAGGAGGACGGCCCAGCTTCACACCGGGGTTTGATAGACAGGGTGGCTGGAGAGAGAACGTGGGTGCCCAAGGCCCCGGGCCACCGCAGCCTGTGAAACTGGTGATCGGAGCCAATTTCCCTCTGGTTCTGAGGGGCTGAAAGGGTGCGGTGAAGCTGTGGTTGTTGACCGACAGGACAGCAGTAGCCGGTGGCTCCCACGAGGCCGGATCTTCCCGTCAAGGTGGTCCTCTCATCAGAGGCTGCAGTCCTTCCTGCATTTGTGCCGCGCTAGGGCCAGCCCCTCCAGGGGAGCCGGTGGTCCCTCAGGGTCCGGGAGGCGCTTTGCTTTTCTCCCTAAGCTGACTCCCCGCGTTGGCGGTAGAAGCTGCTGGGGATCAGTGAACTAACACATCAAGGCTCTGACATGTTGTGGATTGAATTATGCTCCCCAAAGCCATGTTCAGGCTCTAACCCCCAGGACCTGCGACGGTGGCCTTACCTGGAAGTAGGGTCTTTGCAGATGCAAGATGAAGTCGTTGGGGCAAGCAATCAACTGGTACAACTGGTGTCTTCGTAGGAAGAGGAGATTAGGACACAGGCAGGCACAGAGGGACGACAGCTGTGTGAAGACCAGGCAGACACTGGAGTGAAGGGGCCCCTGGCCGAGGGATGCCTGGGGCCACCAGAAGCTGGAAGAGGCAGGAAGTAGCTTTCCCTGGAGCCTTCGGAGGTAACGTGACACCTTAATTTCACGTCTCTCACCTCCTGAACTGCGAAGGAACAAACTTCTGTTGCTCTAAACCACCCAGTTTATGGTATTTTGTTATGGCAGCCCCAGGAAACTGTCACAGGATATAAACATTATGTAGAGGATTGTAAGGAACAGAAGTGCTCTGTTTTCCTCTTCACTAACCCGCAGAACACAATTTCCACGCTCCATACACAGAGTCATTGTACTCATCCTGAATAATTTTCAAATAGTGAAGTAATTGGTAGTTTGCTATACATATATTCACTTTTTTTTTTTTTTTTTTTTTTGCGGTACGTGGGCCTTTCACTGCTGTGGCCTCTCCCGTTGCGGAGCACAGGCTCCGGACGCGCACGCTCAGCGGCCATGGCTCACGGGCCCAGCCGCTCCGCGGCATGTGGGATCCTCCCGGACCGGGGCACAAACCCGTGTCCCCTGCATCGGCAGGCGGACTCTCAACCACTGCGCCACCAGGGAAGCCCCATATATTAACTTTTTATTCTAAATGTGCATTAAAAAGTATGTGGATTTTTCCCCACTTGATTGAATAAAATATATTGTTCTAAGAGCATTCCAGATGGCTAAAAGAAATTCTTCTTATCACTCTTTATGATGTGTCATGTAATGGTCAACCACGGGATTTTTTTTTAAAAAACAAATTGCTAGAAATGTTTATTGAACTAGTAGAGGTTGGGGTTCTTTGGGTCCACACGTGGAGTACTTTTTGATAGGATTGGCAATTTAAGCCACCCTCCACCCTCCACCCTCCACCCCTGCCCCAGTGAAGTCAGTGAAACTGAGGATTTCTTGACTGACAGCCTCTGGGCTCCAGTGTACATGTGAGTTAAACGATTAGGCAATTGTTTTCCCCTTAGCGTTAACACTAAAGCCTAAATCAGTGTTTCTCGCTGATGAACGTGTATTTGAGGCTATGCGAGGCTTATTTCTCCCTTGAGTACATGTATCTGATGGAGATTTCTAGAATACCATGTTGTGGGGTGGATCAGCAGTGGCTGAGTTAGGATGATGTCTGGTTTCCAGTTCCAGCAGTGATCAGCGGGAAAAGGTTAACTTCTCCGCCTCTTCTTGAAATCAGTAAAATACTAACCATGAAATCTCTCCTGTTTCTCATCTCAAGACATCTCTGTACAATATATATAGCAAGTTCCCATCTCCATTAAACTCCTAAAACCCTCGGAAATGATAGAGGAGTCCTGGGATCCCACCACAGAGACGGATGAGAACTGAGCTGTCACTCAAGCTCAGCGAAGGTTGGACCAGCGCGGGCTCTGGGCCAGGCGCCCTGAGACCTACACGTGGTCGAAGCTCAGCGAAGGTCCAGCCTGAGCCGTGGGCGGGTGAGGGATGGACGGAGCTGGCTCTGAGCCCAGCAGGCCCGGTGAGGACCAGTGGCCAAGGGGAAGTGGTGAGCGCAGGACTTCTTGGCAATGGAGTGTGACCGACATGCTCCCCCAGCTGGAGCCCCGGGTGGGGCGGGCGCTGTCCTCCTGCACCTGCAGCACGGCCACACAGCGAGCTTGGCCGGAGCCGCTGACTCACAGCCTCCCAGATGGGAAACTCCTCGGGGCCGTGAAGACATGTGGCTTCTGTCTCCCGAGCGGCCTGTGCTGAGGCTTCTATCTGAAGAGAGGTGTCTCTGCCCCAACAGAGAGTCTGGGTCTCCCTCCACCTCCTCCCGCCAGATTCTCTTCTCTTTCCGTTTCCTACCAACGTGGTGGCACGCGATGGCCTTTTGCTTCTAAGAATTGGGGAATGTGTCTTCTTTTTTTATACCCTTCGAGATAATTGTAAAATTATCTTGTCAGACCTAAGCCATTCCAGAGGTTATTTCAAAATATTCTACCGCATTTTATCTCATGTTTACCTAAGACTGACGAGAGACGAAAGTAGCTATGCTCATCCAGACACCCCGGGAAGCAGCTCGTTTCCTGCTGAGTTTCCAGGCACCGAGTTTGCGTTCTGTGAGTGTTTGAAGCACTCCTCCCCCTTTTCTCCCCGCTTTTCAACACATCTTTCTGATAACTGTCTGCTGTGTCACAACGGACAGAGTCAAGACCCAGTGTCACAAAAGCTGTAGTCGTAAAGGATGGCCCAGGGCAGAGCTCCACAGGGGCTCCTGATTTTTCAGGCAGAGATTCTCAAAGGATCAGGCGCCTAAACGTATCTGAAGGTTTTTAAATGCCTGGCGGTCCGAGGCAGGAGGAGAGAACTCGCGGGTCCGGCCCCAGGTGGCCTCTCAGAGCGGCAGCCAGACCAGACTGGCTGCCCCACCACCTCGGGGCCGACGCGCCCCGCTGACTCGGAACAGACGGCGCGGTGACCACAGGTCATCCGTAGTTACAGCTTTCAGGAGTAGACAGGCCTCAGTACAAGCACCTGGGTGCTGGAGGCTCAGCACGGCGTGATCCTTTCTGGAAATGCAGGAGGACAGGAACTGCTACCTCTCTCCACCCCTCCTATAGTCAGTCGTCACTCACCACTCTTTACACACGCCTGGAGGAAAGAAATGTCCTCGTGGTTGGAGAGAGAGACAAGTAGAGATAAAGGGCAAAGGAAATCACAGGAGCTGGAATTAGCGTCGCTTCTGTAAACTGATAAACATCACTGCACAACGGTGTTTCAGCCTGTTGGCTCAATGGCCGCTTCTGGCAGAGCCTCATCGTGTCCCGAAGAACTACCCGTGCATCCCCTTCCCTCCCCGCCTGGACGGGCGTGAGGACGTGCTGACCAGGCTCCCCCCTGGGTCCCTTCCAGGTGGAGCCAGGGCCTCGGAGCGCCAGCGCCCTCCTTCCTGGGGAAATCCAGTGCAGGGCCCTTCCTGGCGCAGCAGCTGCGGTACCCCCAGCCCTCCTCGGGGGCGGCCCTTCCCCATAGGCGGCCACACACCCTCCTCCCCAACCTCTTCTATTTAATACAAGCTCACCCTGTAGCCCCAGCTCCGGGTCAGCCCCTCGGCAAGCCTCTGAGCTCACGCAGGGTGCGTGGGCTCCTGGACCCCATTTCAGGGGCCCGGCACACCTATTCTTGTGTGAAGTGAGAAAATACACTTTCTCAGCACGCCCTGTAACTCTCTTCTCAACGTGATCTGCCCTAGAGATACCGCTCCCACCCCAGGCCTTCACTCCTCCGAGAGGCGGGAGTGACCATCCGTCAGGGACAAACCTCGTGACCTTCACAAGGTCACCCAGCCTCACCAAGGCCAGGGTCTCCCTTGGTGAGCCGGGAAGGGGCCGGGCCATCCACTCAAGATGAGACCAGGCGCCAGACTCTCTCTGATGTTTATTTTTTAACAAGTTGCAGTGACCCCATTTGATGGGATAATTCTGTTTAAATGACAGATACTTGCTACTTGCAGTGTTGATTTAAAGGGAGAAGAGCCGGGAATCTGCTCTCCACGAAGCATCCGTGTGGTGCCCCCACTTCTCAGTTCAGAGCCGTTCCCTCCGGGAATGGGTCCCCCAGGGCCCCCCCCCCCGCCCACCCAGCCTCTCCCAGGACCCCAGGTGCACTGGACCTCAACGCTCACTCACAAGCTACAGCCGGCCTTCACGGACTGTAAGTGAAAGAAGAAATATTAAGGGAGAGGAGAGAAAAGGGCTGACCACAAGGGATGTGTTTGCTTTTTCCCATTTAAATCACGTCGGGTTGAGAAAGGGCAATTATGGAAAACAGCAGGGAAAGGAGCTTTTCTTGTAGCTGTTCCCATGATTCTCTGAATCCCCTACAGGAAGCGGCGGTCCCCATGGAGGCACAGAAGCTGCTAAAATCCCGGGTGGTCCGAGCCCGGCCTCGTGGCCCCCAGCATTCTGAGAACGACTGCATGTGTGGCTGGTACCAGCACAATTTGGGGTTTCTGTAGTGTGGTTTAATTCACAAAAGAAAATTCCTTTAATCAGGCAACAGGAATGCTGTCCTGCACTGGGTGCCCCCGGGACCCACTCTGATGAGCCTGGCCGTGTCTGGGAGGGGGCCTGGGACCCCTGCCCAGGGCCGGACTGCGCGGGCAGGGAGGCTGCTGTGGCCACCATCCTGTCATGCCTTTGTAGCAGGCCCACCACCTAGGGTGCGCACGAGCTTCCTGCGGGAAGCGCACCTGTATGGGGTCCCCCGGCAGGCAAAGGGGCCAGTCCCCTTCACGTGGGACTTCAGGTGGCACCTCAGCATCCCCGCTCAAGGTGCCGGGATGCAAGGGGAGGTCTGCCCCGGGCCAGCACAGTGTGGGGCTCCAGCCCTAACCCCCGGGGTGCCCGGTGACGGCAGACCCCAGGCCACAGGAGCAGCGGTCACTGTCAGGTGTCCCCCGAGAACTTTATCAGGTCGCTGGTGCCAGTTTTAGACACGCCCAGGTGGAGGAAGGTTCCCCTGGCATCTGGGCTCTGACACTACGATTATCGGCATTTCAGCTGGCCGGCTCTGAAACGGGACATCTGATTAATTTAGTCGCAGGTGATGGTGTCAGGTAGGTGCTGCGCCCTTGCGTGTTCTCAGAGGGGCCGACCTCGTGCCCTCCAGAGGGAAGGCTGCCCGCACGGTCCTGGAAAGTAACTCCAGTCTGCAGGAGGCGGGCAACGCACGGCTCCTGACGATTCTCTGTCGCTCTGACGGAGGAAATGACTTCTCCAAAACCCCTGATTGGCAGGATAGAGGCAACGACCTACTTTTCCGGTAGGAAGATAATGGTGACAACAGTACAACAGCAAAAAGGAGGAAAAGTGGTTTCAGAACCGGAATCACAGAGTTCATCTGAATGCAACGTCGGTGAGCAGTGGGAAGCGGCGTGGCGGGGAGAGCATCTGGTCGCTTTGCGTCCTTCAGGCAACGCCTCCTCTTCACAGTCCCATCTGGCTGAGGGCTCGAAGGCTTGTGGACAGCTGACTTCTGGCCCCGCGGTTCACGGGAGGCGTTCCCCGGTTGTCAACGCCACAGCGATGTTGTTTAACCTCTCAAAGCCGGGTTTAGGTAAAGACATTCGGAATCTGCACTGTTTTGCTTAAGAAGCTGAATTTGTAATCGAAAAGGAAACAACCCAGCTTTTTAGACTCATTCTTGTTTGGATCCACGTTGGCGATTACAGTAAGTGGCAGGAGGGTGGGCAGATGCACGGACAGCACACACGAGCCTGGGCGTTCAGTGTTCCAGTCCCAGACGTGCACCTGCCCTGCAGGGGGGTGCTTTGTGCTCTCGATGGGCTCCCTGGTCGGAATACTTTGGGCCAAAACAAGCGTCCCGTGGACGAGGCACGTGGTCCTTTGGTTCCCACTCCCTGTGGCCCCAGAGCTCGCTGTGCCGAGCGTCCTCCCACAAGAGCGTGAGTCCGTGCGCCATCGCTGCTGTCAGTGCCCTTTGCCTGCCCAACAGGGGGCTTGGGACCGGCGGGTGTTTTGTTTTCAGCTTGTCTCTCAGTCGTGGACCCTTGGGAATCGATTGCATACCCAGCAGGGTCTGGGATGGGTATTCGTGAAAGGAGGGTTTTCAAAGGTGTGCTGGTGGCGGGCAAGGCTGCTTGCGTGCCCATGGGAGATGAGCCAGCAGCTGCAGACACCCCGGAGGGGTAAGGCCGAGAGGGCAGATCGGGCCACAACCAGGACCTGTCCCCCGCCCTCGGGTCTCGGCGCCCGACAGCCAGGCTGGCATGGGGAGGGCCCGGGGCACCCTGTGCCGCCCTCGGAGAGCTCAGCTGGTGCAGAGCCAGCTGGGGGGCAGCCCCGTCTCTAAACACACCCACGTTCTGAGGTTCCGGGGTGAGGGCTCTGGCGGGATGGGACACACAGCCCACGGAGCAGGCGCTGTTCCACGGCCCAGGTGAGGCCTCTGCGCTCAGGGTGTTCAGGTGGAGTCCGCGGCTGACGCAGCTTGAGTAACGAACACTGTGGTGTCAGTGTTGCTGCAGGACCTACTGCTTCTAGAAGCTACGGGCTGAGTGTGTTTGCCCGTGTGCACAGAGCCAGCTCCGACCCCAGTGCATCCAGCCTCGGTGTCTGCGTTTCGTTCTCTAAAGCAGGCAGCTGCCTCGTAGGCTGCTCCGGGGGAGGGATTTCGCTGCTCCAGCCAAGGAAGGGTGGATGGACGAGCGAATGGGGCCCTTTGACGTCCGGGCCTCTGCAGCGGAGGGAGCCGTCCGCGAGGGGCGGAGACCCTCCCCGGCGGCCTAGCCTCGTCTGGGGGCGTGCGGCGGCTCCTGCGGGGCCTGAAGTCGCCTGTGCTCGTGCTGCCGGGGTGCCCTGACGACCCCCTGCACGACTGCAGACGCCCACAGACGTGTGAGGCCGCGATGGACCCGGGGCTGGGCCGGAACGCACGCGCGCGCCCGTCCGTCTCAGGGCCGCGGGGTGGGGGGCTGGGAGGACCCCCAAGGGCCCCGCAAACACCCGCCGGGGGGCTGCCAGCGATAACGGCGGCAACAGCAGCAATAACAATAATTGCAGGTGGAGAGGTGCTTCCCCCTCCTTGAGAAAAAGTTGAAGAGGAAAGGAAGTACCCGCTAAGCCACTTCTTCCGGGACCTCCCACCCAACCTGGAGGACTCGTGCCGCAAACCGAGTGTGGGCCTGGTGGTCTAACTGGCGGCCGGAACAGCAGCAGGAGGGTCCTCGGGTTGAGTTCTGGGCCCGGACTGGACGCGGGAGCCTCCGGCGAGGCTGCGCGAGGTGGAGGGGGCGGGAGGGGAAAGGGAGGGAGAGGGGGAGGCGAGGGGAGGGGGAGGGGAGGGGAAGGGGAAGGGGAGGGGGTGGGGAGGGGAGGGGGAGGGGAGGGGAAGGGAGGGGAGGGGAGGGGAAGGGAGGGGAGGGGAGGGGAAGGGAGGGGAGGGGAGGGGAAGGGGAAGGGGAGGGGAGGGGAAGGGAGGGGAGGGGAGGGGGAGGGGGCCTTACCCCTGCTGCAGGGACCCAGAGTCGCAGCCCGAGGGCACCTGCTCTGGACCTTTCCTTCCGTCCTTCTCCCCCCGCACAAGGTTCACCTGCCGAACTCCCGCTCTCGGAGGGGCAGCCATGCAGCCGTGAGCCCGGTGAGCCCGTGGCCCTGAGACAGCTGACCTGTCCGCACCTGGAATCCTGTGTCAGTCCAGCTGCAGGGCATGGGCCTCCGGGTCGGGGTCCACCCCAGATCACGGAAGGACCCCAGCAGGGCGGCAGTGGCTGAGGACTGTGGACCGTGGAGCCGGTGGCCCCAGCAGGTGGACCTGTCAGCCTGAGTGGCTCAGCGACGGGGACAGGCGGGCACTCCATCGCCCTTCTCGTCAGAAAGAGTAAAGTCACCACAGGCCTCGACCTCCGATTGGGGCGCAGACAGGCCAGTCTCCCGGTCCCTGAGGTGGGACAGGAGGACTCGGAACATAATGGCAGGGAGATAAACACACCTGCCCTCCCGGCCCGCCCCGCCCCTGCGGGATCCACGGCAAGATGGACGGACGCTGGGTCTGTGGGTCTGATGTTTGTTTCACTGGGAGGCGAGAATCCTTCCTTCTCCGTCTTTGCCATGCTTGTCACTGAGCAGAACTGGAATTTATCGGAATAAAGAACCGTGTGATTCTAGCCGAGGTAGCTGCCCTTGGTAACTACAGGAAGACGTTTCCATCTCGCTGGGTCACTCCTTTCTCAGCCGACAGCCCAGAGGTCTCCACAGCGTCCTGCACATGCCGGGGACGCTTCCCTCCCGTGAGCCTAGGTGTGTGCGCTCCTGCCGGACACGCTCTGGGGGGGACACACCCTGGGGACGCTCCGGTGCCCTCTCTCCCCCCGTGTAACCCTGGAGGGCCAGCGTCGAGCCTCTCCTGTCTGTGTCGAAGCGGTCTGAGGACTGTTTTGGAAACATGACTGAATGCATTTTCCCCTGAAGCTTCTGAGTGACGTTCATGCCCAGAGAAGGACCAGGCCTCGCAGCTCACCTGCTGCCTCAGAGCCTCCACAGTCCCAGGCAGGTCCTGGGGGTAGCAGGCCATGCTAAATGTCAGAGAGGATAAATGCCCCTCCCTCCAGGGACTGGGATCCAGGAAGTGGCAGGGCTTTGCTGCACTAGGGTTTGGGGTGGTAAGCAAGGACCACGAACCGGGGGCCCGAGGCCGAGGTGTCCGACCCTGTAGTTTCCGCCCTCACCTCCTCCGCTTTGGGTGCTCCAGCAGCCCCAGTGCCCGCAGGGGACGCCTGACCCCAGTCTCTGCCTGTCTTCACGTGGCTTCTCCCTGGGCCTGCGTCCACATCTCCCTGGTTTACAAGGACACCAGTCGTTTTGGGTTAGGGCCGCTCTAACAACATCGCCTGCGCTTGATTCTCTCTGCAAAGGCCCCATTTCCAAACAAGGCCGGGTTCCCGGGCTCCGAGGTTCCCACCTCAGCACACCTTTCTGGGGGATGCCCAGAAGATGCCCCGATGGTCCTGCGTTCCAGCCACGATCCTAGCGAGCCTCCCGAGTCCTGCCCACGGCTCTCCCAGAGACGCCTGAACTTAAATTAAAAACAAGGAAAAATAGCACAGAAGAAAGCAGCTTTTCTTCTATAACGTTTTACCTCTAATAAACTACAAAATTGTGCAAAGTAGCTGAAATGTTCACTTTAGCAGCAATTTGTGTGAGACGTTGCCATGAGTCCAAACTCTTGTGCAAGAACCTCATATTTGTGACCTTTGACCCCATAACACTTTTAGGATTTCAAGAAAATAACCATCGAGTCAGGCAGGGGCACACAGGACTTTGCCACAGCATTCCCTGTAGTATTAAAAAATTAGGAACTTACAAGTTCAGCAGAGGAATGGGCCGCATTATCATGGGGTAACCACACATTGGACTACATTGCTCACAATGTAATAGTGAAAAACAGAGTCTCAAAGTGTATACACAGAGTTATCTCCAGAGTGTAAATATATGCACGTAAAGCCTGAAAGCAAAACATCAAGATGCTAACAGGAGTTCTCTCTGGGTGGCAGAAATACAAGTCATCTAAATTCCTTCTGTGTACTCTCCTGTATTTTCTACAGTAAATAGAAATTACATTTACATAGAACAAAAAGGCAGGAACATTATTGCAAAATAAATACGGGTTATTTTCTGACAGCCACAAAACAATGGGGAACCAGTTAGAACAATTTTGGCTTTTGAGGGCTTTTCATGACACGCATGTTCTGTGACTGCCCAGGGACTGCTGGGCTCCGAACCCACGCAACTTGAGAAAAATCAGTGGAGAAAAGGACTCTGGGGCCATCTTGAAACACTTATCTGTTACGTTTCAAACGTTGCTTGAGCGATGTGAGCCTTGGGGATGTGAGTGACAATGATGCCTCCTACGGAAGATGTGACAATGCTGGGCAAGGGTCCCTCGCCCCTTCTCCGTGCGTTTCAGGAACCCACATCCCAAGGCCAGCATTGCAGCCCAGCCTGCGGGTGTTACGAAGTGTGAGAGTTTATCCCATGCACACGGAGAAGGCAGAGCAACGTGGGAGTGTGGACCCTGCGCAGAGGTCCGGATGAGCAGCCTGGGGTCGTGTGAGGTGCGTGAGAAGCAGGTGTGGACAGACCGAGGGGGTGCACGCTCCCTCTGTCCACACTGGCTCTCCTCTCCCTGTGACCCTGTCCGACTCCAGGGTAACACACCTGCTTCACGCGAAGCCAGAACTTCCCCGTGAGCTCAGAGCCTGACATCCGTCTCGGAGCACCCGGGGGGATCATCAGTCCGCAAGGGACCCCATTTACCTGTCCAGCCTCGACATCTGTGGGGTTTGGTCATTTTCCCTTTGAAGGGCTCTCCCCTCTGAACCTTTCCCTCCTATTAAAACCCTTTGTAACAGGAAAATTTTGCTATTCCTGCTTTTATGAGCTCGTCACCCCTTTACCTCTGCAGGTATGAGATGTCTTCTCCTGTAAAAGTGAACGGTGAACAGTTTGGGGGTTTCTTAGAGACATTGTTCAATCTGTCCAAAGGGTCCGATGGTCATAACACACCTGTCAGTAGAGCACCAGGTCACTCCTTGCAGCACCTGTGGGCCTCGTAGACCCAGGACGCTGAGACCAGAGCCGGCTGAGTCTGGGGGAGCTGGAGGGGGTGAAAAGGGAAGCTTTTGTCAGTGGATCGAGATCTACACGGTGGCGAAACCCTCACCACCTCACTCCATAAAGAAGAAAAATTCAAACTCTGATCCCTTTCATGCTGGCCACTTACCGCTATAGAAAAGGATTATAGATACAAATAGACAAACTATTTTTTAAATGTGAACCAATAAATCTCAGTTATTTCGAATTTTGGACTTGTTCTTAGGCTTCAGTAAGAGAAAGGTGGTTTTCTGAGATTTGAGGACTGAGAGTTGTGTGTCTAGGGCCAGGGGCCAGGGGCTTTTTCTTCAAGAGAAACCTGTCTTTGGTCTTTTTCTACCAAAATGTATTCTCCGTTCACATTTTTTTTTTTTTTTTTTTTTTGCTTGGCCCATTATTATTTAGAAGCATTCTCAATCACCTCTACACCAATAGGGTTAAAAAATCAAAACCTCAAAGTGAAAACTAGGGTCCTCAGTTTTAAAAATAGAATTTTATGTGCCTTCATTTTCAACATTTGATTTAAAATCGTGATCTCATACAAGGGAGTTACAAAGTCTGAAACCACAGCCAGCTAGCGCTTGGCTTCTCCAGGCTCTGCTCGTGGGCACAGCTCTCTGCAGGTCTGCAGCAGCTGGCGTCGGGGACGCTGTCCCGGGGCCCCTCCGAGTGGTCCCGCGTTTGCGGCCTCCTCGTCCTCATCGCCAGCATCACCAGCACCATCATCGTAGCGCACGTCGACTGGCTGCCCAACAAGGGCCACCACTTATTAACTAAGCCCTGCAAAGTTCTGTACAAACACTGAAGCTTAAGTAACGTGCTGAGGTTCTGTGGCTACTAAGTCCTGGACTGTCCCACTCTGTAACCTAGAGCTGAACCGCTCCACGTCCGGCCATCTTGCAGAACGTTGCCCACAGTTGGAGGTGGAAGCCTCCTCTTTCCTTCCTGCCCTGTTTTGTGAGCACAGGGACGTATCCAAGGAAGCAAACCCCTCCTCGTGGTGGTGATTTTGTGTAGACACACAGTCACTTGGTAAGGCTGCAGTTATAGAGACGGTCTAGCGCCGACTTGAACGTTAAACTGAGCGGTAGTTGCAAACCTTGCTTTTCCAAATCCTGGGGCCTCCCTGGGGCCACGGCGGAGCTGGGGTGTTCGGGTTGGGGGGCATCCAGACCCACTTCCCTCTTCCGGTAGTGCAGCCCAAGGGTGATACGTGTCTTCACTCCGGGCTTTCTCACTAAACTGAGTTTGGAGAAGGGATAGCATGGCTAGGATGTTTGAAAAACACTGGGACTGATGGTTTTTAAGGTTGTTTTTTTATTTGGGGATTTGATAATTTTGTAGTTTGTTTCTTAGATATTCAATGGCAAGAATGTATCATTTTGCCAACCACAAATATTTATGCCAGTTTTCAGTTGGCTAAGTGGCTATGAAGGGTCAGCCATGGGCACGGCTCTGACCTACGAGACACGGCGAGAGGGCTCAGCGGCAGAGTGGACATACCTGGCAGGTGACCTCATGGGTGACCAGGTGAGGACAGGCTGAGGCTTTAGTCATCTGGAGTAAACCTAGAGGATAGAAATAAACATTTCCCTCTAGAGAAACTGCGCAGAGAGAAAATGTAAAGCTTTGATAGCCTTTGAAATAAAAAGGTATATTTTGCGATGAAATGAGAATAAGAAGTGCAAATTTCAGAGGGAGACTAGAAACCGGTAGGAAACCACGACTCTGTGGACTCGGGCTCTTTGCTGCTCCTGGGATGGGAGACCGCTTTCTTCCAGCAGCTTGGTCGGTGAGCTGAGAGCTTTCCTCTTCCTGCTTCAGAGGGCAAGCTATTCACTAAGGGTTCCTTGGCCCTGCGGTCTCTTTCACCCGAATCTCTCCCCTCCCTGGGGACGTTGTACCGTCCCCACCTGTATGTGAACCTCCCTCTACTGACGTGACAGCTTCTACAACGAGCAGGGGTCTGTGTTCCTCGCCTCCCTGAATGCGCCCGGTGGATGCTACGAGCTGAGCTTGGCAACAACTGAACATAAATGAGGAAGGAGGTCTGTCCTCCCTACCAGGAGCTGACTGGAAAGCCTTCCGGATGTCAAGTCCCCCGAGGGCCCTGAGGCCATCTGTGACAGCTGGCTGTGGGGGTGGGTTTCCTCCCGAGGTCACAACCGTGTCTGTCTGCGTGCGTGTCCCGCAGGAACATGGCGTTTTGCTCTCAAACTCTTACCTGGAAAGACAGATGCGTACAGCAGGAGTCCAGGCGTCCACTAGGCCAGATCGGAATCCCACTCCGCCTCGACCACGATCAGGTCACCTTGTCTCTGCGACTCACTGGCCCCAGGTGTGCTGCCCCGCCTCCTGCCCCCAGCCCCGCTGAGGCTGCCAGGAGCACAGCTGCCCACGCTGGGAAGAAGCTGCCAGGAGATAATGCACATTAAACTCCCCGTCCTTTCGTAGTTCAGACTCCTCAGGATACTTCTAACAACATCACACAGCTCCACGAAGCCTTGCTGTTTGCAAACACTGGAAGGGCATTTGGAATGGAGATATTTATCTATACTGAAATTTCAGAACATATTTATCCAAAATCTGGTGTCTTCAAGATCTCATTTCCGCGAGAAGATGAAAGCACTGGACCTCGCCCACCACTCTCCCCCAGCACACTGCATCCCCACGTGGTGCTCCCTCACGGAGAGGCGGACGGGGACCGCAGGCCTGAGGCATCTAGGGGACCGAGCAGGTGGGAAGGGCGTGGACCTCTGACCGATGTCCTGGGGGGGACCATTTCCTCCCCCCAGAAATCCACCACTGTCCGGTTGCTAAAGCCAGAACCTTCCAGAGCTTCATCTTCACTAGAGGCCCCGAGGCCCGGGTCCCTTTCTGGGTCAGCGCCTCCTTTCTCACCCCTGCTTCTGCCTCGGCCAGTCCTCCTGCAGACAAGGCCCTGCCTGCAAACCCGTCCCTCTGCTTAAGCACTGCTCACCACCCCTCGCTGACAGAGACCTCGAGGTCCCCCCGAGGCACCAGCTTGGGGCTCCGTCCCCTCCCTCACTGCTTGTCAGCCACGCGGGGCTGCTCGCTGCTTCCCAAGGGAGCCAGGCTTGCCCTGCCCCAGGGCCTTTGCATGAGCGGTCCCTGTGCCTGGCGCATGTCTCCCCCAGGAGCTGCAGGAAGTTGGATGTCGCCGCCTGGGGCGGGGATGCCGCCCTGGGCTTGTATAAAATAGCACCCTGCCCCCCACTTCCCTGACCGCTCCCCGTGGTTCTTACCAGCACTGATGTATTTTGTATGCCTTGGTTGATTGTCCTTTATTACTAGCATTTAAGGTCCCGAGGGGAGGGGAGACGAGCTCTACCCGCCCCCCCGCCCCCCCCCCCCCCACACACACAGGGCAGGCATGGCAAGTGCAGGCGAGGAATTAGTCAACTCAGCAACTCAGCAGAATGCTGATGCCCTCATTTTGGTTTCCAGTGGAGCAGAAACATTTCTTCCCACTGCATATTAACTTACAGAAGAGGGGCAGGGAGAGAGAAGTTCCTAGAACTTAAAGGCACTTGATACTTTTATTATCAATAACGAGTCTAAAGTTTTCACTGTGAAAGTAAAATGTTTAGAAATGAAAGAATCCGTGTTGCAGACGGAGGGGCGGCCCGTGGTAGAGGCACAAGGCAGGCAGGAGGTGCAGAGACCGGTGTCCGAGCCTCACCGGCTTTGAGGAAAGGGGCGATTTATTTTTTTAATGTCAAATGATCCCACGGATCTTGGTCAAAGCTGTAATTCAACATCTGACCTTTGGAGGGTCTGAAATATTCAGAAGGACACTGTTTTTCTGCACCAGCCTCTTCTCCAAGTTTATTTTTATTTCAAAATTTTAAATTATTAAAAACAATTTAATTGCTAGATTTAATGTCTCATCTAAGCAAGTTTACTAAATTGGAGACTAACCTTTTCCAGCCTCCCCAACCGTTTAGTTTTAAAGCACATTTGGCGCCTCCGGAGAGACATGAACTTTTCCTAGACAAGGTTTTTGTGGTTTCATTTTGTGACATTTAACTACATGCTTGATGAAGAAACCACAAAACCTCACGAACCTACACGCAATAATGTCAGATGAAATCGCTGGTTTTGCTCTGGGCTTCAATGCTGCCAGATGACTTCAGTCAAAACCATGCAAATTAAGACAAAAACTAACCCGGGGACCAAATGAAGGGTTTGGAGACCCCACCAGCCGGTGGGTCATCCGAGTGCGGCCCGGGACCCCAGGGTGACACGGCTGCTGCTGGCACTGCCCTCTCTAGAGAGGGGCCCATCCCCAGGCTGCCCTGTGGCCCATCAGGGTGGCAGGCCGTGCTGTGAGATTAACGAAAATCATGGTTTCATAAATATTCCGAGAAGCAGGAAAACCCAGCAGGCAGCATTCCCAGGCCCAGCCAGAGTCTCCCACCCGACACGGCCCCTCCGAGACTCGCCCAGATCCCCGGGGGGTGAGGGACGCCAGCCCCACCAGCTACAGCGGAGAAGATGCCTCGACATTGTTCTCAGATACTCGGTGGACACTTTCCAAACGCCGCAGCTTCCTTGGAAAGGTCACCTTTGATTATTAAAGCTTAGTTTACCCATTCTTGTGAGGAAATGGAACTTGGATCAAAATCTGGTCTCCAAACATTTCAGCCAGACGGATTTCTGTGCGCAAAACCTCAGACACCCAGCTCGGGGGCTGTTATTAAAGCAGTAACCCTGAAAGGACTCCTGTCCCGGAGCAAGAAGGGTGAATGCAGACACGTATCGCCTGATTGAACAGGGCGTGGACGGTCCAGGCAGGGACGCGGGCTGGCTATGGGAGGAGGGGCTCCCACCTGTGTGCTGGGGCTCTGGCCTCGATGCCCCTCGCGCCCCTCCCCCAGCTCCCCTCCCACCTCCGTCCCCGCCGCGCCCCTCCCCCAGCTCCCCTCCCACCTCCGTCCCCGCCGAAGCCCCAGGAAGATTTCCCGAAACCTCACTTTCTTGCAAGATTCAAACTTCTCCATGAGAATCATCGTCTGTCAGCTTTGCTCTCTCTCCCTGAGCTCAAAACCAAGCTCCTTAATGCCTGGACCTTTCCCAGGGCTCCCCAAAGCCCCCCCCCCCCGCTGGCCGTCCTGGCTTCCCATCTGTGATCTGGGGGTCCAGGAAGCACATCCTTCTCACATCCAGGAAGGCGGCAGGAGGGAGAGGCCGGGGGAGGGAAGGGCGAGGGGAGTGAGACAACTGATCTGAACGTGGCTGGACAGGGGAGTCATGCGGTGTGTCCTCCTTTGCATACGGGTGGTCGGCTGTTTGTCTCTCAGATTTGGGGGGCTTGGGGGGCACCGTAAACCCTCCGCCTGTGCTGGGACCTGGGCCTTCAACACACGAACAATCAGGACACAACTGTCAGCCCAAATGCAAAGTCTATGGCCAGCTGAGCCCCGGCTGGAGAAGAAGGCAGGTTGTGGGCGACTCACTTGGGGGGACAGGGAAACCGGGACTCAGAGGGACCCCAGAAGGCACCACAGGGGGAAAGCCCTCCTGGAGGTCGGGCCAGATGATGGTGGGCAGAGGTCGGAGGGTGAAGGTGGGGCGATGGCTTATCCTCCCAGTGAGTCAACCTGCCCGCTGACAGACGGTGGAGGCCTGAGTGCTAGCCAGAGCGCAGGGCTCCCATCCCCGCCTGGAGGCCTCGTCCCCTCAGGTCATCAGTGTCGGTTTCCATCGCATCTTCTCAGCCCTGCCGGAGCACCCGGGCGGTGTTCAGCCATCCTGACAGTTCCTTGCGGAGCCATGGTGGCCGTGTCCTGAGCACACACAGCCTCACACGGGGTGAGGACCTTCTACTGTCCTTTCGGAAGCCCTGGGATCTGCATTCAGTGATGGGAAAGCTGTCGGGTATCACACACACATGCATGCACACGCACACGCACACACGCACGCACACACACGCACACATGCGCGCGCACACAGACCCAGTGCTCAGCAGAGCAGCCCCGACGCCGCCCACTTCTGCATCTCTCCGCAGTGCTGCGCGACCCCTTCCTCAACCTCTGTTTTCCAGGAAAACACCTGGTCCCAATAGCATTCGCCGCGGGCCCACCAGCCCCTCCACGTTCACCTCCTGTCTCAGTCCGTTCACCGCCAGAGCAGGATACCACACACTGGGGGGCTTGTCTGCAGCAGACACTGGTTTCTCACAGTCCTGCAGGCTGGACGGGAGATTCAGGGTCTGGTGAGGAAGTGGGAGCCCACCTCCTGGTTCACAGACCCACATCTTCCCGCCATGTCCTCGGGTGCTGGAAGGGGCTAGGGGCTGTGTGGGGTCCCCTTGAAAGGACACTGATCTCATTCTCGGGGGGCTTTACCCTATTGACCTCATCACCTCCCGCATTAACCGTCACCTTGGGGTTAGGGCTTCAGCACACAGGTTGTGGGGAGGGGCACAGACACTGAAACCACAGCACCTCCTTCCCTTATTCTGCCACCTACATGTTCCCCCTAAGATTTCAGCCTGGAGTTAGTCATTACAGTGACTCATTGCTCTTGTCAGTGCCAACCTTTTTCTCCACACTTTACATCGTCACAACATTTCAGCTTTTCTCCGTGGAGCCACGATTTGCTTTCTGATTTTGAACTGATTGTGCTGTGTTTTCTTGAAATAGCAGTTGTATTTATTTATGACACGAAATGATAAGCCTAGACTTTCAAAATAATGACGTCAAACCCGTCCTAATAAGTGTCAAAAAAGAAAATGCAGAGAACAAAACACACAGTAATTTCATTTCATAATTGCCAAAGTGCTGCGGAGGTTCTGGTCTGAAAGTAATGTAACAGTCAGCCTCCCTGACCTGTGTTTATCATAAACACCGGTTTTTAGAGCTCCTCTCATGGCCCTCGATTGACCAGCATGGCTTCTTTCCCATAACAGAAATATCAAATCATAAACATAATTCCAGAGAGACATGTGGTAGATAAAAAAAAAGGTCGTAGCAAGTGAAAGTAGGGGATGATTTAATGAACTGATATTATGATGAATTTTTAAATGATGGGTATAGTTAAGGAAGTGTTCTTGCTAAATTTATAACTAGATTATGTTAATATTCTAGACATTGTCAATAAAAATTGAAAAAATATTGAATGTGTACTTTAATTTTTTTCCAATTCAGATTTTACTTTTTTATGTTGAAGTATAGTTGACCTACAATATTATATAAGTTACAGGTGTACAATATAGTGATTCACAATTTTTCAAGGTTATGCTCCATTTATAGTTACCATAAAATATTGGCTGTATTCGCTGTGTTGTACAATATATCTTTGTAGCTTATTTTACACATAATAGTTTGTACCTCTTAATCCCCAACCCTTCTATTGACCCTGCTCCCTTGCCTCTCCCCACTGGTGACCATTAGTTTGCTCTCTATATGCAAGAGACTGTTTCTTTTTTGTTATATTCACTAGTTTGTTGTATTTTTTAGATTCCACATGTAAGTGATATCATACAGTATTTGTCTTTCTCTCTGACTTATTTCACTTAGCATAATACCCTCCATGTGCATCCATGTTGTTGCAAATGGCATTATTTCACTCTTTTTTATGGCTGAGTAATATTCCATTATATATATATATATATATATATATCTATATATATATATATATCTATATACACACACCACATCTTTATCCTTTCATCTGTTGATGGACACTTAGATTGCTTCCATATCTTGGCTATTGTGAATAGTGCTGCTATGAACATTGGGACGCATGTATCTTTTTGAATTAGTGTTTTTGTTTCTTTCAGGTATGTATCTATCAGGTATGAATTCTTGGATCATATGGTAGTTCCATTTTTAGTTTTTTGAGAGACCTCCGTACTGTTCTCCACAGTGGCTGCACCAATTCACATTCCCACCAACAGTGCACGAGTGTTCCCTTTTCTCCACATCCAGGCTGACATTTGTTATTTATTGTCTTTTTGATAATAGTCATTCTCACAGGTGTGAGGTGACATCTCGGTGTGATTTTGATCTGCATTTCCCTGATGCCTAGTCACGTGGAGAATCTTTTCACATGCCTCTTGGCCATTTGTATGGCTTCTTTGGAAAAATGTCTATTCAGGTCTTCTGTCCATTTTTTATTTTTTATTTTTTTGATGTTGAGTTGTATGTGCTGTTTATCCATTTTGGATATTAACCCCTTATTTGTCATATCATTTGCAAATATTTTCTACATATACTCCAATTTTTATAAATCGATATTTTAAACTACAACCATAATAACTAACATTGATTGATACACTTAAACTGTGTCAGGTATTCTTCTGAGTTTTACGAACGATTCAGTCTTTATTAAAATTTTAATATTACATTCTTAATTTTTAGTTGTATTTATTAACAATTTAATCTTTACATAAGCTTATGAAGCAGGCTCTGTTATGTGAAATGAACTCAGCTTCACTGGAGATATAAATTTGCTAGTGAGTTTTTTTTGGCTGAATCACTATTGTATCCTTGTACTCCATACCTAACAGCAAATAGTCTCCAATTCCCACTTTTTCCTCACAGTGCCCCGAGACCCTTCCAGCATTTAGTTACTGAGTCACAATGTGACAAACAAAAAGGAAATTTCCAGAAAAGCTCATAGCATAAAATGTGTTTATTTTAATTATTTCCTTAATTTTGTTAAAATTATGATGCCACTGTAGTCATTTTACTACTGAGAAGTACCCTCCCCCAAATTCATTCCCGACAGAGAAGCTATACATATACTTTATTATCCAGCAAGCTTCATCATGAAAGGAACCTTGTCCTGGAAACAGGCAGGGCCTTTGAATCCAGTCTCATGGTTCTGTGCCTCGGTTCCTTTTGATCTCCTCCCATCCTATTTTGCAATGACTTGAGGGTGAGCTTAGAAACAAATTTCCTGCAACAAAGGATGGTGTTTAAATGTCTTCCTGCACCTGTCTGCCTTACTTCTAGTTAAGTCATCTTCTTGGGATCAAGATGGGATCCTATCCAGAAAGATGTTGAAGCAATAGCTTCCTGTAGGCACGTGTGCTCAGACACACAGGCCAGCGGGGAAATCTCACTTCTACCCCGGAGGACAAATATATTTTTGTTTCTAAAATGGTTGCCTTGGAGGGTAAGAAAGGGTTAAAATCTGCATCCTACTTCCAGGAATTCAAGGTGGAGGAGGTTTTATTTCATCTGAGTAAAGACAAATGAGAAGGCTCTAAACACAATCTTGCAAGTCCATGACCCTCTGAGGGACTCTCGCATTCCACGGTAATCTCGCATCTCCCCCACTCACCTGTTTGAAGATAATGGATAAGCTTGTGAGATCATTGAAACCACTTATATCACGACTAAGGAGCACGGACTCTTCCCATGGAAACTTTAACGAACACCTTTGCGACAATCTGTACATATATAAAAACAATGTTATCCATCTCAATTCTGCAATTTTGGATCTTTCTTTAAATGACAAATCCAGAATTCCCTTTATATTTATAACGTTCTGTATGCAAATGAAACTGGAGAAAATTTGCAAGTTACCAAGATCTAATGAAAGCCCTTAATGAAATTACCACTTCATGTCTCAGAAAGTAAACAGCAGCTTCTAATATAAACTCTGTTCATCATAAGCCATCAGAAAATTCTTGCCCACAGCAAGCAGCGAAACATAGGAATGTAAGTTCAAACAGACGCATAAATCACTCTAGACATATTCGCTTTCACTGTGTCTGCAAAGAGTTATTCCAGATTTGGGCTTGAAGGTCCCAGGATGCAAGGACAGACTTGGCAGGAGAAGGGCCCTCTTGAAGGAAAAGCTGCCCGAGCTGTTCCCATCAAGGGTAATTGGGGGCCCTGACATCCAGGGGACTGAGGTGGGGTGTGCACAGGACTGGGGCCCCCATCCTGGCCTGGAGAGATGATTCCAGACCCTGAACATTTGTGACAAACCAGCTCTGTGCCATGATCTGAGAACGTGGATCCTTGGACCTGCTGGTGCTCACGAAGGAACACTCTTTGCCTCATGGAAGTGCCCAGAACATGCCGACAGGGAACATTCCTGAACTATCGTCCTGGGTGTCTTCGTTCTCAACACACTGGTCAGGATGGAAGGAGGGTACAGGCCATTCAACGGGTCTGAGAGCATATTTTGGGAGGAATTAGACCAAGAGTTTGATAGATTTCTCCCCGTAGGACACACCCCTCCACGTCTCCAGGAGCATCCTGCTGGGTCACCTTGGCTGAGATCTCAAGACTGACCTTGACCTTTGCATCCAAAGCCACTGAGAATTTACAAAACAACAAGACTGCGCTTTAGCTCTTAACTCAACTCAACTCGTTGTTTACTGCTAGGGTCAGTATTTGCCGAGGCTCTAGGACAGATTAGATGGGTGAATATCCTCCACACAATAATCAGAGGCATAGAGAGCGTTTTATGAAATCCCAAATGCCCACGAGCCCCAGAACACTGACTGTTCCTCAAGCAGGGGAGCGTCCCCAGAACAATCGCCCAAAATACAAACCCCGGCTCTCATTCCCCAGCCCCTGTGCTATAGGCTCGACGCCCTCCTGTCCTGTCATCCTCCTAACAGCTCTGTGATGTTCACACTTTATGGATCCGGAAGTCCAGGTCTAGAAATGCTGAGAAACCGTCCCAGGGCCCCTGGGGGGCGAAAAAAGCCAAGCGTCAACCCCAAGCTGGTCCTTCTAGGGGTTCTTGGCACAGAGCTAGCTGCCTGCTCTGGTGACATGTCTTCAACGGGCCGTGAGAATCCCCACGATCATCTGGTGATGCTATTTTTTGTTTGCTTGTTAATCTGTACCTTTTCAAAACTAACAACGGTAAGAATAAATCAGTCCTTTTCTTAGCGGCATCATGCTGGAGCAGCCCGATTATGCTTAAGATGTCCAGTTTGCAATGAGGGGAAGGTCCTCAAGGGGCAAAGGAGTGCAAAGGAGAAGTGGCTTTGAGGTCCGGTCCCTTGCATTTGGTTATTGGGACTATTTACCTGCCTTGGGGAATGATATAAATTTACATTTCTTATAGATTCTTACAGTTTTCTCATCGGCAAAACACGGACAATCATATTCATTTCTGCCCCCTCTTCAGAGGCCTCGAGGCCCTTCCCCGTGCTGGGGCTCCGGTTGCCGTCCTTAGCTGCCCTCAGGGATTCCTGCAGCAGGAGAGAATCTGTCATCCTTGCTTTTTTCTCTGTTCTTACCCCGGGTGATGGCTATTGGCAGAGGTTCTGAAATGGAGTTGAGTGGGGAGACAGGAGGTCATAATGCTGGGGTGCAGGTAGGCAGTTTGGACAAAACGTGTTAAT
The DNA here is from genome assembly GCF_949987515.2 of Delphinus delphis. Classification (NCBI taxonomy): domain Eukaryota; kingdom Metazoa; phylum Chordata; class Mammalia; order Artiodactyla; family Delphinidae; genus Delphinus; species Delphinus delphis. The sequence goes on from NC_082696.1 coordinate 1,484,500, forward strand.
TTGGACCAAGAAATCCCAGGGGACAATGGACTGAGTAGGGTCTGGAGTCCAGATTATTGAGAACTGGCGCTGGCTATACTTTTCCTCCAGAACACACAAGAACAAAGTGTTTCCTCTTTCTTGGCCAACCTCATCTCTGCCCCCCAGGGTCACCACCCAGCCTGACGTCCACCTGGCTTTCCCTCCAGTGACCATGTGGTCCCCAGGCTACCCCTCCCTCTAAACAGAAAATAGTACATGTTTGTCGTGGGTCTCGGAGACCATTAGGCAAAGTGCTCTGCGTGCCGAGTGCTGCGTGGGGGGGGGGTCTAAACAGGGGCAGGTGCCTTAACAGAGGAGCCCATCAGGGGGTCTAGAAGAGGTCCCTGAAGGGCCTTCAGCAAAAGAATGCCTGACTGAGGGAATACTTGACTCCAGTTTCCTTCCTTCTAAATATCACTGCTGGGCTCACGGGGATCATTGTATGTAGGGCCACAGGGCAGCTTCGTGGGCTCTTGCGCTGAGACCTAAGAAGAGCTGTGGCCCAGCACAGAGGCTCCCTAACGCCGCTCTCTGGACGTGCGTCCTTCCTGCCGCCTCCCCAGCACCCGGGGCCCAGCTCCTGACACCACGGACCGCGGGGTCTCCAGAGGGCCTGGTCAGAGGGTGCCAGGCGGCCCCTCACACAGCAGAGCGTCCCGGCCCGAGAGGGGGGCCCAGGCACGCGCACGCCCACTACTACTGATCCCAGTCCACACCTGCACGGACAGCTGGGCGGGGGAGAAACCAGGCCAGGGATGCCCTTGCCTGCAAACGTGCCGAGTGATGGCTCTAAAAATCAGTGAGAGTGAGGAAGACCCGGAGTGCCCGGTCCCCGACCAGCTCAGACCAGCCAACCAGGAGAAGTTCAGAAATGTGGGACTCAGCTGAAGCCGTGTTGGTGGCTTGGTGCCGACCACGGTGGGACTATTTACAGACTTCAGTAGATGCTGAAAGCTTTTGTGTGGTGTACGGGCGTGAGGGTGCCGACCGGCCCCCCACTGCTCCTGGCCCAGGTCACGGCCGCCAGGTCGTGGCCGCCTGGCCAGTCGCCTGGCCAGTCACCTGGCCCCAGGTCACTGCCGTTGCGCACCGTCGCGGAAGGTCCCCGTGCCCACCCTGGGCTCCGGCACCTTCGAGGCTCAGAGGGGGTGTTGAGCTACCGGTTTGCAGACTGAAGGCTACTGCCTCGTGCTTCATCACCCAAGTACTTTAGAAATAAAAAGGTATCCCAAATTACTCTACCCGAGAGCCAAACGTCCATGTTCACTGTGGACGGAGGCGCGGGGAGTGAGCCTGTCGGTGGGTCCAGCCCCAGCACATGCACTCAGCAGGGTGGGTCCCGGTAGGTGGGCTGAGTCACCCCTGGGGTGTTGCTGCTTCGCCACACACCTTGCGGGTACCCCCCTCGGGAGCGAAGACGCCCACCGTGGCTGGCGCCGGGCTCCAAGCTGCCCCTGCAGCCAAGGCCGTGTTAGCGGATGCAGCACAGCAGAGGTTTGAGATGCACCTGCTCACCCGTCCGTCCTCCTCCTGTCCGGATGGGGACACGACCTGTGGTGCCCGCTCACCTGCCGGAGCCGAGAGCCCACGCTCTGCTCGTCCTGTCAGGGGACGCCCTCCTTCAGCCCACAGCCCGACAGCCCGGTGGTGAGCACGTCCCACCAGCTGCCCCACGAGCCTGGGCGGTCATTCCCGTGGTCCAGTGTCACCGAGTCGTGGTTGTATTTCTAGGGGCCGTGGGCGGCTTACACTGTAGGACTTTGCACAGCCTTCAGTGCTGATTAAAGCCCGCCCAGTGCTTTGACCATTTTTAAAGATGATGCTGACTTTTTAAAAATAGCTGCATAAATTGGGTTATCTCATGCTTACTCCCACGATGCCTTGGCTTCCCATACTGGAGCCATCCTAAAAATAACCGCTTCACTTCCCATCTGCTTCTCTCCTCCCTGCATTACAATTTGTCTCTTTCTTACTCTTTTTGCTCTTATTCTGTTAACTTTAGTTGAATTATTTTTGCTTCTTTTTTTTACCTTTCCCCCAGGGTGGACTGGGTAGCACTGTAGCCTGCTTCTTGGTCCCTCGCCTACATCCCAGGAGCACCCACGCACCATCACCTCCGTGTCTGGATTCCGTGAAGGCCGCAGGCTCCCTCTGCACTGAGCCCCAGAGCCAGCATCTGTTCCCTCTGATTTCTATTCTCAGGAAGAAAACCCTACATAAATCTCATCCCGTACCCGAATCCGCCTCTTCAGTGAGAAAAATAACACTCGCACTAAAGTGCTGTTTGCAGCAAATACCAATCACACCGGGGAATCTGTAGGAGGCCTGGAAGGGCCGAGGGTCTCATCCGATCACTCAATCCACAGTCACTTCAGATCAGAGCCAAAGGGATGAGAGATTAAGTGCCGTATGAAAGTTGCTCCTACCTCGTAAATGAGAGCACAGCTCTGCCACCTGTGCAGCCCCATTACAGAGGCACAAAGGTAGACGCCAGCGTCCGACACGAAGCACGACTCCAGGTGAAGGTCACTCCCAGGCCAAGCAGACAAAGAAGGCCTTGGGAAGGGGTGACAAGCTCAGGCCTCCTTTGGTGACTTCAGATGCACAGCAAGCCGGTTTTGTATGTGAGAGCAGAGAATAAAAACCCAAACAGGGGAAGTAACTGACCAGTGTGAGAACTAGTTTTCCACCAGACTCTTCATCAAAAGCCCGTAGGTTCTCAAATAATTGGGTGAGTTTTAATTTCTTTCTCTAAAAAAAATTTAGGTAGAATTCTCTCAGCTGGTTGTCAGTGGTACAGGCTGAGTAATGTTTATTTGTGGGGGGGGGATGATGAATAGTTTAATCAACACAAAATATATTCAAGAAGAAGAAAAGTACTTGCAAAAATCAGAGACTGCAAAGCCACGTGGAGTTGGCATTGCACCCACATGGGTGATCAATGCCACATGCGCTTTCCCACATCACAGGTGTGCATTACACACCGTCAGACTTAGAGAGGTCGGGGGGTCTTCTAGCATGTTGCAGAGTCTTAAATATTCACTACTGTCTCTCAATGCTTCAAAACTTGAACATTTTCAAATATTTTTACAGGTTGAAATACTAAGCTTGTTCACTTGGCACCTACAACAATATAAAAATAGATGAGAATTTCTAGTGAGTAACTTGACCAATTCTGGTGAAGACCTGCAACGATTCTCAATCGACAAATCCCTTGATTTTCCAAGGCAGGCCCTCCACCTTCACTCCCCAGACTCTCATTCTCTAAAAGCAAATAAAGAAGCAAACCTCAGCCTCAGAAGTTTTGACGCTGGAACAAGTCACTCAGCCTAGATTTTCACGAGGTCTCTGCTGCCCCCAGGCTCAGGAGCTGCCAGCTCTTCCCCGCGTGCAAAGAATGTTGTGGGATCCAAGTAGCAATGCACAGTCTGCTAAGAAATATTACAGTTTTACCACGTCTGGAAACAGATGGCGAAAAGTGGTGGATTCCGCTGGACGCGGCGGGGCTGACGGGCTGCAGGGAGCCGGCCCCTCGGACCGAGGCAGCGTGTTCCTTGGTTAAACAGCAGCAGAGAACTCGTGCTTCAGTGTCCAGAGCAGAGACTTTCAGGTCACATTCAAAACGCAGGTCCCTCCGTGAAGTGAGGCACCAACCTCTGCGTTTGTGTGTCGCAGAAGTTCGTGGAGTTTGTCTCATTTACTCATCCGATGAGAGCCGCCCTTGGTGAGTGGCTATAAGCTGGGTAATCGCATCAGGTAACAGGATTCATTGAAAAGGTAAACTAGTTATGTTATCGAGGTTTATTAAGTCCTAAAAATATTTTTTCAGCAATCTCTTTTACCTTTTGAAACTTCTTAAATGGAATTGTATCTTAAAAAAAAAAGAAGTTGAGAATCCATAAACAAAGTATTTTACCCATAAGCAAAGCATATTGTTTTCAGAAAGATGATCTGTGTTTTGATTTCTCATCAGCAGGTCATGTTAGTCAGCTGTGAACAATCTGAGGAAACTCATACCAAGATCAAGAAATAACTATGCTCAACGTTAAAGAAACAAATTTACAACAAGGACTGAAAGCTCGTGTAAATGTGTCTGCTCAGCTCGCAAACTCACATCTTTGGAATTCGAAGGAAAGGAAGGACCTTTTGTTTGCCAGGGAGAAAACGAAGGAAAAAAAGTAGTTTTTAAGTTCCAAAATGAAATGAAACATGTTTTGATTTAGGAGTTTAGAACCTATCAATTCGCAGAGCATAGAAAATCTAAGAAAATGTGCTAATATAAAGATGGAGAAAGGATGTGCGGAACCTTAAGAGATGGCTTGAAAGTTTTGGATTCCTGGTTCTATTAAGAGCCATACTTGAAATCAGATCAATGAGTGACTGATTCCCTTTGCCTTTTATTACTATTATTATGATTTTGTTAGGGTATAGTTGCTCTACAATGTTGTGTCAGTTTCCACGGCACAGTGAAGTAGATCAGCTATATGGATTCATATATCCCCTCTTTTTTGGATTTCCTTCCCATTTGGGTCACCACAAATGGTCTATTTCCAGACTATCTCATGACTAAACTCAACAAGGTTCATTAGAATCCGCAGGGAGGAGGTCCCACCTGTCCCCAACCTGAGGACAGGGGACCGCGTGAAGCATGGGGAGGACGGGTCATCGCTGCTCGCGAAACAGGCGACCAGACAGACAGCCACCCGCCCCCTGCGCTTGTCGGCCGAGGGAGAAGCTGCTTCCCCTTGAGCCGCTGGCCTCCTCCTCTGAGATGCTGCGTGGACTCTTTGCTGCTTCGCCGGCCACACTATCCCTGCCGTCCCGGGACCTCGACAATCGCGGTGGACAAGGTGCCCAGAGGAACCTGCCTTCCCCCTCCCCTCTCCTGGCTTCATTATCCCACCTCCTTGTCTCACCGGCCCTGTCTGACTTCCCTCTGCCTTTTGCTCAAAACACACTTTTGTGTCGTGTTCCTCTGGGTCCAGCATCCTCTGAAGGATGGTGTCCATAGCAGGAATGGAAAAACTCACAGTGTGCCCACAGAGGCACCCTGGGAAAACAAAAGTATTCCCACCCTCCTTCTAGATACACGTATAGAGGGAATACACACACACACGCAAAATGAGGGTTTTGGAACCAAAACATGAGGCAGGCATTTTCATTCAGCCACACGGAAGTTGAAATAAAATCATAACTAAGTTGTAAATGTAAAACGTACCCAGTGTGAGTGTAGATTTGAGCTACACTGAACGCACTTTCTTGGCCCACGCCTGTCAGGGAGGGACCCCCCTCACCAGGAGGACTGCTCGGCTCAGAGCGAGATGCCCGCGACCCGTCTCCACCGCTGCCGGGCATCGACCCTGAGTCTGATCACTCCCGGAACAAGGCCTGGACGTGACACCGTCTCTCGCTCTACAGCAGGACCGTATCATGGCTTTCATGGATTCTGAGCCTGTATATTTGATTTCTCCACTTTTAAGTGTGTCTTGAAGACCAGCTGAATTGATCTGAAGCCCTTAAAATGCTGTTAAAACCGATCTGGACCCTCTGTCGGTGGTGGCCTGAGCTGGAGCACTTCATCAGTCATGTACCTGACTGATTAGTAACCTGACTGATTACCGGGAATACACATTTGAAAAAGACAGAGGCCCTGCCTTCAAGGAATTTGTCTTCTGGGGGAGACCGATCTCTATCTGCACCACAAAGAGAGCCGAAGTGCTCTCACCCAGACCTGCAGAGCAGAAGCAACACCGAGGTGGGCACAGTTCATTGTTTCATAGCACATTGCAGGGTAGATTTACAGTTCCCATCAAAAACTGAAAATAAATGGCATTTTAATTTCTCATTTTATATGAATTTTAAAAATACTAAACATTTTTTAAATCGCAATGAAAGGAACGAGCAAAATATTCTGCCGTAGCTCCTAATAAAACCCTCTCCTTGAAAACCAAGGAGCACAGTGAGGGCAAGGTCCCCAGGGTCTCCGAAAGCCAAGAGCAGAACAAAAAGATGCATTTATTCGAGCTCAGCGCCTGCGGCATGTCCAGGGAGGCCACCTGCAGCAGAGCCCCCAGAGCCTCATACACAGATGCTGAGTGTACGTCAAGTGCTTTCGCATTCTTGGGAAATTGTCAAGGGCTGATTGAGCTGCGAGTCCCCATACTTCTAACCCAAGAGAAACACTGAGCCTGTATTCACCTCCTGTGTGCAAACGCACAGCCGTGGCAAATCACACCTACCGAGGGTGTGGGAGTTCTTTTCCCGAATTAAAAGAAAAGAGGGGACCAAAACTTATCGTGAACTGGCCACCTATTGAATATTTAGTGCCCTTTGCTATTTTTATAAAGTAACTGCCTTTGTGAATACTCCCTTTGAATAGAAAAGAAACATAGCTTTCTTTACCATCTTGTTTGCTTCGCATCAGTCCGTCTGCTGGGCAACTGTGTGGCTTAACTGTGTCATCTTCCTCTGGGGGAGGCGCAGAGACTCTGGGCAGTTTGCTCTGGCTGCCTCCGGAGAAGCGCGGGGGACCTTCCAGGGTAGCCCCAGTCACCAGCGCAAGGTCTGGGTCCCCTCCTGGGTATTCTGACCCCACGTCTCCTTCAGGTCAGGGCTCCGATTCCCTGGATGGAGAAGCATGACCAGTGAGGCTGCCAGATATCGCTGGAAACAGGTTTGAGGATGTGATAACCTCTCCGCAGAAGGTCCTTATTCTGGAAGTGTTGTACCCTTGATCCTGCATTGATCCTGGAATTTGGAGTCTGAGCCGCTGCTGGCTCCCTGTGTGGCTACAGGAACCGTTTTCTGATGGAAGGGATTCTATCTGTTACACTGCAGCCTCCGTGTGATGCCACCCGCAGGGTCATCACTGGGTCATGTTCTCTAGAGAAGAGTCCGGTGCCATCAGTAACACACAGATAAGTGATGCTGGGCGGGGGTTGGAGAGTGTCTTTGGAAAATTGAGGCTAGGAAGTGCTCTGTGTGAACTAGAGGAAAAGACACTCTGGTTCCCAGCTGACTACTATGAATAGACGTTGCTCTAGGAGCATCCGTATTCCTCACCTTCTTTCAGTACAATAGTTCTGACTGCGGCGTTGTGATTTGCGAAAATGCCCACTTTACTGCAAGATATTGGCTTAAGGAGGATAAATCACTTGCTCAAAATCACACGAATGGCAAGTGACAGGTCTCAGGTTTCCACGTGGATGGTGACGTTAAAAATAAACGTGAACATTTTTATCTGAAAATTGTAACACTGAACTTACCAACTAAGTCATTTTAGGTCTCTTCATTCTGCTGCTATCATGTATCTGGCAAGTATCTACCTGGATCAACAAGGCAAGCTGACTCCTTTGGGATACACAGATTTCCTCTGAAGAAGCAGGTTATATTTTCGGGAATGTCGTCAGGAAGAAAAGTTATTTAGATGGGGGCCCCTAAGAAGGTCCCGTGGACAGTGAATTCCTACAAGATGCGCAAATCCAGTCTGCTGGCTTAGGGCCCTTTTAGCCACATTGACCCAGACTGACGCCCGAAAGAAAGGATTGGACAGTTAGGCCTCCTACCCATAGTCTGAGAGGTCAGTGTGCAGACAACAGTGTATGAAGTCTTCTGAGTACGTTGAACTAACGCTACTTGGTGTAACATACCCATCGGTGGCTCTTCCCCCTTTCCTCATTAGTGTTGAAGTGTTTTACAGCCCACCCTATAATTCTATGAATTTACATAGAGCACAGAAGTCTTAAGCAAAACAAAGGAAAGAAAATGCATACAAAGATCTTTGGAGCGAAAGACTAAGTGAGTTATAGCGTTAATGGTTAATGCGTCTATTGAATCGCTCATTCTTTTGAACTAAGCTTTCTTGAAACAATGAGAAAGGAAATATCTTTACTGAGACAAGTGGCGATGCATGAAAGACGGACAGGAAATGCTTCCTCATTGTGAAGCCAACCTCACGCTCCTGCTTGCACCTCCAGTAGGTTTCAGTATTATTTTAATTAATGAAAACATGTAATATTAATAGTTATTATTTTTTGGTGCTGATGGTTGACAGTTATTCCATATTTCCCTCACTTTATGGAAGAGTTAATGGAAGAACATTTCTAAAACCAGAGGACAAAAGGGGTTAATGTTACTGTAAAATTACTGTATAGATATATGTGTGTGTGTGTGTATATGTGCACATACACACACACTATATGTACATTACATATATTATACACATATACCGTTATCCCCTTCTGAGTGCAAAGATGTTCATTCTTCTAAAAATGTAAAAAAAAAAAAAAAATCCCCTTTCTTCCCCTCAAGTCCACTTTTGTGCTCCAGAAAATTTTCTATTAAAAAGCACAAACAAAGACTCCCCTGCATTTTCCCTCTGGTGAAGTGATCGGTTCCATCCTGGGAGAGGAAGGCGTCACGCTCTGTGCCCAGGAGACAGCAGGTTACGGGGCTGCTATTTTTGTGGATGTGACTTTCAGAGAACCTACCTAGACGTGTTTCCAATACTCAGGAACTCTAGATGACACAGAAAAATATACTGAACACGGTCTCACTCACGACCAACATCCATATCCCCCCAGGGACTGGCCGAGTTCTCCGCCCCCCATGGGCTGTGGGACCGGGAGCTACAGGGACTCAGGGGTCCAGCAAGGCGATGATCTGAAACAGGGGCTCAGGAAGGAGGCTCCACCTGAAGGCTGAGGGAAGCAGCACCTGGGGAGGGAAGCAAAGGGTCTCCAGAGACAGCAGACACGGCTCAGCAACCAGAAGGCAGCACAGACCCAAGGAGGCTGACACGGCAACATCCCGCAGGGATGACGGTCCTCCGACCACGATACAAGCCTGTGGACAAAGGAGGTGAGGGAGGGAGGGAGGGAGGGACTCCGGAGAGGTGAGACGCGACAGAATCTCAAAATGCAGACCCCCAATAACACCATGAAGGTCAACTTGAAAAAAAACTAAATATTCACTAGGAAGCTTATAAACAAAATTTTTTGTGAACAATCTGAAAAGGATTTAAAACTATGTATGTTTAAGATCTTCAAAGAGGCCTGGTAGGAAGGGCGTAGCCTAGAACACACACGAGGTCCCCAGACGAGGGGACACATTAGTGTCTGAGTGTCTGTCCCTCACTTGAAGAAGTAAATGTTGGCAGGAGGCTGGGGAGCCATGTTTGCACCAGAAGGATGCGTCCAGCCTAGAATTTTATACCCACCTAAAGGTCCACGTATCCCCATGTCATAAGGACACCCGTCACACTTCATTTTAACCTGATTACCTCCGTTAAACACTTATGTCCAAATTATACAATATTTGAAAATAATAAAAAGAAAATATTTCCACTTTCTGAGGTATGGGGGTTAGGATTTCAGCATCTCATTTTGGGGAGGACACAGTTCAACCCCTCGCACCCTCTTTGTCTGCTTCTTGATTTTGCTTATATTTTACTTAACATTATTATTGCTGTAGCACAGTCTTGTTATAGTTTTCCTTCCTCTTAGTTTCCAATTATTTTGTGTTTCTTTATCTTATTAATGTCCCTTGTCCCTCATGAACCACCTAAAGCTGCATTTTCCATTCAAATTTTATAAGGGCGTAATTCAATCGTTCAAAGCGCTTCTCTGTATTGTAGAGGTAAGACAGCTCCATTTATACTTGTTGGAGTTACTGGTGCAATTAGAGAAATCTTATTTTACATTTTACACTTGCCTCCTTTCTCCTCCTTCTGGCCCATGCTGGGATGGAGAGTTCCTTTCTCCAGACACTACTGACAAAGTACCACGTCTCCCTCTTTGCCTTGGTTGCTAGAAAGACCACGTTTATAGCTGTTTTCCCACCAGGATGGTCCACTCTGTGTGTGTTTGGTTCAACAACTTCGTCTGAAGCTTTAATTTTATTTCTTTTAAAAGTATATTCTGTTTGCACTGATATTCTAATGTATCCATTTTTTCCTCATATAATAGATGTATTTTGTAAGCTGTGAAACAGTTTTATATTGGACTGCCTTTACTGAGGAAAAAAATGAGCCTTTGACAGAAGGAAAAGTACCCCATAAATATTTATTAAGTCTAAATTAGCCACGCTAATTTGTCAGGGAATGATAAAAGAGCCTGCCGCGCTATTTTTCATTCTTTAGCTATGAGCACCTTTAATCACTAACTCTGAGACTCTGAATATAACTTTTCTAACTGGAAATCTGAAAAGTCGTGTGAAGGTAGCACAAATCAGATTTTCATGGTTCATTTTGGCCCGAGTTAAGTAACACTAAGTCATGAATAACTTGTAAGAACTCTCTAAACACTGCTCTATTTGCATGGCCTAAACGGCGTTGAGTAAAGGCAGTAACTATTTTCCTCCCTAAATGTCTTCGTTATGTTTTAAATATTCTGGATTTACTAAGTACTTGAACACATTTGGTTAATCAGTATCTCTCTGCCCCTTAATCTTTAAATGAAAGTGGGGTTTAAAGGAAATTATGACTCATATGTTTCTAATTCCTTTAGTCTTACTGAAACTTATCTAAACGTTGCTTTGTAATACTTATCTGATGTTCAAGAGTTTTTGAACTTTTAACTGTTTTCCCAAAGTCAAGATCTTATGTTTGTAAAAACAATTAGCTCGAAACCCTACATATTTCAAATCTGAACTCATAAGGTTTAAAACGACTTTTATACATGAGCAAGTGTTATTCTCGACAAATGGCTGGGGATTAAATCATTGAATTCCATTTTCCCTGTGGCAGTAGGTAAGGACCAAGGAGATTTGTGGGAGCAGAAGGGATGGCAGCTTTGTGCTGAGACTTTGGGACAGCATTTGAGGAGACACGACTGTGAAACTGGCACCCCTCCACCCGGCCTCTCCGGGCCCTGGATTGGTGGCCGGTGGGGTCCAGGCGGTGCTGGGCCCGGGAGCGGCCTGGACTGGTGTTTGGACTGGATCTCTGCAGGGTGACGGCCCTTCCAAATGTCTTCGTGTTGGGTTTGGAGGAGAGATGCTGTTTTTCTGGAAGTGAGAGGTCAGGGTCGACAAAGACTTGCGGAGAATTATGAAGACTGAGGGTGTTTCCTCCCCTTACAGGAGAGGGCATGTTACTAGTTTCTTCCCAAATGTGAAGAAGGAAAGCAAGCTCAGGGACTGGAAGTACTTCAAAGGCTTTTTCTCTTCAGTTGCCCTGAAACTAGAATTCCTCAGGGATACCTGGGTTTAGAAGCAGAAAATTGATGTAATAAATAATGTAGATAAAGGTGACCCGCATGGAGAGAGGAGCTTTTTCTCTTCCTCTTTATCTCTTTCACAGAAAAGAATCTTTTACTTCAAATAAAGAATCTGGCCAGTTTATCTCTCCGATCCCCGCAGGGGGTCTTGCTAGCACTGTGTCTGTCTCCACGGCAAACTGTCCTTAATGATACGTCCTTCCAGGTGGGCTGCCGAGGAGCTCCGTCTACAAAGGTGGAGACGGTGGATGGAGACCCAGCCTCCCAGGCTGCTGTGTCTGTGTCACCCTGGACACCCAGAGGCAGAGGGTGTCAGGAAAGACAACTTGGGTTTGAGTCCTAGATCCCACGATGTGTAACTCTGTGACCTTGGGCAAACAAATCAAACTTACAAGCCCTGCCTCTCCTCGTTTGAAATATGCAAATAATAATACTTAGCTGGTCTGTTTCAGGATTGACTTTGATGAGTATTTGCAAAAGGAAGTCATAGACTCAAGGGCTCCGCCAGTGCCAAGGGATGCGTCGTTTTTGTCATCCGTGTGCACCACTCCCACGGCCCTGCCCCCGCCCACCTGCCCACCCACATAATCCCATTGGTCTGGATGGGGGTAGAGGTCATCTCTGCGGCTCCAAAGGGTGCTTTGCGTCAGAGCTGCCATGAGGGCACGTGGTACCACGCCTGTAGGTGGAGCGTCCACTCATCCATTGATCCATTTAAGCTCATTGATTTTTGAAAACGTACTGGTCAGAGGCAGCGTTGAGTCTTCCCCACCAGAATATGACCGGGATGCTTAGAAGCGGAAGTACTAGTGCAGCTGTAGACAAAGGCCCTGTGTATGGGGCCGCGAGCACCACTGTCGCTGAGCCAACTGCTACTCCCCTTCCTGCACAGCACACACTTTCCTGGACCCCAAGGACAAGGACAGCTGGACGCCCCTCCCCCAGCAGAGTCACGAGCGCAAACGCCACACAGGACGTGCTCTGTGCTTCCTTAAGACACAACCTTGGGACCTGTAAGGTGATCACGAGAGACCAGATCACGGAGGTCAACCAGAAGTTTCAATCAAGATAGTGTCACAGAGGCTTCCCTGGTGGCGCAGTGGTTGAGAGTCCGCCTGCCGATGCAGGGGACGCGGGTTCGTGCCCTGGTCCGGGAAGATCCCACGTGCCGCGGAGCGGCTGGGCCCGTGAGCCATGGCCGCTGAGCCTGCGCGTCCGGACGGAGCCTGTGCTCCGCAGCGGGAGAGGCCACAACAGTGAGAAGCCCGCGTACCGCGAAAAAAAAAAAAAAAGATAGTGTCACAGCCCAGCCAGTTCTCAGAGGAGTAATACAGAATTTGACGCAGCACTACTCTTTGATGTTTCAGATACGACTGAATTTCCAAGGCATAGTTAAAATTCTCTGAATGAGCAAGCATGGCCAGCCAGCTTCACACCTGGACCTGGGGGGGAAGGAACAACCAGCACTTCTCTTCACGGAGTAGAGGACCCGCTGCCTGCTGGACCGAGTTCATAAGTGTTTACTTCAGTTCCCCCCAAACCCCTCCCCAGCCATAAACGCTGGGCAGCCTTCAGTGCTTTTAAAGAAGATCTGAGGACGCAGCAGCATCGAAACTGGGAACATCCTGAGCAGTTTGAGTGAAAATCTCACTGTGGAGGAAGGCTTGGGACCGCGCACACGGGGTTAGGAACCTGACCGGCATTAACGCAGCGGGTGGGCCAGCCCTGGGGCGAGGTCACCTTGTAGAAGACGTGTGACACCCACAGCTAAACAGTCACCAAAACCACGGCAGCCGGAGTCGAGAAGCTTCCAGCCATGAAGCTCACACGTCAGTCCCAGAAGCAATCGTGAATGACGGCGCACTTTAGGGTCACTACGTGTTTTCTTTTTTTCCTTAAGTTTCTACGTTCAGCTGGAAATAAATCCCTCAAGCAGTGTTCCTCACATGCTGGTGCCTCACCCACAGAGGGGTTGTGTGTGACTGTGCAAAACGCTGGAAGTACCCTTGGGTTAAAAGTCATTTCCCTCTACAGTGGCCTTAAAGGGGGTTTGGAGAAGAAAAGGGCAAAAGAGAGAGAGTTTGGACTTGTTTCCCTGGAGGCTGCAGCTCCTTCCTGTTGTGCTCCCACGCCATCCGGAGACCACCCCTCCCTGTGAAGATGGGCCGTCGGAGCCCAGAGACGGCAGGGAGATGATGAGTCGATGAGCCCAGAGTTGTCCCTGAGCTGCGAGTGTCGCTCGTGTTGGCCGGGAGCCGCCAGCTCCCCGCTTCAAGGCAGAGGAAGCCGCAGGTGCCACCTGGGCCCCAAATGGCCCACCTTGGATTTCTTCAGTGACCCGGGGGTCTGAGGGGTGTGTGGGCTGCGAGTTTGAACACGGGGACCAGGTCCAGGTGCCCAGACCCACTGAGGGCACAGCCAGTCAATCACAAATTCACCCTCGAGATGCAGGAAGTGTGAACCACATCCTGCCAGGGTTCCCTTACAGCCGTCTCCTGGTGGAAGAGTCCAGAACAGTGGTGCAAGTGTGAAATGCCTGAAAACCATCTTCCTCTTTGGACGCGGGACGCCTGGGCTTCCATGAGGGATCGCAGATTACGAGCGTGCAGCTCGGGCAGGACATGCACCCTGGCTGGATGGACACAAAGCCACTGTTTTCCCTGGCTCTCAGCTCCGTGGTCCCATTGTCATTACTGGTGACATCAGTGCAGTGGGTGCCTTTAGCTGGGAGAAGCCGAATGAGCTGACAGAAAGATCACGTGCCTTTTGGCAAAGCCAGTCCCTCTGTTTCCTGATGGAGCTCAATGTGGTGAGGGCTCAGTGCCTGGTCAATGGGTAAAAGGGTGTGAGGTGAATTTCATGTGTCAGGTTGGCCAGGCCATGTTACCCAATTTTGGGTCAAACAGGAGCCGAGATGTCGATGTGAAGGTATTTTTAGATGAGACTAACATTTAAGCCAGTTGACTTTGATAAAGCAGACGACCCTATAAGGTGGGTGGGCCGCATCCAAGCAGTTGAAGACACTAAGAGAAAAGACGGACGTTCCCTAAAGCGGAAGGAATTCTGCCAGCAGACGGCCTTCAGACGCTCAGTTCTTCCCCGAGTCTCCAGCTATGCACACACACACACGATAGGTCTGTTTCTCTGGAGAGCAGTGACTGACACAATGAGTAAGAAATCAGTTAAAATCTCCACCGAGGGGAAGATGGCTCCGGCCTGCCCAGCCACAGGCCCGCTCGCTGGCGTCGATCGTGACCTGTACACAGCAGAGACTTGAGGTACATTTGTTGACTGAACGAGAGGACAAAGTGCAGATCCCGCAGCCTTCATCTGTGGTCCTCGAAGCAGACCAAGGAGGAAGGATGTGGGGCAGGTAATCAACTTGAGGAGGCAGCATTTAGTTCCAAGGACCCTCTGAGGGATCTTGTAAAATGTTCCTCAAAATCACTCCGCTTTGAGTTGTGGAAGGTGGGCGTTCATCCAGCCACCTCTGCCCTTCCCGGCTCCGGGGTTACCCCACCGCAGCCTTGGTCTGCCTCTCGAGGGGCCGGGCATTATCGTGGACCGTGAGGCCGGCCTGTGGCAGAGAAGCAGGAGGCCCCTCACTGGTGGGAAGCCGGGAGCTTGAAGGGTCCCAGCCCTGCTCGAACGAGCTCAGCTGTGGGCCAGGGGGACACGGGACACGATCAACAGCGGCTGCTTCACTGACCCCCGCGAGCCCGGTGTCCACGGCAACTCCCTGCTTTGAAATGTGGAAGAACATGACACAAAAGTGTAGAAATATAGAGGAGTGCCAACCTTCCTACACTCATGAAGACCTTCGAGAGTTATTCCATCACTTCATTTCTGAGCACAGTTTTCTGATTGAATACGTAACCGTACACAGCATTTAACCCCATACATCCTAAGCCTGGCTCAGGTACATGACAGGTCCAGACAGTCTTTATGGGTAAACAGCACAACAACAGACGAAAGGGCAAAATTACCTAATAGGCCCTTTCCATCACCAATTCCTTTCATCTCTTTAAAAGAAACGGATCGCCACCTCGACTCTTGCCATCTGATGGGAATTCCGTATCCCAAGCGTGTGGAGTCTGTACGAGAAACCAGTTAAAAAGTGAAACCTTTTAGCTTTGTTTGCCGTCAGCCTAGCTAACGTGTCTGGCTCCAAGCTTTTTGCAAGACTTGTCATGCCTTCCACGTAAATGTTTCAATAAAATGTCAAGGCAACAGAGAGGCCATTATTATTATTTCACCTCTGGATCTACAGCAGGGCATGAGAGCATCTGAACATGAAAATAGACTAAGAAAAATATACATTAACGCTCATGTGATAATTTGAGCCGTATGCCGCGTGTTTTACGTATACGATTGATGCTAACCCAAGGCAAAGTTCCGTTTAAAACAGTCACAGCTGCCGATGGGCCCTCATCTCACATTTGCATGTTTTAAAGGATTCCAGGGCAGTGAAATATGGAACTCATTGTCTTGTAACCATTTTCTCTTGTGATCCCAGAATGCTCTTAGCGTTTGAAATAACCCACAAGAGTGAGTGTGCCTTGGGATGACTCACCCTGGCCTTCAGGCTTGCATTCGACGGGCTGTTTTCGTCGGGGTATTTCTGAGTCACAATGGAATTACATGAATTGTATCTGGGGAAGCCTCCCGGGACCACGAGAAAGTCAGAGCCTGAGACCGATTATTATCTCCAGAGCGGAGAGGAGGGAAGACCGTTACGAATCTGCGATGAGCTGATACCCTTGATGGGTCGCCCCGTTTAACCAGAGACAGACGGCGTCGCTCGAGTCAGCTCAGGATGGGGGGCACCATCCACGCGGGATGCTGGGGGCCTCGCAGATCCTGAGGGCCTTGCGGGTCCTGGGACGGCTGAGGGCTTCTGGCCTCGCGTGGCCTCGGAGGCGCAGGGACCCAGAGGGCCGTGCCCCCGGGCACAGGACCCAGGCATAGAGGGGACCCGGACACGCACGTCCCCAGGGGCACACGGCTCCTGGATTGACCAGAGATACGTGCCTCTCTGATCGTCTCCTTGGAAACCGGGCCACACTCAGCTGGGAAAAGTCGTGCCTGTCTTTGCTTCTGTGCCCAGAATTCTGCCAGCTGACCTCCGATGTAGCTTCCTAGCCCGGCACAGTGATGAAACAAGAAAGACCCATGTTCCTCAGCTGAAATGAAATAATACACAGAGGGAGGGAACCGGAGTTTCATTAGGAAACGCTTTTGTGTTTTGCTAGGAAACATGAATCATTCACAATGGTTGAAAGACGAATGAGAGACTAGGAACTGCAGGGGCAACAGTTGGGGTTCAGACGTGTGTGAAGGAAACTGAGCAAGAAGGCCGTGGCGGTCGTGGCTGAGCAGTGAGTCCTTTCCTGCAGAACGGTTTTCTGATGCAAACACAGACCTCTGTCGTCCTGAACTGTCCTGTTGCAGTGACAGGACAGGCACCTGGGCACGAGGGGGACGGCATGGTGGGCAGGCCAGCTCCCGCCCTCGTACTCAGCTCGGGCCAGGACTCACGGGACTGTTGTCCTGCACGCAGTGCTGGCTGAGGTGTGGCCTTGTCTACAGCAGACGCGGGCAGGGCCTAGGGGCCTCAGGGTGAGTGAGACAGAAAAACCGAGACAGGTCCAGGCCAAGGAAAGAAAGGAGACAGTGCATCCCCTCCCAGGAGGGCCCAGGCCGGTGTCTCCAGAAAAAGGCGCCACGCTGGGGTCCGCTTGAACAAGCAGGGTCCTAGGAGATTTCCAAGGAGAACACGGCCTCTGCATCTGTGGGAAGCCGGGAAACCAGGGGAGACAAGAGAGACTCAGGCACCCAGAGGTGAGACCCTGCAGGACAGCAGATGCTCGGCCGGCATCTCTCACCTGTTTCTGCCTCGGTTTCCCCTACTGCTCGATTCCGCGGCGTCCGAAGGCTTCTTGCATCTCTCGCTTCTTCTGGGCCATCCCCTCCTCTCTTCCTCTGCAGTCTGAGCCCGCTCCTTCCTTCTTCCTTCCTTGGTTTATTTTCTATTTGGGAAACTAAGATTTTCCCAGGACCACAGGCCGTTTGCACTGCCGGGGGGGCGGACGCGGCTCCACCTTTTCCCGAGTTGGTCGAACCCCGTCTGGCGCAGGTCCAGCAGCCGTGAGCCCCCGTGGACCTTTGGGGCAGCTGAGAAACTGGGTCTCCTGGGAATGGCCCTGCAGTTCAGGTGACCACATGGAGGTAGTGGCCTGGGGCAGCTGAGTCCTGATTAGCAGGGCACATCCGCGGTACCCCCAGCTCCGGGTAAGCCCTCCCTGTGTGAGTTTGTGGACACCACAGTCCCTGAGTTCATTGGTCCCCTGAGGCCTCAAAGGCTTTGCACTGCAAGTTTATTGTGAGCATTTGGACAATGTATAATCTGACAGTGAAAAATGGTGAGCCAGCTGCAGGTGTAATTCACAGCAGCCGCTTTTAATGGAGTAGTTAGTCGGTGCCCATTGTGTCACTAAATGCTGTATATATATCACATCCCACTGAATCACCCGGAACCCCCCTGATCTTGGCTCAGTTTCCAGATGCAGAACCTGAAGCTCAGACTCAGAACAGTGTGATTCCAGAAAAGGATGGAGCCTCTCAGGCTTCAGTGTCTGAGCTTTGGTGTTGACTCTGAAGGAAGGCAGGGATTCGAATGGGCAGAGGAAAGAAGATTAGGGAAAAATTATCAACACAGGTATCATCTTGCTCTTGCAGTTTCCAAGACTCTCAGGTATCGGGCGTCTCAAGCACGGTAGGGTGTTGGTAATACAGCCGTTCAATTCCAACAAGGCTCCAGTAGAAAGGACCTCTAATGGGATGTCTTCGACAAAAATGAGTTATGCAGGAACTTCTGCTTTTAAGAAATAATTATTTTTTTTAACTACGACAGACCAAAGACTTCTGGGAACCACCAAAAAAAGTTAAAATAAACACTTGGCTATTTCCATCATCATCAATAGGTTTACAAAACAAATAAATAAAATTACTCTATCAGCCAAACATTCAAAAGATCTATTGTTGTAGGAAATGGAATTTAAAAATATATTATGGAATTAGGTTTTGCTTAAACCCTTAGTATATAAAACTTACAAAGAGAAATTCACCTCTGCTGTGGTTCAGATCCCCTCATCCTGCTGGAATCTGCTGTTGACTTTTTGCAAACATACGTTGGTGTCTTCTTTAGCTTTTCATATTGAACTTTACCTATCCTGCACGTGTACATCATGGGGGCTGGGAGCTGGCCTTCAATGTAGATGGTTTGTCCCTGTGGAGGGCAAGAGTCAAGGTAGGTTCGTTGAGGAGGGTCTTGAATCCTTAAGACTGTGTGACAGGCAGTGGGCGGGGTTCAATGCAGGCGCTGGTTCTGGTCACACTCGACCTCGCGTAGTTTGCCGTCCATCCTTCTCCTGTCTGCTCCCCCTCCAGGATTCCCCACTGGCCCTCTCATCCGTCATTGTCACTATGTGCAAACCCCGCTCACCTGCCTGCTTCAGTTTATATCTGCTTCTTCTGCAACATTTCACCCAAGGGTTTCACCTGCCCCCCGCAAGTTTACTTACGTCTCTCACTGCTTGGTGAGTTGACATACAAACAGTCCATTTAGAGAATTTGTCATGGATTGAATGTTCGTGCCCACCCCACCCCCCCCAATTTCCTATGTTGAAGCCCTAACCCCCAGTGTGAGAGTATCGGGAGGTCTCAGCTAACTGAAGGTAGTGTCAGACCTGAACTGAACTGTAGGACACCCAGGTGGGTCCAGAGCACTGAAGCCTTTGTTAGTGTCGGTAAAACACCATATGCTTGGCGTCAGAAGTGTTGTGAGTAGTGACAGCACAGAACCAGATATGTATTTTCTATTTGTTTTGTATTTTCCCATATCATCTATGATAATACAGGGATGCATGAAAAAGAACAGGCCAGAGAGGAGAAGAGGAACAGTCAAGGGCTAAAACCGGGGTGTAGGTGATCAGACTGCCCCAGACAGCTGCAGAAATAGAGACCCCTGTGCCTAAGTTGTGGGGCGACGGGGGCAGGTATGGATTTTCTTTGTAAGGACAGAGATGCTCATCTCAGGATGAGAGAACCAAGTGGACAAGGAAATAGTGTTGTGTGATAAGGACGATTTTTCACGGTAATGTTTGGGCTGCACAGGCACTATGCTCACCCACTCAACCAGCCAAGCAAGTGAACAGGTCCCAGACACCCCAAAACATTCACCCAGTGCCCACCACACGCCAGCCTCTGCGTCTGGAGCTGGAAACTCATGAGCGAGACGGGGAGAAGCTCTGCCCTCCTGGACTTCTGGACGGGCGTCGGAAGAGGACAAAAGGAATAAACAAATGAGTTGGCACACATACGCCCCATCCAGAGGAGGGTGCAGCTCCAGGGCCCACGATGCTGGAAATGGGAGGGTCACTGGATCAAGGGGTTAAAAATGTCTGCTCCTGGAGGAGATGGCCGTTCACAACACCTGATGCCTCTGAAGGACCGAGGTGACTCCGGGGGGACGATGTGAATGGCAGGAGAAGTGGCCACAGGGAAGTCCCCCGCCCAGAGTCGGTGTGACAGCTGGACCAGAGTGGCTTCACCCAGGATCGGAGTCTCTGCATGGAGTGTTTGGGTTTGGGATCGAAGCCGCGGGACCTGCTGGCAGAGTGTGTGAGGGCTTGTTTCTCAGGCCTGGCCTGAGGAGGTCTGGACTGTGCCCGGGGCTGGAGGAAATGAAGCTCACAGAAAAAGGCAGGCCAGTCCCGGGCCATACAAACACAGCCGACACTGAGAAAATGGTGTTTCCTGGGTTCCATTCTGATTCTGCCATGGAGGCCCAGGGAGAGAGAAAGGGACACCCATGGGGGCTGGGAGGGCAGAAAACACCCCGGCCACCAGCTGGGGCCTCAGGCCAGAGAGACCCACCGGACACACCGCCCTCCTCAGCCCGTCCCCCTGTCCTGTCGGAGCGTGACTGAGAGCATCCCCGCCTCTGAGTCGAGAGGTCTGTTCACAAGGACTTGCCCAGGAGAGGATCAAGAGAGGCTTTTTTCAGCTGGGAGACCTGAGAGCAGAATGAGAAGAGGGCCCACCATGAGAGGAGGAAGCCAGGTGACAGGTGTGGAGGGAGGGACGCCCCCGAGCAGGCGAGGGTGCCGCCCACCGGGGGAGGAGGGGGCCAGCCCACCCCACAGAGCGGGGAGAAGGACGTCAGCCCGGAGATCTGAGCGATGGAGGAGAGGAAGTCTCCCAGCCACAGCCTTGAAGGGAGGAAGTGCCCTGCCCGAGGCGCACAGGAAGCGCTGAGGGGCGGGGAAGGAGCAGGGAAGGTGGACCCAGGAAAAGGTGTAAAATCATCCTGGAGGAGATGCGACGCAGAGTTGAGTCGGAACAGTGCAGTGTCATCAGAGGATGATGCTACGTGGAGTGATTTTCTGAGTCTTCCCCGGCCATGCCTCGCCGCCTGGGCATCAGGGTGCAGGTGCAGCACATCTGGGTTTGCTCAGCACTGGGGCTCTGCCTGGCTGGTTCACAGAGGATGCTGCAAAGGTTGAGGACATTTGCAAAGGGGAAGTTCTAAGGACAAGCCAGAGACTCTGCCCTGAGCAGAGAGGAAAGCTAAGGTCCAAGTGGGGACACACCGAATGAGTCCGCACAGGCTGGGCAGGATCTGCTCATGGGATTGGAAGGGTTCCCTCGATTTGGAAGGAGCAGAAGCTGTGGGAGTGGGCACGTGGATTTAGGGATGTGGAAGCAAGCCGTCGGTAGGCACAGCAGGTCTATGGAGGAGGACGAGCAGAAACGTTCGTGGCAGAAAATACCCAACGAGAACCCAGGCGTGGAGGGAACTGGCTGCAGGGGAGACGGTGGGCCCGAGGCTAAAACGGTCAAGGAAGGCACAGGGTGACCAGGAAGAGGCTGGCGTCCGCTGGGGGATGCGGAGGGGGGACCCGATGGTAGAATCCTCAGGGCTTCCTTGCTAAGGGGGTTGAGTGGAAGGCTGTGGACATGTCGTGGAGGACAACACTGGCCTTCCATGGGAGAGGGTCGTCTGTAACACCGTGGGACAGACATTAATGTTCTCCTTCTCCAGGGAGGACACGGAAATTCAGAGAGGCTAGAAGTTCTGCCCAAGATCACAAACTACTAGAGCAAATGCAGGTTAAACAGCCCCCTCCCAGGCCAGCGGTCCGCCTGCAGGAAGGGGTCAGACTTCCACGGCCTTCTTTTAGAAAAAGGCAGTATTCACTCAGTAGCCCTTGACACACATGAACAGAGCCTTCCGTGCCATCTCGCGATACTAGAAATGCTTCAAAGAAGAAAATGTTACGACTGATGAGAGAAAGGCAGAGGCCGGGGCACACCCAGTCCTGGGGCGCTCACAGGAGCCCTGGGAGCAGCCCTGGGGTCCGGGGGCCGTATGACTGGGGTCCACCTCGCTCTCAGCATGTGTGGATCTGTCTCAGAAGAGAAAGTGTCCAAACCGAACACATTTTAATTGATTTAAAACGCATCCAATTTATAATCAAATAAGGGCCCTTTGGGCCCACTGCCCTAGGATAGCCATCTACGGGGCGTTTCAGCACCCTAGAGGTAACCAGCTGGGATTGGTGAAAGGTCTCCTTTCCAAGTTTTATTTACGTGAATGATTTTCTTTTTAATAGTCAACATGCGTTTCATCAACAAGATGGAATACAGCCTCCAAGCCTCACTCTCCAAAGGGGAAGCTCTGGAAAATTTGTATGTTTAGCATTTAACAAAAAGATAAGTTGTTGTACATTTTTTTCAGGCATGAAATACTAAATAACATGAAAAATAGCGAGCCCACTGCAAATGTATTAAATAGCATTTTTGTGCCTCAGGAAGAATATGAAAAACAGAAAAATCAAAAGAAAACAATTGCTGTTAACTAAGAGAAGGTAAGTGAAGATAACGGAAACAAACTTACTGAGAAGAAAATATTCATTTAATCATGAAGCAGGTCTTGATTTGATGTGAACTGCGACCTACAGACAATTCTTTGCTGAATCTGAGGTTTTCAAAACAGTGGGCATCGTGACCTGATTTAATGACATAACTGATGTTGTTACAAACATGATCTATGGTATCTAGAACTATATTCTTCAGTTGGCACATGGATTTTCAAACTTAAAAGGAGAAATAACAGACGGATGTATTCATCTCAAAATTTGCAGGTAAAGGAATTCTCGACAGCCCTGAGGGAGCTACAGTGAATTACAACTCAGCTCCCCCGGTACAAAAACAGCACGCTTTGGAATGAATGTTTCGGGTATGGGGGAAAGAGTGAAATTGTTCACATTTGGGTGACAAGTAGTCAAACTGACTGACCAACGTGGAGAACCGCCTCCGAGATCAGCCTTTATGCCACAACCTGTGGAACCTGTGACAGAGATGGCTGGTCTGAGTTACGGAAGGTGGAGTTACAGCAACAAGCACTTCTCGCTGTGCTGGGGGTCCGCCGACCTCCGAAAAGCTTCACCACCAAAGTTGCCAACTACCTTCTGCTATTATTTTCCTTTCTCTTTCCTTTCTCTGTCTTGATAGAAGTAACGAATGAAAGGATATAACTCATTTCTCAAGATTTCTTTGGATACACGTATCTTCCAGGCAAATATATTAGGAAAAGTAAAAAGTAACAGTAACTAAAGCTAGACAGAAGGGGATAAAATGGAAGACAGAATCTTACTATAAAATCTATTTATTATTTTAAATGTTCATGGCATAATGGGACCATTTTCATCCATCCAAAAAGTAGTTATTGAGCCTTTCATGTGATTACTGCGCGTTGTGGGGAATAGAAATGTCTGAGTCAGAGGCTCTGCTTCAGGGACCTGACAACATACAAGTGCACATTTAGGGAGGATTCTATGACCAGGGTGCAGTGTTTCTGGTTTGTTGCAAACTGGGAAATGGTAAGTGCTGCACAACCACCAGAAAGAGCAGCCTTTCGTTACAGGTTTGAACATCAGAATTGATAGGTTCTGCGTTTATTTTATTCCTCTCTCCCAAGCCAGGGGAGGACTTGAATTTAAGGTTCAGAGAGTATAGAGTCAGTGTCAGAAAGTCTAGAAGTTGTCTGCAGAAACCTCTTAGGACCACCAACCAAACCAACATCCTAAACTTATTTCAAAACACATTTAAATTATTTACTTTATCTTACTTCTAGAAATATGTTTATTTTATTATAACAGGGCTCAGTTAATAAAATTGCTTACCAAATTAGAAAGACCATTTTCTTGGATGAAAAAGCAAAGAGTTTGACATAGTCTGAGTAATAAAACTTAGCTTCTCTGTTCTAATACTCAGAGCATCATGAATATGTAAATTTAAACTGAAACATCCAAAGTGGTTCCCCCGGGCACACTTACAAGATCTTAGGAAGCGATAAAAAGGCACCTCTCCTCTGAACTACAGCAGCCATAGAAGACTGGAAACGCACCATGTAGGCAGGCTGGTCAGGAGTATAAAAATCCATCTTTTATTAACAAAGAAGCCATCTATTGACTGAGCATAATTTCAGCTTTAACTGAAAGAAACCAAATGTTTGTTCTAAAGGTAAAATATTAACAACAAGGTGTATGAAACCTTTCCGCTATGAAACACACATGGATTGAGTTAACTGGCCAGCTTTATCAGAAAAGAGCAAGCGTTCAGATGCCCAGGGAAACTAGACAGAAAGAAGACATTTATTTCACATAAAATGTGGAAGACGGAGTAAACGCCACGTGCCCTGAATGCACTGTTAAGTGGCAGAGAGTGGGCGTGTCTCATGGCAATGCCCCCTCCTGCTTCTTGGGCGGCCAGCCCTCTGTCTCACCCCGTCCTGGGCAGCAAGTGCACAGTTAAAGCTCTGAAGCTGGAGATGCAAAGAAGAGATGTCGGTGGCCAAGGAAATTCAGCAGACACCTGCTAAATGCGGCTCAGGACAAAACATAACATGTGCCACGTGCCGCTGGCCTCTTGTCTTGGCCCGAGGCCCTCCACCACGTCCGGTCCCTGATGAAGACACTTGCCCCTCCAGCCAGTGCCCGGGACAAGGCCTCGCTCTAAAGACGGCAGAACAAACCCAAGGGGCCGGGGAGGCCAAGGCCCGGGACGCTGGCTGCCTCCACCCTGAGCTGACTGAGTCCTGTCTGTCTGCTTCCTGAGTGAGAAAAATGGCTCTTCTGCCACCGTGACGTGGCTTCCTATTTTCTCTTTCTCATAACTGGAGTCAATTCCCCACGATAGAGGAGTCTGAATAAACTTCCATCCCTGCCATGTGTAGCGTCTCCTCCTTTACGGAAAGGCCTGCAGGCTTCATCCTGAGCTGCAGGCTTCAGGGTTTTGGATTCAAGCCTTCCCGTCCTTTGACTCTTTGAAGAGGAAGATTCAGAACCACGTGATACAGAGCTGTTCTGACACACGTGTGACTCCACAATGCCACTGTGGAATGCCTGTCTATACAGCGGGCTGTGTGCATGACCTATGCTGGTTGCACAGCCCTGAGAGGGAGGGCTGGAAACCTCTTCCTATGGGTGGGAGGCCCAGTTCCCTCCGCCTCCCCGCACGACCCCTGCTTCCTCCCGTCCGAGGCGGCGTGCCGATGTGCACCCCTTCCTTCCATCTGCACCACCACGCGTGGAGCTCTGCTGCCCCAGGTTCAGGATGTGCTTGACTGCAGGCGGGCACGATCTCCAACACTCAACAGCGTCTACGTCCACGAGTTACCAGGGCCTCCAGGGGGCGGTGTGTGCTTCCCTGCCCACGACCTGCTCGGAGCCCCGTGATGGTCCACAGACGTGAGCAGACAGGTTACGAGCTAAAGCTTGAAATGCGCTCATGCAGTTGGGCGCCTCACCCTGTGCTTTGGCCATGACGACAGAGATACGCCCCAAAGGCCCACTCGTCCAGGGCCGGGTGTGAGGCATGGGGACACGTCCAGCCAAGCCCAGACAACCCAGCCAACACACACAGGGTGACAAGAATAAACAGGGTGGTTTTAGGCCATGGAGCTTTGGGGCGGCTTGTTCACCGCTTGATAGTAAATGAAGAATGAAGCTTTTTAGAATGAAGAAATATCAAAAGTGTCTAAATATCTAATGAGTCAAAAATCTTTACAAATTTTGGCCCATGTAGTAGTATATGGTATTAGGGAGAAAATCATCACCACCATCACCACCACCACTCACCATCACCATCATTATCACCATCATCTCCATCATCACCATCATCACCATCACCACCATCACCACCATCATCACCATCATCACCACCACCATCACCACCATCACCACCATCACCATCATCACCACCACCACCATCACCACCATCACCATCACTATCACAATCATCACCATCATCACACTCATCATCACAACCATCACCATCACCACCATCACGACCACCATCATCATCACCATCATCACCCCCATCACCACCACCACCATCATCAGCATCGTCGTCATTGTCATCGTCATGATTACCACCATTTCAACTACCACCATCACCATCACCACAGACCGCTGAGCTGAGCGCTGTCTACATTCTTACTCTCTCTGCAGTAGCTCTGTTGTTTACATGATTCGGTGTCCACTTGGCAATTTATGATTATGTCGGTCATTTCTGCACGTTGATTACAAAAACTGACACCTTTCATCTCGACAACTTAAAAAAATTCTGGATGTGACGTTCACGGGCACGATTTATGAGTTGGTCAGTGCACTTCTAAATAATGTCCCACTTGGAGATTTCTGACAAGGATGCAGGAGAGCATTTTTAAACATGAGAAGGAGGCAAGGGGAGGTTTGTGGGGAGGCAACTATCCCTGAAAACAGCTACACCAGGAACGTAAGGGAAACAATTTCTGTTTCGGCTTTGAAATCTTAACACTTCGCCGTAAGAGCCACCTGCTCCGGCCCCGGCGCGCCGGCCGCTGCCTCCACGGGCTCCGTGCCCTCTCCCGTCTGCTCCAGAAGCAGTCCAACCTCCACCCCGTCGGGAGCGCTCCCTCTTAATTCCTTTCCAGCAACATCTTGACTGCACGATTGAAATGCTAAGGTTTTACAAAGATCACACTTTTCTGAGTAGAGAAAAAAATAGTGTGGGGCACAGGGAGATTTACCAGGAAGGAATAGAGAGTCCTGGAGGAAACAAGACCAGCTAAGAAGCTGCTGCTGTGACCACACCATGGCCGACCATAGTTAATGCTGCTGTTTGGTGTATTTGAAAACTACTAAGAAAGTAGATCCTAAAAGTTCTCATCACCAGGAAAAAAAAAACAACTTTTTTTTTTGTATCTATGTGAAGTGCTGGGTGTTATCTAAACTTATTGTGACAACCGTTTCACAGTATATGGAAGTCAAAGCGTCATGCCGTGCACCTTACCCTGACACAGTGGCGTGTGTCAATTACATCTCAACAAAACTGAGAGAAGCAGCAGCTGCTGCAATGGTGCAGGTGAGATACAATGAGAGTCTAACCAAGGGCGGACACTGGGTCTGGAGACTGGGGCTGGGGACCGAGAGACGTGGCCTGACGGGGTCTCTGGCGGTGTCACTTGTGAACCGCATCAGCTTTAACCACAATAAGAACCTTTTCTGTCTCTTCCTTGGTCCACACAGCTTCCGGCAGGACGGGAAGTCCTCCCAGCCTTTGGTACCTAGTGAGTAGACGGCTGCTTCCCATCACGAGGGCAAACACTTGCACCCTCTGTGCCAGGCCCTCACCCTTTACACACATGGATACACGTAACCTTCACCCAGGGGTGCATGCCACTGTCGTCCCTGTTGATAGAGCAGAAGACTGAAGCCCCCAAAGGCTAAGTAACTTGTCCCAAGTCCCACGGCCAGAGGGGCAGAGCCAGGGTTCCTTTCACTCCAGCCCAGGGCCCCTGCCTTGCTTCCCAATGGTAAACACCCTCAGAATGAAGCCAGAGGCCAAGTACGGTTTTGATAGCATATTTTATTTTAATCTAAGAAAAAGGATTAAATTCAAAGTTCAGAAATATAAAAGATCATCCAATAAATTTAGGATCCTAACTGTTTCTTACACAATGGTGATACACACTGGAGCTGGGTTTGTGTTTCCAAAGTTTCCGTTTTGACTTTCGCACGGTTTAAATGAGACGCCTCTTGAAACGTCTTCATGCAAATTCAAGATCGTTTGACATGTGTTGGGGGGTCTGGGGCCGTGAAGATTTTTTTCCCAAACCAAAAGCTAGAGCCGAGACAGCGTCACAGCGTGTCACCCCAGCTCCGGGCCTGTCCCCTAAATGCTTCATGGAGCCCACGGGCACCTTTGCGGAAGCCGGGGTCCAGCTCTGAGACGGGGAGCCGGCTGCCCCGAGGGCCCGCTCTGATGCTCACAGGGGGGCATTCAGCTCCTCACGCGCCCCTCTCAAGTCCCATTTGGATGAATTTCCCATCGGCAAACCCTTGAGCCCTTGAGGCCTCCAGGAAAGAAGGGAAGGTGGGGGACCCACAAGCCTTTGTCTCCGGCTGCCGAGGTCAAGACCCAGGCACTGCTTCGCCTGGCTGTGCCTTCTTTAAGGGGACTCTTCATAATTTGTTCAGGGGACAGTTTTACCTTCCGGGGGGCCCCTGGGTGGGCCACGGTCGGATGGGTAGGGGCCAGGTGTAAGAGAAAAAGCAGGCTGACACACGTGTTTAGCCGGCTTGGTCAGGTCATGACGAAATTTACTTTTCTGAACGATGGACCCCTTCACGCTGCCTCAGAAAGGCAGAAAGAATTCTCTAGCATTTGCTGCATGAATGCTCTGAGCCCAAGGCAGAACTCAAACAGAAGCTTGCAATGGAAAAAGCAGGCACATCCAAAAGGGCTTGCAAAACGTTCTTTTCTACCAGGGCACTACCTGTAAAGAGGGCTTCAGTGGTTGGGTAACTCATTGCGTGAGCGAGAACTCTGGAAGGAAAACCAACAAGCTAACACGAGATCCCAAGAAACAAGAAGACCCGTGCGCTCATTAACTGCATGACGGAGACAGCCGTTGATTACAAACTTCCACGGCGCCATGAAGCTTCCAACATGGACTCAGCGATGCTGCCAGGGCAGTCGATTTCCAACGACGCCAACCTGGCGAGGCTGTTAGTAACGGCCCTGGTGAGGAGATACGGGCCTGGAGCCAGAGCGCCTTAGGCCAAGGCTGCTGCCAGGTTAACATGCGTAGGAGAAAGAAACTAAGCTTAAATCCACTCAAAATACATCTCCACCAACTACAGATTTTGAAGGTCAAAGAAGGACACATACATTGTATGTGATTACTTTTCCGAAGCCAGCCTTCCCATTTTCACAGATTAAAGCCATCTGTTTAAATATCTCATTTCTACAAAGTGAATTTACAGTTAAAGTACAAAGTGCAATATACTATGTTTGTTTGGGGTTTTTTAATTGCTTTTTGGTGAGGGAGCCGGCCACGTGTCTAGGACCCGCCGTGGATGTGTCAGTCGTTTATCCTTGCTTCCTTGGCTGAAAAAAAGACAGAAAAGAGATGTATTTAGACATTTGCATCACTCATCTCTGAAGACGAAGACTTGCCTTTTAGGAATAAAATAAACCCAGCTGGTAACAACAAGGGAAAAAAAGCAATATTTTTAAATAGATGTGAAAGGAAGAGTGCTTTATTTGGGGGGTAAGAATTTTAAAAAATAATAAAAACATTGTGGACACTTCTCAACTTCTAGCACTTTCCTCCCACTCAATGATCAGAAATATCAGGAAAAATATGTCCGTTGAGAAAGCATTTATTTCAAGGATTGTAAGTGTGTCCAATATATTAAACATTGTGCAGAATCTCCAATCACCATGGATTGATCATATAAAAATACTTTTAATACTAATTTATGCTTCAAATTTGATAAAGGCATGTGTTTTTTTAACAGTTTTCTTTTCATCCTTTCCATTCACTATTTGACCTCTCTAAGAAATACAACTTGAAAAGTTTTGTTTACTAAATCACTGGAATTCTGCACTGTGCCAATTAAAAATAATATAGAATGAAAAAGAGAAGCAAAGTACAATCTTCCAGGTTTATTTCTCCACATAGACACATTCCGACCAGTACAAGTTGGTCTATTTAAAATAATTACACTTGAACGTTCAGGAGGCTTCTGTGTTGGCTTTTACTCCCCAGATAAATATATGAACAGGGGACGAGAAGAGGGACTATATCTCCTGCATTAAGTGAGTAAGAAGTTTTGTTTTAATTAGCTGAGGATAAAGATAAGCCATCAATGTATTTTACCAGCAACTAAAGCTGGTCAGACTTGCTGGGGGAGGGGTGGCACTAACGCTTTAAGCTACGTCAGCAGTGGCTGGTAGCACTGCTCTGATCACTGCTGAGCTGTGATGGAACCTGGAGAAGATACCGAGAAAGACAGCTCACTTTTCGATTAAATCTAAGCTCATGCATCCTACTTGCTGCCCTTCATTTCATAGTTCTTGGGTTGGGTTATTCATATAGTGAAAGATTTTGGTGGTTGGGACTCTGATTCTTCAAAGAAATCTGTATGGTCTTCAATCACTTTATCATGTGCCGACCACTGCAGGACATCACCCCAGGATCACAGGTTGCAGTGATAAACACCATCAAAAGAGCTGGGGAAACCGCTCTGGATTCCTTTGCTGGGAAAAAGCTGAGTGAGTCTTGTGTTTGGAACAGAGTTTATTTCAGGCTGAGGCAGCTCCCATGTGGCCGTCATTGGCGTTATCTTAGGAAAACAACCGTTTGGAAGTCTTCGGAGCTCAGCCCAGGTCATTGCTTTCAGACCAGCCCTGTTCTAGAGCACAAGTGGTTTGCAGTGGGATTTTAAAAGTTGAAACCATAAACACTTGCTGAACAAAGAAGACCGACCGTATCACACATCTTTCCTAATGAAATGGTTTTAAATTGCATCCAAGGTGCGCGTGGAAGGTCTCCACTTCAAGCCCACCACAAACACGGGGGCCTGCCTTAGGGACCAGAGACCTGGAATCAAGCAGGTGAAGACAAAATACATAACAAATTGACAAGTGGTCTTAAGAAAGGAGGATGTAGGGGCTTCCCTGGTGGCACAGTGGTTGGGAGTTCGCCTGCCGATGCAGGGGACACGGGTTCGTGCCCCGGTCCAGGAAGATCCCACAATGCCACAACGGCTGGGCCCGTGAGCCATGGCCGCTGATCCTGCGCGTCCGGAGCCTGTGCTTCGCAACGGGAGAAGCCACAACAGTGAGAGGCCCGCGTACGGCAAAAAAAAAAAAAAAAAAAAAAAAAAAAAGGAGGATGTAGCCCTGGCTTTGAGAGAGGGAGAAATGAATCGCTCGTGTTCATCTTCTGGAAAATATGCTAGACTTTGGAGAGCTTGTGGCCTGGGATGCTGCGGAGGGACACCACAATCATCTCCTTTAATTGCACAGCAGGAATACAGATTCAGAAGCATAGAAGTATGCTTATGAGCACACACGGCAGGCAGTGAAAAATCCCTCTGGAGCTGCCACTTGTCTCACTCGGATCCCTAGATGCAAAAAGAAGACTCCCCGTTCCTGCAATCTCCTTAGCCAAGCGTAAGGAATACATTACAAATCCACAGCCTGCAGAACTATTTAAAAGTAAATATTTCCAAAAATAAGGGGACTCAGAAATTTTTCTAAAAATAATAAAATAATTGAAATTTCAAGTAGCAAGAAAATAATAATTAGGGCAAAATGTTGATGTTTCAGCAAGTTGGTAATTTCTGACAGAATTTTGCATGGCTATTTGGGGCCTCACAGGGGTGTAGACACGATAAGTTGCTTCTTTTCTTGGAAGGAACTTCACTTCACAAATTGACAGAACCTCAACTTTTATTGCCTATAATTAAAACAGTAAATGATTAAGGCTACAATGTAGACATACTCACCTGCCTATTAGAAGTGCTTTCAGCATTACCTCTAGGGGCTAACAGGGAAAGAAAAAGAAAGATTAAAAACCAAATATTCTTTATTTAGTAAAAGGTAAATAGAATGTTTCAGGAAGAAACCCACATCACTGTAGGAGAGCGTCGTCCACTGGCAGACTACGCATCTGCACATATGCTGAGCATAGATTATAAATAGTGGATCATAAAAGTCACGCTGTAAACAGTTCCCAGCAATACAAATGCTCTGGCCCAACTTTAGAAGACGGTTCCATTTTACCGAAAACTCCAAAGGCGTGTCCACTAGCCGTGGAGACCTCCTTCCCCGAGTTTTCAAACTCTCCCAGGGAGAGAGGACCCAGGCAGCTGGAAGGCTAGGAACCAGCACCGGGTCTTTGAAATCTTTTGGTTTTATGGTTAAATCACGAGAATCATTGAACTTGTTTGGATCAAAGTAACTGTTCCCAAATCCTGCTTGGTTCCGTCTGTGCCTCCTTAAAGACTGGGACCTGGGACATCACCTGTGGAGGCACTTTTCCCGCCCCAAATCTCCACCTGAAGTTCAGCCCTGCCCCCCCCTCCCCCCACACCACCTTAGCTAGCATCACCCATCACACAGTGCATTTTTCTTATTTATCTCATTTCTTGCATCCACACTAAAATGTAAGCTCTAGAAAGATGTGAACTCTTGTCTGTTTTATTTACTGTGGTTTTGCCAATGTTTAGAGCAGGGAGCACCTGTAAATATCTTTCGAATGAATCAGCAGACGGAGGGCAGCATCCCTCATTCCAAATGCCTTAACTGTTGACGTCTATCCATTCAATTAAAAAGATAAAGAGCAAAATTATTCTGTGTTCAAACTTCTTCTCTTGCTATATTCAAGCAAACAGAAATAGAGCACGAAAATTTGAAACACAAACATATTAAGTAAATTGCAAAAATATTAAATAAATAGTAGCTAAATGGACTATCTCTTTCCATTGTAGTTTGAATGATCCAGGGATCGGGATAATTTCTGTTGTCGCGCTCCGCTTTGCTTTGTCTGAAATGAGTACTTTACAGAGAAAGCAGGCTTTCGCGCCATTGGTTCAAATTTAAAGAATTTTAAACTGATACTTTGAATCTAATCTAAACCAATTGCACTATCAACAGTTCCCAGATTTTTCTTGGTTTCTTCTATGGCAAACATCAGACTACTGGTCACTGGAGGTAGCTACACATTAAAGTTAGGTTACAGCAAGAAAAGTTAACGTTTTTTGGTGTTTAGAACTTTGCTATGTAGATGAAAAGAGTATAAATTTCATTAATGACACTGGATGGAATATTCCACTCAAGAAGGAGTAGGGAAAAGTTCCATTTAAAATATGTGAAGGGCAGAAAAATAATAAACTGTTAGTTAATTTGAATGAAACAGAATGTACATCATCAAAATAAATACGAAGCCACGCCACATCAATAAAAATACTTCTCGGTGAGAAAATGAGTATGTATTTCCCAGCTCCTACCACAGAGCTCAGCGATGGGTGTGTGTGCGTGGCGGGAAGGGGGGCTTCCTCGGTATCGAATGATAGTGATTGTTTCCAGGTGACACGGCAAACGGCAATTTGGCTGTAAGGCAATATGTCTGAGAGAATGTAGCTGGCATGGCAGTCTGGCTGAAAAAGATAATTTGGTCAAAAGTGAATATTTCCTAATTGCTGATTTTCTGCACAATGGTCATTTTGGAGAATCATGAGGGCATGGTATCATCTTTTGTGAACTTTTTTTCTGAATTCTTCAGAAATTTTTTTTTCTAGGCTCTATCAGTTCTCAATAGTTTTCAGGGTTTTTTTTCATTTTTGCATTTTTTGTAATGGTGAAAATTGAGATCAAGCTCCCAATAACATGTCTTAGTTGCAAAACTTTAAATGCAAAATCTTGTGTACTTGCTTAAAACAAGTGTGATTAATGAAGTATGTACATTATGACACCATTTTGTAGTGAAAATCATAGACATAAACACGTATGTATGTGTGCATAGAAATATTTTCTGGAAAGCTATAGATCTGGTCTGATTTTGTCTCAGAATAAAAGGTCATGTGTTATTTATGTTCTTTATTTAATTTCTCATATTTTTTAGAATAAAAAATGTATTGTTCACTACCAAACGTAAGGTAGATAGCTAGTGGGAAGCAGCCGCATAGCACAGGGAGATCAGCTCGGTGCTTTGTGACCGCCTGGAGGGGTGGGATAGGGAGGGTGGGAGGGAGGGAGATGCAAGCGGGAAGAGATATGGGAATATATGTATATATATATAACTGATTCATTTTGTTGTGAAGCTGAAACTAACATACCATTGTAAAGCAATTATACTCCAATAAAGATGTTAAAAAAAAAATGTATTGTTAACTAGTGAGCAAAAATAAAGAAAACAAAAGAAACTGGCAGCCAATTGGATATTTAGACTGTCCCAACTAACCCCTTCCTGAATACTTAGGTTTTTCTGACTTTTCACTATTTCAAATTACACAGGGTAGTAAAAAATAAATGATAATAAAGTTGAAAAACTCTTAGAGAAATTCTGCAAGATAAAAAAAAAAAGGGCTGCAAGATCAGCTAATAATGTGTCTAAATCCCCAATGCTCATTTTTGACCAAATTGCCACTTTTACCAAATGCAGCTTCTCCGGGGGAAGAGAGGGGGTCACACGCGCTATCTTCCCGGTTACTAGCGAGACAACAAAATTCAGACACGTCGGTTTAGTCAGAGGCACGTAAAGAAGATGACTGATAACTCAAGATTCTGCAGTAATGTAAACATTTCTACTAAATGATGATGACACCAAGGTGTTATGCTCTGTTACTTGCTCCCCTGATAGCAGGGTTACACACCCGCCCTCTCCGTGTCCCCCTGTAGGGCTGTGCGGAGACCCTGGACCCCTCTCGGCAAGAGGACGTGGCCTGCACCCCTTCTGCGCATCCGCTCTGCCCGCGAACCTGTTCTCTGTTCCCCTCGTGCGTTCTGTCCTCTGTGAGAACGCAGCCCCGGCCCCGAGGAGAGGTGTGGAGACGCCCCCGCTCCGCCCCCCACCCAGGGGCAGAGGGCAGCATCCTGCAGCTGGGGCCGGGGGAGTGCACTTCCTCTGTGGGCACCATCTTCTCCACAGCACTGGCTCCTGATCTGTTGGACTGGCCACACCTCAAGTTTTCCATTATCTAACCAGATTAAAAAACAACAGGGCGTGTGATCGGCTAAGGCCCTGGAGCCAACTCAGAGGTCCAATGCTGGTGCTGACAGGGAGCTGGGGTTTTGAGACAGTTTTGTTTACAACAGGGTAGGTGTCCAGGATCGTGACCCAGAAGGTGCTGGATTCACATCAGCTTCCTGAGGCCTCAGCGTGCAGGGTGAGAGCTGCCATGGTGTCCCCAGAGCAGAGCAAGACCGACCGACCTTCAGAGTTTCCAGGAAGACCAGCTTCCGATCCCGTTTCTCCCGCGAGGGTACCCTTGGCTGGCAGACGCCTGACCAGGAACCCCTTCTCACGGTCCCTGGGCTCTCCGACGAGGCTGTCCTCGGGTGTCACGCAGTTACCCCTCATGCCTCGGGCTCTGACTGGGCGGTGTTGAGGCTTTGCCTCGGAGATGCTCCAGGGGAGGCACCAGTGTCCCAGTGCTTGGCACAGGGGCTGGGCCGTCCCGTCCATCCTTTTGGCCCCGTGACGCTTTCCCGAGTCCTCGAGCTGGGAGCTGCCTCCTCAGGGCCCGGGCAGCAGCCTACTCACACCCACGCCTTACGCGCGGGCCGTTCTAGGGCTTTTCTATCTTCCCTACAAACTGCGGAGCTTCTGAGACTCAGCTCCCACCTCCGCCCCGTGATTCACGGCAGATCCTCGACGTTTGTGTTGAGCGAATGAATGACTAAGAGAGCTGAGCACTTCGTTAGCCACAAAGTCAGAAGTCCTGTACCTGACCGAGGGCTGGGATTTGCACACCCTTCTCAGCACGATCTGTACCTTCTGCAGAAGCTCAGGACTCACCCGTGAGCGCAGTGGTTCCTGACGCCCCGGAACCCGTGGGCTCAACACAGGCTACGTGGTACCAATTCACACCAAGTGCTGGTGTTTAAACAACACACCCACTCGTGGTTAACGCTTCTGGAAATGACCCATCCACACTGTGGACTGAGCCACGAAGAGTGGGGGCGGGTGGAGAGCGCGGCCTTCTCTGTAAAACAGAGGGCTGGGTCAGGCGGTGGTATCCAGGAGAGTAGTTTCCCCACTGCTCAGAATTCATCTTGAAACTGCTGGAGGGATCCCGTTCCATCTCAAAATGCCTCACGCTCGCCGCTGCTCTGAGGCCAATGATGCTCCTGGCAAAGCCGCCACGCACTGGGCCTCCACCCCCACCCCCACCCCACCCCCGCCCGCTCTCCCTGCCCAGCACCTCCATTTGCTGACTTCCTTTGTATTTAGTAAACACGCAGAAAGGACCGTGCCCCTGGCGAGGGACGCCCCTCAGGCACGCGGACGAGGCTCGGGGGTCTGGGTGCTCACCAAGAGGGGATCCTTGCAAACAATGGACTGGCCTGGGCGCTTCAGAAAGGGGTGATGATTAAAGATTAAAAGAGCAGATTCTACACACGGTTGAGCCTGCACTTAATTTGCTCGTTGAAACCACAAAACTGGACTCTTTCACAAGTTCAAGGCTGGGTTCTGGAACGGAGGAAGGGCCACCGCGGCCCCAAGCCAACCTGGCAACGGCTGAAACGAGTCACTGGGTCAGCGTTCATCCCCCTCCCCGGCAATCATCAGAGCCCCAGGGCCGGGGGAGCTACAGTCCCCCGGCCTCCAGCTAGCCGGCCACTGGCTCCCCGCTGGCTCCCATGGTGATCCCCTGGGCCTCCGAGACGCCAGGCTGCCAGGAATTCTGCCTAAAACTGCAATAGGTCACTTGTCTCTCGGGACCCTGTGGGGGACCAAAATCGAAAAAAAAAGCATAGGGTGAGTGAGAACGTCTGTCCAGGTCCAAGAATCACAGGCAGTGTCAGACAGCGGCAGACAGCGACCCTAAGCCCCAACAAAGGAGAGCAAGGGCGGGGGCGACTGCCTGGACTGGAAACGTCCAAGGCCCCCCCGGGGGCTGCAGGGCAGGGCTGCGCGGGGTTGAGGAAACCCCGACAGAAGCTGCAGCCCAGCAGGTGCCGGTTTCCTGCGGGCGGACCCGTGCGCTTGGGCCGCTGTTCAGGGTGGACCCGCCGCACGCCTTGGGTGGCTGTAGGGCTTGGAAGCCACACGGCGCTCCTGGGTTTCTCATCTGCAAGTGAGAATGAGGGCAGCCTCACCCCATCCCCGGCCTGGCTGGGAGAAAAGAAGGGGCCATGGGGACCGTGAGGCAGGATGGTGATGGGAGCCGGTCACCCCCTGACCCGCCAGCTCGGCCCCCCCACACCCCGCCTGCAGACACACAGCAGCGTGGCGAACGCCGCACACAATGTTTCCACAGCGAGAGCCTTCTGAGTCTGACCCCCATCAGAGGGCAGCAAGGACCCACATCCTGCCAGGAAATGTCGTCCTCACCCCACAAGGTCAGCAAAGTGGGCGGCCACGTATTTTTACCACTGTCTGCAGTCTGGACATGTCCGGGGCAACATGAAGTGCACTTAGCTTCCGAGACCCCATACAGAGGTCTTCAAAATAAAACTCAACTCTTCCAGGAGTAACTTCTCACAGGAAAATTAGCAAGAGTCCTTTCACAATTACAGGGATCTAGCCTGGAACCAAGTTCGGCTGAATCATACGGAATGACTGTCATGACGAGTGCTCGGGACACAGAAACTGATAAGACAGATGCAGTCCTTTCCCGAAGCCCACAGTCGAGGTCAGCGGCCAGGACTTCCGCGTCCCAGCTGAGCTGCAACTACGAGGACGTGTAAAGACCACCATCTACCGATGCTCCGGAACCTACTCTCAAACTTGCTTCATGTTTCAAATATGCTACAAGTTTGGTAACAGAATAACGGAATCATAAATTAGCAGAGATGGCAGAGGTCTCTGCAAACCATCAAATCTGCACACGGCCCCTGGGCTGCTGACAGCGTTTGGGTTCAAGGAAGAGATACACACATCTGGTAACGCAGCTGAAACACTGTTTCAACCATTGAAATACCTGGTTTGGAAACAGGAATTACTGAACTGCTAATAAACCGGGCTGAATGTTTGGTTGGGCTCATGCGTGGAGTTCCCGAGTTACTCCCAAGGGTGCCCAGTTTGCTGTTCAGCATCAGAAGGCGCCCCTGGAGAAGGGCACCCCCTACCCCGTGCCCCCCGGACGGAACAGTGAGACTTGTCTCCAGACACCACTCAGCTCCCACCTTTCCCACCCGGCTTCCCCTTGACCGCTTACGACGGTCTGTGAGTGCTTCCACGGACGGTGACCTACAGTCATGTGACACATCAGACTTCCCTCCACCCTCAGACTGCAAGGACAGTCTCTACATCGTAAGACTCAACAGACGTCCTCGAGAGTGGACACACATGGGAGCAAAATAATGAGAAAGGCTCTTACTGTGCCGTTTCCTCGTGTTAGTTTCACCTTCTTCTCTGGTCACGCCCAGGCAGCCCATCAACTCTTGCAGGGAAATGGACTTGTCGTTATTCACATCACAGTATTCAACAAACTTCTTCACGCATTTTTTGGGTTTGGACTTCTTCCGAAGGAATCTCTTGAAGGGCTTGATTTCCTTTTTGCCGATGTCCCCACTGGAGTTTTTATCCAGCAGTTTGAAATACCAGTGGACCACTCTCTCCTCCAGCGTGTGGCTGGGGTCAGGTTCCGAGAGCCTGGAAGACACACGGGTGGTCAGGGGCCCCCGGCAGCCTGGCTGCCTCCCCACCCGGCCCTGGTCCCTCCAGCGGGGGCCCCCGTGCTCTGACTTTCCCGGAAGGAGGGCCTAAGGCTGCGTGGCTTTGCCATTTGATATAATGATTTTTAAAAATAACTTAGAAATAGAAATTGGGCAAAAAAGTTTCAAGTTGGTTTCAAAATGGCAAAGGGCACAGTGAACTTGTGCAGGCCAGTCACGCGCTGGGCGTTGGCAAGTCACGCGGACGAAGCCCCGTGGGGATGGCCCATCGGCCCACACATCGCACACCTGCTCAACCTGGGATCCAGAGGATCTCTGCTCCTTTAATTGTGACTCGCGGGCAGGTTGTTTATGCCACGGATAAATTAAAGGTGCAAAACAACATATATCTTAAAGTGGTAACCAGACATCTTTCCCTGGATTAAAAAAAACAAAAGGTTGATGCTTTAAGATACAAGTAAAAAACTCTTCTAGAAGGCCTGGCTTTGAGGCTGATCTTGGAGCCATCCCAGATGTTACACTGGGCCTTCTCACCACGTGGAAGGTGCAGCAGGTGCTCACCTAGTCCCTGGTCCTTCCTTCCTTGTCTGGCTGTTGGTCTCTGCGTTTCCATGGGCATAAAGAGTGAGTCAGACACCAAAAGTTCCCAGGTATTAGGGCTTTCTGATGCTATTAGTTATTTCCCAAATTTTCAGAGGACCTTCTAGGATGGAAATTCATTTACTGCTTTCAGTTTTAGTTTTACAGAGAAGATCTATCTTTCCAAGAATATAAGAGGTCAATTTGAAAATTGGGTGATTATTTTTTTTTTTTTTTGCTTCATCATTTAATTTACTACTGGATTCATTAGCATGCCTGTTTTTCTTCTGCAGTCTTACTCTTAAACAGAGATAGAGAGAGGCGGGCTTTGAGCTGAAGAAGACCAGGAAGCTTTAGATCATCTAGAATAGGTGACATAATCAAGGTTTGGGGCAGGCAGGGAAGAAGGCCAGTGCTCTAAGGAAATAAAGACAGCGAGATTCCCAATCAGAAAATGTGCTTTAAAATAGAGAGATTAATTATTACTAATTAACAGGGGAGATCCAGCACTTGAAACACTATATCCATTAAACACTGCAAACTGCCCTCCTAGGGACGTCACCCACAGAGACGAACGGCTTCGGGGAATTAACAGTCTCTCCGGAAGCGAAGCTCAAAGCCTCAGCCCCAGAACTGCAGAATTTCCACCAGGAACACAGAGCAAGTTTCCAGAGTTTCAGAAGTCAGATTTTGAACATTTTGTTCATGTAATTAATGCCACTGAATTGCAGCCTTGAAAATGGTTGTGATGGTAAATTTTATGTCATATATATTTTATTGTAAAGAAATCCTATTTTGAGAATTTTAATTTGAACATTTTAATTCAGAGTATTTAAAATCCAGTCAATAGCTCTAAAATGTGATTCCAAAGCGGGAAGCCCTCTGGACCAGGGTCCTCCCATCCCCTCCCCTCCCCCCGTCCCCGCCCCCGCCCCCGCCTGAAGGAACCTGGGAAAATCCCAAGGTCTGGGCCTTGTCCCTGATGGCAACATCCTCCCTGGGTTGATCGCATTACAAGAGAACCTGCTAAACAAATGTCCTCCAGATAAAGGAAGTGACCTCAGGTTTGGGGAGGGGACTTCTTTCCTGCAGGCCCTGCCGTGTCCGCTAAGTTGATCAGGCCTCAGATGCCAGTGTCTGGGCTCTGCCCTCCAGCTTCTGAGAGTTCCCTGAATGCCGGGCGTCTTCCCAGCCTCCTGCTCTGCAGTTGAGCGCACGCACCTGCCCGGGGAGGAGGGGTCGGAGACGGCATGGACCATGTCTGTGGACAGCGCGTCCAGCACACTCGTCAGAAACTCGTTCTTTTTGGCACCAGGACAGCCTGAAAGAAATCAAGTATGGACATCTTTTCATATTTCCCAGAACTCCAAGAGTACAGCAGATTTTTCTCTGTAATGGGAAGAAAGGCTTATGTAGGATTCGGAAATCAGTGTGTTGCTTCTGAGCATATACCCTGAGAAAAACCTAATTCAGAAAGAGACATGCACCCCAGTGTTCACTGCAGCACTGTTTACAATAGCCGGGACATGGGAGCAACCTAGATGTCCACTGACAGATGAATGGATAAAGAGGATGTGGTGCGTATATGCAGTGAATCTACTCGGCCATAAAGAAGAAGGAAATCATGCCACCTGCAGCAACATGGAGGGACCCAGAGATCACCATACTAAGTGAGGTCAGACAGAGAAAGACAAATATCATAAGTGATAGCACTTACATGTGGAATCTAAAATATGACACAAACGAACTCATCTGTGAAACAGGGACAGACTCACAGACATAGAGAACAGACTTAGGATTACCAAAGGGGAAAGGTGGGGCGGGGGGAATAAATTAAGAGTTTGGGATTAACACATACACACTACTAAATATAAAATAGATAATCAACAAGGATCTACTGTAGAGCACAGGGCACTCTACTCAATATTCTGTAATAACCTATATGAGAAAAGAATCTGAAAAATAATAGGTACATGTATATGTATAACTGAATCACTTCGCTGTACACCTGAAACTAACACAACATTGTAAATCAACTATACTCCGATATAAAATAAAAATTAAATAAACAATCAGTGTGTCGGGCGCCCTGTACCAATGAGCTCATCTGAACACTTATAAGCATGCTGCAATCCATATATGTTGATTTTAAACAGTTTCTGTGAATTACAATCGCTAAGATTTATTGAATTATTACTATGTGAGACTAAGAGATTCCCAGGCATTACCATCTCATTGGTCCCAAAGCTGCAATCCCAGTACGTAGCATCACTGCCCCACATTACGTAGGAGGCCCCGGATGCTGCAAAACACCCCAAGCTCACGTGGCTGGAGAAGACACGGCCCCAGAGTCCTGTCAAGGGAGCCTGAGTCCGAAGGCAGTGGAGGGCCTTCGAGTAATTCTGTAATTGAGTTTACTGGAAGCTCAACATTCTACAATACACTTTACCTACAAGTTAACTATCCCTAAACCCCCCTCCACCCTCCTTGCCGTTTCGGGATAAAGAGATGCAGCTTGACATGTCTTCCTGGAGTCTGGGAAGCAGGAGGAACATTCCACGCGGATCGGATGGTGGCGCTGTGTTACGACGGCCAAGTCGTTCAAAGACCAACGTGTTTATTCAGTTAGAGAACTCTGGGTTTCATAAATTTCCTTTTGACACAAGTTTTTGTTATTATTATTCAAGCACATGTTAATTGCCTAGAGCAGGAATCCATTTACACCAGTTTCCACTTCGTTAAATACACATATCAGAAAACAGACGCGAATCCCTAAGGGTCGGGGAAGGGCGAACATAGAGCTGTGTTATTCCCCTTTTCCCTTTGAAGGCAACTGGAAAGGTAGATTATAATCTATAGGGAAACGCCCAGGACCACTGCAAGAATGTTACTTTTCAAGAAAAAAATAATTATCTCATTAACTATTCCGTGGGGAGGCAATGGTAGACTTGAGGCTGCAGGCATGTCTGGGGCCGTTGGGGACCTGGGGGACTTCCTGCAGCCCTGTCAGCGCCAGCTCTGAGACAGGGCAGCGCCCTTTGCCCTTTGTCACAGTAATGAATGCTTCTGAGAGCAGCTCGCCTGACCACCAAGAGGAACAGAGAACAGCAGGCAGGCAGGCAGGGATGTGTCAGGGGGTGGGCATAACCCGCCCCGGTCCCAGCTGCCCCCGTGAAGTCCCACACCCCGGCTGGCGTCAAGATACCCCGGGAGGGCTGTGGTGCAGGTAGGAAACACGCAGGTGTCTGGGAAAAGGCTGAGCTGATGAGAAACTGCTCAGGGCTGTGAACAGCTGTAAGAAAGCGTTATGCTTGTGCTCTGTGCGGTGAGCATGACTTCAGTGGGACGCACCCCGGTTATTTTGTTGCTGTTAATTTTATCATTTCCCCCCAAAGGAGGTAAAGCAATGCAAGATTTTTAATTAGAAAGTGATGTATATGCATCAGAAAACACAAGACTAACAGCACCTAAAAGCTTCAGAAGGCTTTAACACAACAAGCAGTTCAATTTAATCGACTTCTAAACCAATATCAAATCAATCCTGCTATAGCATGTTTCTAACGTGGTATAAGCTACAGACGGCGAAGCGCACAGATCTTTCTGCTAAGGATCATATTTCGCAGTTGAGAGCTACTTTAGTCCAACAGAGAATACTTGTCATATTTATTTGCAAAGACACTGAACTTCACTTAAGTAAAGGCAAGAGAAAAATGGTTTAGGTTCAGCGAGGCAGAGCTGCTGCATCCTGAGACCAGCCTCCAGGTGATGTCCGCCCCGTGCTCTGTGCTCACACGAAGTCGACTTGCTGATGGGAAAGCCCGCTCGGAGTGAACGCTTGTTGGGACCCAGGCGGAGGTCTGGGGTCCGGGGGTGAGCAATCTTCCCAGACCCGTCAGATCCCGGTTCTCGGGGCCGAGGTCCTCACCTGGCTTGACGGGGAGACGGAGATGGAGGGTGACCTCGCACTGTGAGAAGTGCGGTTCCTGATTTTCAGGACAACCACTCAGGAAATAGCAACAGCAGCGCCATTTGCAAGTAAGCGCGTGGATACACAGGGATGGGGCGGCACCCAGGGTGACGCGCACTCCGGGAAGACAGTCCCTGCGCGTCCAGGGTCGGGCGGGGTCGACGGCCGACCAGACTGAGGACAGAGAGGTGAAAGGGCCTCGGCCTTCGCTCGCTAGCTGTACTTCAGCTCACGTGCCTTTACTCAGATATCTTGAGAGGGTGCTTCCTCAGGGGCACACGAGAGCCCCAGGCACGCTCATCCCAGCACAGTGTTTGTAAAAATGAGAAGAACTCAGAATGAAAAATTAGCACATTATTAAGAAGTGAATTTTCATCGTATGAGAAATGACATAAGTACCATGAAATCCAAATTTCACCACCGTGAAATGGACCAGGCCTCGAAAAGGAACAACGGGGCTGGCGGTGAAAGGGACGCGCCCCCCAAACCGCCGGGCTCCCTGCAAGGCACAGAGCAGCGCTCTCAGCTCCTCCACAGTCACTCCCTCGGGCCACGGTGACGACCGCGGAGATCTGGGTCCTGCCCGCAGACCATGCTTGTGGCCACGCAGCCTCCCGTGTCCTGGGCTCAGCTCATCGAGCTGTCCCCCCGGGGACGTCAAGCGCCCGGGGACCTCCGACCTCCTCCCAGCAGCTCACCTCCCCTTCCGCCTGCACGGCCTCCATGCGGCCAGAAGCGCCCATAAATCTTGTGTCCTTGAAACCACAGCCTGCAGGCTCCGTGACAGGACACCTAGTCACTGTTTAT
This sequence comes from Delphinus delphis, assembly GCF_949987515.2. Taxonomy (NCBI): domain Eukaryota; kingdom Metazoa; phylum Chordata; class Mammalia; order Artiodactyla; family Delphinidae; genus Delphinus; species Delphinus delphis. The sequence goes on from NC_082696.1 coordinate 1,527,835, forward strand.
TTGTGTCCACCCACAAGCTTGTTCCCTGCGGGAGTGGAGTAGAGCTCAGAAGGCTTGGGTCAGGGGAGACGCAGGGCAGGGACGGCCCCGTGCCAGGAACTTCCATGGAGCACTGACAGCCAGTTAAAGAAACATTTGTAGAGAGAGGAAACCAGACTGTCCTTTGCAAAGCTAGAAGCAGAATGACTGCAACCATTTGTTTACAAATCTGAGGCAAAATAAAACAGCCAGCTTGTGTTGAAGATGCTCAGCTGATTTCATGCATCTGTGGAGTCCAAGGAAAATACTCGGCATCCTGTCGCATTTCTGTGCAAACACTTGGGTTCTGATCCTGGTTTGTCCCCCAGTAAGCTGGCGGCCCCGTCCCAGGGCAGCCCCCCACCCGCCTGTCCCCGTCCTCAACCCCGGCTGCCTGTTAGCAATGAGCCGACTGGCTTCTGGCTCCCGAGATGCCAGGCGCCACTCGGCCCCAGGGAAACTGGGTCATATGTGATGCCTTAAAAACTTACTTTACTTGATATCTCTTAAAATGAATGTGTTCTACACTGCCTACAAAACATCCTTATTTTAAAAAAGCAAAAGTTTTTGGTATAGAAATGACTGATTTCAGCAAATTTACTTATACAGTTTTGTCTTTTCCCTTTTTTTTTAAAGTACAGATTGAAACATTTTCAGGACTGCTACCTGGACCACATCATGAAACCCCACTCCATATGGTGACTAGTGAGCACTCAGGATCACCCCCTAAAGGAAACCCGACACCAGAGGAAGGGAAGTCGGAGGGTGGCAATGTCCTCCTGCAAGTACCAAGAGAAGGCATGAAACGGTGGCAATCCGTAGTTTTGCACCCATGTCAGCCAGCATCGGTCCCTAACTGTAGTCTGAGCATCACCCAGCAGGTGAGGTCTGTGGGCTGCTGGGCAGGGAAACCGGGAGGGGGGGATCCCACTAGATGACCAGGTGACTGGATGGGATGAAAAGTGTCACAGGACAGTGACACTAATTAATCTGGCTTTCAAGCATCTAACAGTGGGCAGCTTAAAATCTCCACCTGGCTGGTATATTATTTCAAATGTCTAGAAAACTAATAGGTGAGAAATAAAATGAAATGGAAACAAAACTCACACCCTTCTCTGATTTTTTTCATATCTGTCTGAGGAGCTGTGTGTGTGTGTGTGTGTGTGTGTGTGTGTGTGTGTGTGTGTCTGTATTATACCTGCACACTTATTAACTCCATTATAATTACTTACTTTTCTGTTTATAGGTTTAGCTCCTCAAATTTGGAAGTCAACCAATGGGGAACAAATTTCTCTAAGTTTTTATCAGGTATGTGTCACGTCTGTCAAAGAACTCTGGCATGGCGTCTTAGGATTCCCTGTGAGGAGGCAGTAGGGAGACACATGGATGGGGGAGGTAGGGATACAGGAGGTGAGATGCAGGAGGTGAGATGCAGGCATCCCTTCTCCCTTGGCCCATGGCTGTGACAACAGGGCTGAGCAGAAGCCTGGAAGTGTTGGATTTTTCTGGACTTGGTCAGAACTTTAATGGAGGAACTAGGCATTCCCAAAGGCCTGTATAGTGTCTTCAGTGAAAAAAACCAGAGAGAAGAACTTGGGCAGGTAGAAAATTCTCCTTGCAACACCACATCCCTGAAGATCAAAGTGTTGTGGTAACAAAGCCAGGATGTAAAACACACGTAAGGCTTGTCTTGCTCCCAAAGTTTTAAGAATGTGTCAGAGCAATTTTCAGGGAAGTCCAGTTTTGTGCAATTTCCCCCAGAGTAATATGAATGCATTTTACCTGTAGGGTGTGGGTCAGAATTGAGACCCGCCATTCGCTGCCTTCAAGGGTTGTGAGAAATGGGAATAAAGTTACACCCGCTCCTCTAGAAACATGAAGAAAAGCACTGATAACTGTCTCTTTGCAACGGCTTAGAGCCACTCTTGCCTGAAGACTAACACAGTCTTAAGGTTGCTAACTCTACGTGAACTTTAGGCACCAGATTTTAAATCCCTTTATTTAATGTGCAATATTTTGAACTACATAAAAGCAGCTGGGTGGTGTGTCATTTCTTTCTCAATTACCTTTACCTGAAAGTAAGTGTAAACACAAGATGAACCGTGCTGTGCTCCTCCTGGACCCTGGATACTGCCTGGGTCTGCGCGTGCAGACACGGTGGGTCTGTTCCCTGGTGGAAGACTCTCCTCGTGCAGCTGAGGAGGGGAAAGTGAGGCATCAAATAAAACCATCCACGGGGTTGATCATCTCGAGAAACAGGAAATAAAACTGCTGTGACGCTCATCGCCACCGTTTACGGCACAAGAATCCGGTGAAGAGAAAGACAAGCTCCACAGAATCTGCCACAAAGTCAAGGGCCTCTGAGACCCAGAGACAAAGGTGCAGAGGGACTCTCTGGCCCAGTAGCACCGTGACCCCCGCTCTGCTCCGCGGCGGGCTCTGACAGAGCACAACTGCAGAAGCCTGCTTGACCCTGCCGACAGCCCACAAGCACGGCAGCCCTGCGTCTTCCCTCGGCCGAAACGCTGGCCTCCTTCTGAGTCCACATTCTCCTCAATTAAACACGGAGCTCGTGGGTTGTTTCCCAAGCACTGACTTCCCTTAAACACGTACAACACGCCCATCTCGGGCCATGGGGTCCACGCATCCCACCTGGGGCCCCCGGGGTCCACGGAGGGGGGTCCCCGCACCTGGGGTCTGCGCTATTCCACCGACTTGCATCTTCCAGCCCCCACGCTTCCGCCTCAGGACAACCTGCCAAACTGGGGATCACGGCGAGGTTCTGCCAAGGAAGGAGGAGGGGCGGGGGAAGGGAAGGGAGGAGGCGGTCAGAGGAAGACCGAGGTTCTGGCTGAGCTGGAGAACCGGAACCCCGGGGGGAGGGCCCTGCGTCGCCCTCACTGATCAGGAGTTCAGAGGCTGCCAGGCCGTAGTCGCTGTGTTGGGGCAGAGGGGCACAAACAGTCCAGGGCCCTGCCCTCTCCTGCGGGTGGACGGTGACATCAGACAAATTAACATCTCCCTGCTGAGGACCCGGACCCTGAAGCGTGGAGCAAGCCCTTCTAAACAGGCAGAAGGAGAAGCTCGCCTAAAGGCCCCGGGGCTGGGGGCAAGGCGTGCTGAGGGGCTGTGAGGAAGCCCGGGCGCGTGGGACAAGACGGGAAAGGACGGCGGGAGTGAGAAGTGGGGTGCAGGCACCGTGGGGTCCCGGAGCCACAGAAAGGAGCTGGGACTTGATCTGGAGGGAAATCGCAGCCCTTGGAAGATACGGACGGGCCGCACCATGTGATTAATGAGTGGCACGGAGCCCACTCTGTGGGTTTTCGATGGACAGTGGGGTCCCCGGGAGCCCAGGTTGAGGCTGTGGCCTGTGGTCCAGGGACAAGATTGCTGAGACCAAGGTCAGAGTGGAGCCCAGAGACCTGAGAAGCGGGTTCAGGGGAAATCAGGGGTTGGAGGGGGCAGCGCTCCAGGGCTGGGGCTACGGCCAGGTCACACAGCCTCCCGAACACGACAAGGACAGAGGACATTCTCAGCAGAGGGTGCACTTGGATTCAGTCCCCAGATCCGTTCTTATAAAGTTGCTCACGCCGAGCTTCCTACGGGCATGAGTGAAAGATGACGTGTCCTGTTACTCTTTCTCTGTGAAACATTTTATGTCCCTCCCTTAATTTAATAAGTGCCTTTTTCTTAATTTTTAACTTTATATGCATTTTAAACGTTTAAAAAAGTTAAAGAGATAATTAGAAAAGTTTCTTTGGTCATGCTTATTGTAAGATCCATAAAATATCTGTAGCGAATAAAAGGCACATAAAGTGTATCTTCATAAATCCTCCCTGCAACTTGGAACTGTTTGGGTGTCATGGTCAAGATGACGGTGTTAGAACCAGGTGGCCCCTGCATGGCAGGAAAGCACATAGTCAGGACGCCTATTCATCCTTTAAAACATCTACATGGGAGACAGTGAGGAAAATTCATCCTCAAAAAACGCCCTAGGGCTTCCCTGGTGGCGCAGTGGTTGAGAGTCCGCCTGCCGATGCAGGGGACACGGGTTCGTCCCCCGGTCCGGGAAGATCCCACATGCCGTGGAGCGGCTGGGCCCGTGAGCCATGGCCGCTGAGCCTGCGCGTCCGGAGCCTGTGCTCCGCAATGGGAGGGGCCACAGCAGTGACAGGCCCGCGTACCGCAAAAAAAAAAAAAAAAAAAAACCCTAAAGAAAAAGCACTAAACTTTCCACTCTTAAGATAAAATCAAAATCACTACTCTTATGTATTAACTCTAATTTGTTAAATCTTCTCTATATTTACATATTTTATATACTGTATTTATTTTTTCGTATTTTCAACACAGCTTTTCATTATTCTAAACAAAGAGGTTTGTAGCTTGAGGTTGTGCTTTGATTACTTAACATTTAGTAATATCGGAGTTGGGTTAAAGTTGATGCCTCAAGGGACCCCAGAAATGATTCCCGTGGAGATGCGGTCAGAGAGAGCCGGGGCTCAGAGAATCCGCCTTCTCATTCACTAAATGCCCTGAGGTTCCCTCAGCTGTGATGTTCGAGACACTCTTTGCCTTTGATTTTATTTCTCTCTTGGGTGGGTCATCTGAGTCCAGCATGTGCACTAGGAATTCGGAATAGCTGATAAGTTAACTGTGATATTTGTCTCAGAGACAGTGTTTATGTTTCCTGAGTCTCCCTACATTTCTCAAGGACAATATTATGTCCTACAAACATTCGTTTGATAGTTACTTATTAACCACATGCTGGGTGGAAAGCACCGCTTGTACCCTTAAGGAGCTTATAAAGTAAAATACTGGTGACAAGAGAGGAGGGTTTATGGTGACAAAGTAAGACAGATGTCAGTTCTGTGGGAAGCACAGACTTTCCGGAGGTCTCCTGTCGGCCGAGGAACAGGAAGCATTTGAGGACACGGGTCCACGTCGTAATGAGGTGTTTTGACCAGCAGATGCTGTCGGCAGTATTAGGGTTACTTCTGACCATCCCTTCAAGGCTTTCCTGAGTCAGGCGGCTTCCCTCCCTCTCACTGTCACTCAGAGCAACAAAACAACTACCTTTGCTTGGATTTTCTCCAGAGCACAACATTTTGAATGTTACCAAACTGACAGTGAAATGCTTAGGTGGTGCATCTTCAAGACCACGGAGAAGGGATAAGCGTGGACTGTCTTCTCTCGGAAGGTTGGACACCCCGGCCCTTCGGGAAGCCATCCTCACTCTAGTAGTTGTGACCTGAGGTTGTGCAGGCACCTCCCTCAACACAACTCCGCAAAACAGAGGACGGAGCCACGAAGGGGAGAGCGCATCCTTATGCAGAGGGGAGGCTCCTGTGGAGACACGTCGGGTCCACGTGGCGCCAAGGACCACGGGAGGAGCTCTGCTTGTGCTCAGCGTCCCAGCATCCCTCGGAAAACCGAGGTCGCTGTGCCCAAGAACTGCGTGTGTGCATGTGAAACTCGGGAGAGAGCTGTGATGCTGTGCTGTGCATGGAAGCCTCGCTTCCCGTTTTTGGACACGCACGTTTGTTTATTCTCTGCCCTGCCGTCCACCAATGGACCCAGCAGTGTGGGTGTGTGTTTCTGAGAGGATTTCTGAAATATTTCCCGAGACAATGGACCACCTTCCTGTGGGAGCTGAGCCGGGCTGTCCCTGTAAGGACAGCTGCTAATTACCACGCGTTCTAGGCCTGGGAAAACAGAAACAGCAGCACGGTTCCTGCTCCAGCCCCAGGGAGGACAGCCACGCGGCCGGTGGGCATGCACGCTTGCACTGCCCACAGCACCTGCAGCCGAGGGAGGGGCCACACCTGTGCCCTGACCAGCGGGATCTAACCTGATGTCCGACGGATGGATGAGGAACATCGGATGGAATCTCGGGCTGCATAACCAGACAGAGGCCTGGCCAGGCACAGGTGAGCGGGTCCGGGCGGTGCAGGCAGCTCTCCTCTATTCCAGGAGCTCAGCGTGGGAACCCCGGTGGGCGCAGTGCCCCTCACCCTGCAGCCCAGCATCAGCCTGGCCCGGCCGCGAGGAAAGAACAAGCAGGTGGTTTGGGCCCAGCGACGGGACCGGACGTGTCTCCCCAGCACACAGGCTGGAAGGACCGGACTCAGGCCAGGTGTTCAGACACAGGCTGGTTGCTTTCTCTCTGCTTTCCACTTCAGTGGAGAAACCTTTCTTTCCAAACTCCTAGTTCATTTACTTTTACTTTTGATAGTTTGCTCTACAATACAGGCCCTTTCATATCCTTTACGAGGAATCCAGGAAGGAACACGGGCTTAACAACCAGATAGACGGCTCAAACCACACACTTGTAAAAAGTCATTCACCTCTGTCATAAAAAAATAAGTTTCTGCTCTACGATGTGCTTGCAAATTATACTTTATAGCACCCGCGACTTTGACTGGATTTCAAGTGAGGTTGCACTTTACTAAACTTTAAAATATTAAGAGTGAACAAGTGTTTTTGTGGCCATCCCACAATGGGATGGGTGACCTCTGCTGCTTCCCTAACTGCCAGCCAGCACGTGAGTCACCGCAGCCCCGAGACGGAGCCCTGGGCTCGGCCGCCGGCGCCCCCGGCGTCAGTGGAGGCCCCGCGCCTGCCCTGTCTTCGCTCTCTTCCTCCCCCCACACCCCCCCGCCCCGTTGAGCTGGCCGGTCAGATGCCCCATCCCCAGCAAACCCTACCATGGACACGGGGAGGCGATCCCCGTTGGGAACCACATACCAACAGCAGCAATGAAACTACGTTGACGGTCCCTGATGAACTAGAGAAAACAGGAGGCGAGGGACAGCGCCGTTGACGGCCAGCGACCAGCAACCAATCTCTGGGGCCATCTGGGGTTTTAATCACCCCAGTGCATGCCGCAATCACCTCCTCAGAGCCCCAGACACAGAAACAAAGCCAAGGTGATGACAGAGGGGGATTCTTGTGCTGCCGCCGGGGAGGGAAATGGTCCCCGTGAGCCGAGGGCTTTCCACGTGGGCTGGGGCTGCCCCCGCTCACGTTTCCAGGGACCCCGCCCCGGGCATCAAATAGAACAGGGACCTGGGCCATCTCTGCAAGCTCTGTAATCTCATGATTTGGGGGGAATTTTAAACAGACGTGAGGGACAAGAGGTAGAAACGACACCACCTCTGAGGAAATGGCCTCGTCAGCCTCTGTGCCGGTTAATGGCCCTGCAGACTCTCTGCTCAGCCGGATCAGAGAGCGGACCCATCCCAGGAATTTGCTAGAATGTCTGCATCTTAGGAACAAGTCCCAATTTTAGTCAATTTTCAATGCAAAGGTTATTGTAAACCTTCACAGATAAATACAGTAAGAAACGGCTGTCTCAAGGATTTTTCTTTTTCTTCCCTGTGGAATGGAAGCAGTTACACACTTGGCAGAATTGGGGCAGATCACTGAAGGTGGGGTCTTGCAGAAGCAGAAGGTCTGGCCACATTTTGGAAGCAACAAGTTGTTGTTGTTTTTTTTCTCTACGTCTAGACCAGCTACGCAGAGCCAAAAATGGTGAATTCAGTTGACAATTTGATGAATGAGATGAGAAACTACGGCTGGATCTAAACAAAGAATACTCTATCCTGAAAGTGTCAACTTCTGAAACATTTCTAGGGCAATGGAGCCAAGCCCAAGGTCTGCCGGGTCCAACTCCCAGTAAATGTGTACAAACAAGAGCACACAGGAGTCGCTTTCTCTTTTTCAAAAAAAAGTCTGTTTCTTCCTCATATCACTTAATCTTTGCCTAAATTTCTAATTCTTTTCTTTGTTTGAGTCACAGATAGAATGATAACAAAACAACACTGCAGACTTCGAAGTCGTTCTGATGCTGTGACCTGAACTGTTGCAGACCCTACACTTTTCACCAGACTCACTCTCTCGCCCAACCATCATCGTCTTCCTGGCATCGTGTCAGTGAGGAGATGGGTAGCGTGCGGCTCAGGACCACATTGATTCCAACGTGCCCTCCTGATGGAAACTCTCCACTTTCATCACCAGCCCTGCAGCTCCACAGCCGCCCTCTGCTTCATTCCTTTGCACACAGGGTCCTCTGTGCCCACCTACCCCCCCAACACCGAAGCCTCCCTCCAGGGCTCTCCTCCCACCATGTCTGCCCAGGACCCTCCAAGCTGGAATCCCCACCCTTCCTCCAAGCTCCCAACAAAAACAAAGAAGGACTGTTACTGTAAAATAGAGCACTTGAGTACCCCTGCCACGAGAAACACTGAAAAAACGTATTTAATTCAGGTCTAACTCAGTGACAGGCACTTTTTAAAGCTATAGTCCAACAATATGGGGCTTTCTGGGGTTGACAAGGCGTGACAGAGCTGGCTTCTGGGAGTGAACACAAAGTCAAAAGGGGTCTGTGCTCATACTTTGCTTCTGTCATAAAATGCATAACGCCATTCAAAGGCAGCATCATTTCTCTTGGGACTAAAGTCTGTTGTCCCGTAAGTGTCCACACGGAAGGTCCCGAAGGGTCCAGGGGTCTCGGTCAGGTGGAATCTGGTGGAGCCGCACGCTCCTTCCGGGCAGCGGGGGCAGGGGTGTGGCTGGGAGCAGGACACCCACGCTGGGCCCTGAAACTCACCCGCGACTGCAGAGCTGACGACCCACCCTCTGGGGTTTGGTGTGGCTGCACCGGAACCATGGACCACGTGTCACGTGGACAAATTCAGCTGAGGTTTCCGGTGAGGCGCCCTGGCACAGACATCGTCCCGGATCTGTGTGTCCGGGCAGAGTCCACGCCCAGGGTTCCCTGCCAGCTGTCCCTTCTACGTAACACTGCTTTCAAATTAGGATACGCCTTAATTAGGGAGCAAATGTTTGTATTTATTCTCCCGTACCTCCTGGAAAGACTTGAAGCAGAAACCCTGGGCCTATCTCACCAAAAACTGTCTGTTAAACCAGTGAACATTATATGTAGAAGATTTGCGCTTTCAAAGCTGCCTTAAAACAGATGAACTCACACCACAACTACCTCCAAAAATAGAGAGAGAGAGAGTTTTAACACAAAACACTGTTAAAAATGAAGGCTTACAAAATGAAATGCTGACCGGGAGGGCTGGATGGCCAGAGAGGGCGGTCCAGGGGATGCGGTGAGCTGAGGGGCTCTTTGCCCTGGAACCCCACCCAGCCCAGAACTCCAAATCCCCACAGGCTTTGCTTCAGCACCACGCCCGCTGGCTCTGCCCAGCTTGGCGACATGTCTTCTGAGTGACCTTCTTCACCACGCAGGGCCTGGATGCCATCGGAAGAGCAGGGTAACATTCTTCATGGAGTCTGAGTACCACCTGCACCCCAGGGAAACAGCTCTGAAGGCTGGCCTGAAGGCCTTCGCGGGGCTTCTCCCCGGGGCATTGAGGGGAACCCCCCCCCCGACGGCAGCTCTCTGGGGGCCGCCTTCTGGCTCCAGGGCAACTGCTCTGCCCTCCTCCACTCAGGACCTTCACTTCCCAGCCCGTGGAGCAGGCCGTGCCTCTAAGTCGCTCTCGCGTGAGCATCTGAAAAGCGGACAGCAATGGACCCCTGAGTCAAACATCACATGAAGTCATGTTGGATAATGCTCACAGACTGACCCAGGGCCACACACACGTCTTCTAACGAAAGGAGGGAACCGGGAGGGAAGCCGACAGCGTTGATGTCTCTGCTGTGCCTGAGGTCTAGCAGGCGCCACACACTAAGGCCCAAGATGGCCCCCATCCCCGACGCCGCGTAAGGCGTAAAGGGCACAACTGCCGCAAGGAAGCTCCCCAAACGATGGGGTGCTCAGAGGTCGACCAGTCTTCAGTCTAGGAGCCTAACCCTTGAGAACCAGCTGCAAATGCTCACCTCCCATTTCAGGTACAGGCCTCTCTGAGAACCGTATATTCTGAATACTTGCAAAACGATGATTCCTTGTAGGTTGGTGCAGCCGCTATGGAAACAGTACGGAGGTTCCTCAAAAAATTAAGAACAGAATTACCATACGACCCAGCAATCCTACTTCTGGGTATTTAGCCAAAGAAAATGAAAACTCTAATTCGAAAAGATACCTGCACCCCAATGTTCACAGCAGCACTATTTACAAGAGCCAAGATATGGACACAACCTAAATGTCCATCGATACATGAATGGATAAAGAAGATGTAGTGTACACACACACACACACACACACACACACACACGCACACACACACGAATATTATGCAGCCATAAAAAAGAATGAAATCTTGCCATTTGCAGCAACATGGATGGAATAAGAAGGTATTATGCTTAGTGAAATAAGTCAGAAAGAGAAAGTCAAATAGCATAAAATTTCACTCATATGTGGAATCTAAAAAACAAACAAAAACCGAACAAAATAAATGAACAAACAAAACAAAACAAAAACCAACACCCAGATACAGAGAACAGGTTACCAGAGGGGAAGGGAGAAACAGGTAAAGGGATCAACTGCGTGGTGACAGTTGGAAACTCACTTTTGGTGGGAGCACGAGGTCGTGTAGACAGAAGTAGAAATATAATGTTGAACACGTGAAACTTATGTAACGTTATAATCCAATGGGACCCCCGAATTTGTTTCTTTAATTAAAAAAAATAAAACCAGGATTTTTTTGGTGACAGCTAAGTATTGGAGATGTCCATTACAGCCTGGGCAGTAAGTGGCGGGGTCCTGGGGTCTCCTTCCCACCTGTCAGCCTACAGGGTCCCTGAGAGAAAAGTCCCCGTGAAGGTGGCCAGCAGCTCATTTCAGCCAACGTGCAGTATTACAGGCACTGAGCCGGTGCTGAGCAAACCTACGACCTGGGCTCAGCTCCACCTGCAGGAGCCCTGGGGGGCAGGTGTGCATCACCCCCTTTTCTCTGATGAGCAGACAGAGACTCAGAAGGGAGCGATTACAGGACACACTGCTGGACAGTGGCCGCACCAGGCTCCCCAAATCCACACAGACGAGGGCAGTGTGTCTATGTCCTCTTACCCCTGGTCTACGTCACGGCACGCCTGCACCCATCACTTAACCGAGGACACCGTCCTGGGCTCACCTTCCCATCATTTCTGAGATGGGGGTGTTTGTCCCAGAAATGAAGAAATAGGGAAAATGTATTTCAAACCTCTGGGGAGGAAGCAAGTCTGATATGGTTTCTGAAGGTTTCAAATATCAAAAGGTTTCTTACATATGCATTTCTCAATGTCCACGTGATTATCTGAATATACCAAATTTCCCAAAGTTCATTTTCCAGGTCATCCAGACCCCTGCTTATTCTGGGCAGAAGAAACACAAAGGAGACTATCCAGAGAGGAAGCACGAAGGTATTTTAGTTCACATTCTTATGAGAGAAGAGGGAATTGGATTGGTCTGCTTTCTCACCCACACTTTGAACGTGAGAGAGAGGGAATGAACTCCTTGCGGTTTGGAGCAGACTCGTTCCAAGGGGACGTGCATCCAAATGGACGGGACCTCCCAGGCTTCACCTCTGACCACCTGTTACGTCTCCTCGGAGACAGAGGTCAGTGGACTTGCCTCTGGTTCAAAGGCTTCAGGAACAAGGTGTTAAGTCAATGGAATAGCAGTGATCTCTAGGGAGCTTCTTGAGGAAGGGCCGCGAGGTCCTGCCTTTGGTTTTCTCATTTTCAAAAAATCTATGCAATGTCGTGGGTGGAGAAGACTTTAATGCTCTCATATCGAGCTTGGAACGAGCACATAAATGAGGATAGACTATAATAGGCTGCAGAGCAGAAGTTGAAAAATCATGATTCAAGACGATCATGGCGGCTGGACGTTGAGCCACTATCAAGATGAAATATAACCAAGGAAGTTGGAGTCCCGCACTTCGATTGTGCAAGTACAGGATGTACAGTGTTTTACACAACAGATAATCACTGGTTTTTAACATCCAGCAAGAGACAAGTGCCTGGACAATCTGATCCGCTACGCAGCATGGAAGAACCTTCGGATCCAGCAGGAAACAAAGGGAAGGGTTAGGAACGAGTGATCGTTTCCATGCCTGGTTTTGGTTTTGTACCTTTAAAAACAATGTCTCACAAATAAGTTGTCAAGAAATAGAAAAGTTATTGACGTCTGGCATAAGTATATTGTGAAAAATCTGTCCTACTACTGTGTAAGGCTAGAAATAGATTTTGGAAATTCAAAGGTAACATAGTATGGAAAAACCAGAACGAACTTTCTGGCAGCCCAATAATTAAGGACGCACGGGCTATTGGTGTGGAATATTAATATGGGATGTTACTTCTTTTGTTCCTGAGTTAAATCATTAACTATTAACCAATCAACCCAGTTAACATTAATCAACTAGGTGTTAAACAGCCTCCTGTCATCTGAAAGATTCAAATGAAGATGTCTTTAAGATTCTGGAATTATTCCATCTCATGCTTACAAAGCATCAAGTCTGGAAATGCTAGATGAGAGGAACGGTGGTCGTTCGGGACCGTTACGATGGGCATCGATCTCCTACAACTACATTTGCAACCCAGATTCCATTTTGCTAACTGGTTAAACAGAGAGCAGCTCTCTCCTTCTCCTGTTCTGTCAGCATCGCCCAGACCATAGACAAGTATGCGCCTGACCCAGGAAGCCACGGCTCCAGTGTAGGGTTTCAGGTAAAGGGCAGGATCCTTGAAGAAAAGACGACATATTTGCTTTTCACTTGGATCTTCGATCGATGACTGGAACTGGAAATCCTATCCTCTCTGGAAAAATATAACGATATGATTCGATGCGAAAACAAAACCGAAGACACAGCATCCCCCTCCCCCTGGAATCTAAGCTCTTCCCAACGTGCTCTTAGGTTTATTAATCGCATAGCTCTTACCTCTGCTTTATGCCCAAGTGTTTCTTACACCTGAAACGTCATCCATTCTCTGCCCTCTTGTATCTTTCTCATTCTTAATAAATTAGCTCAAAGCCCACTTTCTCCAGGACCACCCACTGCCTAGCCCAGCGGGCATGGACCCTCTTCTCCTCCGACATCCCGACACCACCAGCAACCTCATACTTCCCGGAACCGAGCTCAGTGCCAGATGCTTTCCACGGGTCATCTCCAAGGCTACAGAGGTCAGTTTTGTTAGCACAGGTTTTTGTCAAGTTTAGGGAATCAGACCAAGCTGTGTATATTTCATCTTTCTACCCTACAAATCTTTGACTAGGACGGCTATTGAAGGGAAGAGAGCCCTGAGCTGGAGAGGAATAAGACAGTGCAGCTGGCGAGAGGTTTACCCGGCTTCCTGACCCAGGGGGCCCTGAGCAGTGAGGTTTCACTGCAGAACAAGCACAGGAGTCCTACCTTCTCACAGCGTAATTATTGTTTCCCAAAAGTCGACCTCTGCCGGGTCACTTGCCCGTTTCAAGCAAATGAGTAAAAGCTTTGAAAGGACCAGCAAGTCAGCCGCATAAGCACTGGGAACACCTGCTCTTCAGCAGGGCTTTAAAAATTACTGACATCAAACTACGGGAACGACGACGGACATTCAAGCACGTAACACGGCACACACGAAAGAAAGCTTCTGGACCTACTTTGTCTTCCACGGCTCCACCTACTCACCCGTTCACACGTCCAGCTGCCCACTCGGCAGTGCATCTGTTTAACAAAAGGCCTGAACGATCGACTGACCTTGATGACGCTCAGGTGCCCAGGGTTGTAACACAGAGCAGTGCTGTTAACCCTAAAAGCGGGTGTATAGGTAAAGGCATCCCTTCTTGTGGAAAGTCTGGCCGAATGATTTGTGTACCATAAGCCAGGCTGGACAAAACGCCAATTTAATTATATCCTCAGAAAGCAGGGCTCAGGTAGTCCACGCCTCCCAGATCAGCCCAAACCCTCTGAGGACACGACGTCCAGCAATCATATAGCCACCCGAGTGCAGAGGCACTGACAGCAAGGGATGCTGGGAAGAAAGTGATCCAGGGGCGTCTCCAGGTGTCCGGTTCCTGCTGGGTTTTTACAGGGGAAGAACCAAGAGAAAGCATGTGTGGGCGACCAGAGGGATAGCAGAAAGCAGGAAGTGAGGGCTTAAGCTAAGCCTGGGTGAGAGGCTCCCCCCACTGTGCCTGTTCCCAGAGTATGAACGAGATCAGACGCCGAGTACACGAAGCTCGAGGGACGCCCGGCGAGCCGCACGCTGCTCTAGGAACTGAGGACACTCCTCTCACGGCAGCGAGCTGGGCTGTGAGAAGACGTTTACCGTGGAAAAAGGGGGTACAGAGATGGTCCAACGCCCTTCCCCATCCCCTGGCCCAGGCCGGGACAGACATCCCTGCACGGGGCTTGTCCTGGGCCCTCACTGACCTTCACCTCAGCGATGGACCTGCTTCCCTCCCACCTACCCTGATCGGCCACAGGGGGTCAGGAGGCTGCCCTCCCCCGAGGAGCAGGCTGCCCAGTGGTGCAGCCCCGGATGGACCAGCCACGATGGGGAAGCAGTGCCCACGAGCCCTATCGCAGATTCCAGAGGCATCTGTGACCTGCAGGTGACCCCAGTCGGCCTGACCCCGTTCGGAGCTCTGCTCGTAGCTCAGTGATCTGTCCGCAAACCCTCTGGAAACCCCACCAAGTGAACACCCAGGGGTGAGGAAACTCAGATGACAGGAGGAACGTGGCTCGCCATGCTGGGAACACCACTGGTCTCACGTGTCCAGACGCAGACCCACTTCTCTAAACTACACACTCGATTTCTTTCTGAACATTGCATCTGGGTTTATTATCTCCTACAGATGTTCTGCAGGCCTAGCCCGCTCCTGAGACTGTTTAAACAGCTTGTCACAGACTGTCACTGACATGGAGAAACAGACATCCAGTGTCACTCTGGAATGGAATGCTTTGACTCAACGTTTCAATGTCTATTTATAGTTTTTCAGGTTCTGTGAAGGCAGAAATATTTTCTACAAACCAATGTTTTTACTGGGGAGACGGCCACAGAACAGCTAACTGTCCTCCAGGGGGTCACAGGATCGTGTTGTTCTCTTTCTAAGAACTTCTGTGTCCTCAGCACGACGGTGCCGAGGCCGGAACAGGCCCTGGAACACGCCCCCTCTGGCGTTGGGCTAATCACACCCCGTCTCCGCTGGGGGTACGACGGAGCCTGCCACGCCCCCCACCCCACTAGAACACAGGCTCTTAGGAGCTGGAGGGTCTTTGAACCTGGACAGGACCAAGAAATTTAAATCTCCTGCCTCTTGGGATTTGGTCACGTAGAGCAACCATCAGCGTCACTGGCTTCTGTATGTGCCAGTCGCCTTGTCAGGAAGAAACACGTTTTTCCTTCTCAGTGTCCTGCCCACAAATTGTGACACAACCAACCACCCTCGGTGAAGCCTGTCTTCCTTGTGACTTCGCTGTGGCCTCAGCCTACACTCTGCACGTCTTCACTGGTAAACGTGCAGATTCAGCAGAGAGCAGTCGTGCTTTCTAGGTGCCGTGCAGACGCGAGTATTTACTTAACTCCAGGAGGATGGCAAAGTACGTGCACTGCTTCAGAATAAAGTTAAATTTAATAAACGGGAAGGATATCGACACTGAGACAAAATAAGGGTAAAGACAGTGGAGCGTGACAGTGAGGTTAAACTCAACGCGCCTTTGGTGTAGACGGCCCTCGTGTCTGTGGGGAGGGGAAGCCTATCAAAAGGAAAAGCACTGAGTGGACTGAACTGGACAGAGATAAGGGCCACTTCTTGATCCTGAAACAAGAGAGAACCCGTCCTCGTGGCCCTAACCACAGCCGTGCAGGTGGGCCGACAGTACACGCACCTGTATCTTGGCAAACAACAGTCTGCAGGGGGCTAATTTTATAAGATACGTCCAGTGTAGGCCTGCGGCACAGCCCTGAAGTGGACGGAATCACTCAGTAGAGGAGAGGCCGGTGGTCTGTGTACTCTCACCTCCAGCTAACCCAAAGAGAAGGCGCTAGAAGACCAAGAATGGGGGGCAATTCTTTCATGCAAATCGTCTATGCTTTTCTCAGATTTTGATAAAAATTGAGCTCCTCCCAGACACTGGGGGCCTGGAGTGTATCTCTTTCTCTGAAGCTGGTGACATGAGGAGCTGTTGGCCTTGAGAATCACATGAAATAAGACGCCTAATAATAAGGCACCGGATAGAAGGATGTCCCCTTTTTACAGAGATGGCGGGACGGGGCTCTCCTCAAGAAGCAGTTGGGCTCCACTCAACCACACAGAGAACTGGGCAAGAAGGTCCTGAGTTTCCACAACCGTATTTTCAGCCTAACAGACTTTAAGCGGGTGTAGCCAAACGCCTCCTTCAGCCGTCGCCTCCAAGGCTAGGAAGGATCCCCGATTCCAAGCGACGTGGCCTCCCCGTGGACCCTCCAAGGTAAGCAGGTTGGAAAACACATGCTTAGGTACCGGATGGAGGTAAGTTTCTCTGTAGGTTTGCTAACTATACACCAGTAAATGATCACGTTTAGCTGTAGGAGGATTGGCCCAGAGCCCGTCTCTGGAGGCAATATTTAGAGAGCAGGGACATTGTCTTCTATGGCCAAGAGATGCAAGACTGTGGTAGAACGTTGCAGCCAACAGAGGTGAGACCCAAGTGGCCGCAGGCATGCTTGTGGGGATATCACGGCTAAGCTCCCCCGTTAACTGTGTCAACACTGACTTTGCTAGAACACACATAAAAGGGCAGCTCCCTCCTAGACTTTTCCTGGCCATCTCAAGTCATCTGAGCTTTGTCTGCGGAAATCTTGCACACGTGGCCAATCCTTTCCAAAGAGGAAACACCTCAGGGGCCAAAAGAAGGATTCAGAGGGCTCCGTCTCCAGCACCCCGAGCTGCAGTGGCCTTGCCTCCACACCTGAGGCAGAAATGGTGAGTCCGGTCCAGGCCCCTGAGCAGAGCATCGTGCTGTGTGGGGCGGCCTAGACTGAGCTGGCGGTAGGCTCGTATCACCTACGCTTAAGGAGAATAACTGCTTATGGGATCCAGATTCCTTTCTAACCAGTGGAAGGACCCCGCTTCTTTAATGCACCAGGATCTCTCCATGTCATATACTCAGAACTTGACCCTGGTCGGGCTGAGAGGCTTCTGCAATCACCAAAGCCGCAGACTGATGATTTTTCGTTTTCTTTGTCAGGCAGCTCTTATCTCAGCAGTTACCTGGCTCACGCGGACTATGAAAGCCAGATCGGTGTCTTCACTGTGGCGTCTGGGAAGGTGTGTGACAGGCTGTAAACACAGACTCACTCCCTCCTTCAGTGGTGAGAAAGTCCAAAGACCTCCGTTTGTCTTCTCTGGGCCGCGAGCTGCTTTCCTGACGGCGGGACTGCAGTGGGCGCTCCGCACGGGGCAGGCAGACACGCAAGGCCACGTCCATCTGCCAGGCCCAGGAGACCTAGATGACCCGCCCCTTGCCCACCCGCCTTTGCTGCGAAGACACCCTCGCAGCGTCCAGGATGAAAATCACACTTTCCAGGAGAGGGTGCACAAAAGCTAATGGCCAACTTAGAACAAGGTAACTGCTTCCTAGACTTGAACCTATCTTACTTATTCTTGATAGGAGGAAAGCGCGTGAAAAATAGAACCCCCAGAGCCCGAGGCCGAGATGGAAGAAACAATGCCTAAGAACACCCGCGTGAGAGCAGGACCGACTTGTAGTCCAAAATCCCACACTGGCTGCCGCCTCGTGCAGACCCTCCCTTCAGGGTGCAGAGTGAGGTCTGTTCCCCAGCCCACCCTCAGCTCCAGCCCCTCACGTTCTAGTTCCTGTCTCTGTCGGTCTGGTGAGGCCTCCTGGAGAATCCCCTTCTAGTATCATCCCTCCCTACGTGTCCTCATCCCAAGCACCGTCCCAGACACCTGAGCCAGACCGAGGGGGAACCAGGTCAGACCCCTTTGCATCTCCCATGGCCAGGGGTGCAGGCATCCGGGGGCCTCCAGGAGCAAACCCTGTGCAGGGACCTCTGGAAGAAAAGCAAGAGCCCAGCTTCACAGATCTAAGGAACGAGGAGGGGTGGAGAGAGATTCCACTCATTTCTACTAATTTTGGTAAATTAAGCCTCATTCAGACTGGACACAAAGGGTGTGGTGGGTGGGTGTGTCTGTGTGCATATGTGTGTGTCTCTGTCTGTGTCCCACGAGGAAGCACAACTTTATAACAAGTTTCTTCTGGTTCCTTTAACACTAAATCACAGAGGCGTTCAATACAGTCCACCTTATAACGGGAGCCACACTATAGAGAATTGGGGTCCAATAAGATTCATGTAAATATGTGTGTGTGTGTGTGTGTGTAACTCTGATTGGCTTCAACATGATTTCTCTAGCTTAAATAGGTGTCACCTAGGGAATTTAGGTATCGCTGTGGTGACATCTCAGTGACATAGACCTGGTCTATTTAATATCAACATGCTCATCTATAGAGCCAGAGAAAATAACCCTTCCTCAGAGCTGCAGTGAAGATTAACTGTAATACTGTGTGTAAAGGTTCAAGACCAATACCTTGTAAGTTCTCAATAAATCCTTGCCAGTGCGAATGCTGCTGTGGTTCTCGGTGCTACTGCTGGTTTGTCCTGGGCACTTCTGACCCGTCAACCACAAACCTGTCAGTGGCTTTTTAAAATAAAAAATGAATTCTCCACCTCTCAGGCAACATTGCTGCAGGATATAGTCCACACTCCTTAATGGGTGTGGTCTCAATCTCACCGAGCCTCCAGCCTGTCTTCGCTTATTGTACGGTGACCTCGGTTTGCAGCATGAGTCTCTACTGGCCTCTTTGGTTTCATATATTTAAAGAATTTCTATAGAAATGCTCTGGAGGGTAGAGCTAGAAGATAATCAAAGAGATCATTTCATCCATATTCATTTATGTGAAAATAGAGCGAAGTGACTGTCAGATAGATGCACTATGAATTTAAACCTTCTCCCTAGAGAGGGGCTTCCAAAAAAGATGGCTCTCCAGCGTTTGCTGAGGTGACTGCCAGGAAGCTCAGGCACACAACTCTGCTTGGTCAGAGGTGAAGGGAGCACGTCATGGGCGCTTCCCATGTCACATCCTCACCACTTCCTCGACTAGGGTATAAAAGCAACCCACTTCTGCCCTAAGGTGTTTTGTATCTCAGCTTCTCCTTAGCGGAGAAGACTCTCTGCAGAGTTGTTGACATGAGAAACAGCGTCACATGGTGGAAGGGGCTTTGGATTAGTGGTGGGAAGACAAGCATAGCAGCCACGCCGGGACACGGGGCAATCTCCTCACCTCTACTGAGTTAGGTGTTAAGTGGTCAATCAGACATCATGCAGAAGTGGACTCTAGTCCACGGGTGCATTCTGGGGAAACAGGATGGGCAAAAAGAGTTGGTTCACTCAACAATAAAGAGTGATGTCAACAAATGACATGGCACAACTAGGAAAAAGGGAGGGTTACTGGGAATGGGGGCATGCACAGCTATCCCTTTGTATTTCTGGTATCTATTTTGCTCCTTTCTTTTCTTCAAAACTTTTTTTCCATTAGAGAAATTACAAAGATAAAATTCCTATTCTGCTGCATTTGAATAAGCAAATTTATCCTTCTGTAAGATAACAAGTGGGGATCATTTAACAGGGCAAAGTATTCAACAAAACCTTGACTTCAACCACACTTTCTAGAGCCTGTCAAAAGGTGCTCCCCAAAGCGCTGTTTCATGACAGACAATGCATGTTTCTCAGGAGATTTTTTAAAAATCAGAAATCTGACACTTCCTGAATTTAAGGAATCTCTGATGACAATACCGTTCTGCATCAGTTGTCAGATTCTGGGATGTCTGACTCTGAACAGAGGGAGGTGCCTCAGGTTCTCTGTAAATAAGGACAATATACATCTTAAATAAGTTAACTAACTCAATAAGCAAAAGCACAGAGAAAAGACGGGTAAGTGGGATGAGAGCTCATAACCCCAAACTCTTCTGCTGGAAATCACTCTTGAACAGTTTGTCTCAGGAATTTCTAAAAGTTAATTAACAGCCAAAGCGCAGTCAATTTATCTTTTTCCCTCAGAGGGAGAAACCCTTGACTTTTCTGAAAAATTGTTCTCGATTTGACAAGTCAGAAGAGAGCGGAGAAAAAAATTAAATCATCCTGTCAGTGAAAACATTCTAGAAGTTTCCATGGACTGCTGGTATTCATTATAAACCAGGTTTTGAGGAGTTTCCACCATCATTGGTCACTGGGGAGTGTCCAACAGCCCAACACACGGCTTATGTATTCGAGCCCTGTGGTCTTGGCTGGTCCAATTAAATTCGCAGGGAATTAAGTTATCAGGAAGAATAGAACTCAATTTCTACCATCACTGGGCCATTTTCATTAGTCCTGCGTCTATTCTAAGAGTAATAACCCCGTGCTCTGGCCAATATCCAACCCGGATAATGGGATTTTGCCTGTCTCCACTCCCCTCAGAATTTCTGCAGGAGTGATTTTTAACTCTCACTCCCCAGGACTGTGCAGCGTTGGGGTGACCGCAGACGGCCAAGAGAGTCCTAACCCAAAAAGTGCTATCCAGGGGGCGGGCAAGTAGTCCTGACGTTGGCACAAAATCTGGAAAAGAGGTTTAAGAATGATAACATGACGTTTTCAGATAGAAGGGGAAACTTTCCTTGTGCACCAGTCTCCATCTCCCTGATTTTTCTAACTGTTACAGCGTTGCTGTCTTGTTTAAGAGCACCAGTCCTGGGATCATAAAACTGCGATCTCCTCCGGAGGGGATTGGCACTGGGTTTTGAGGAGCTCTGCGTCCCCCAAAGCATCTGGCCTTGGGCCAGCTGCTCCATAGGCTTGAGTTTATAAAGAAGGAATCCTAAGTTAACAACAGGAAGATACAACAGAGAAGGTAAGTGCGGTTGCAGGGTTCAGACCAGTTCTGGATTTAAAACACGGGATAACCAGGAGGATAATGGGACCGATGAGAATGATTCAGCAAAGGGCTGGAGTACAGACAGCACGAGGGCAACAGACGGGGTCTGAACCGCTTCGTTCGGTGATGAGGAGGGACCAGGGAACACTTTCTTTCGGGCCCGTGTGCCCACCGGGCCTGGGGGGTCTGCAGATCGCGGGCTGTAACCTCGGAGCCCACAGCCTATCCAAGATCAAGGCCAAATCAGGAATGGTTACGTGTGCTGAGAAAAGGCTCGGAAGACAGCGCGTTTACAGTGAAGGGAACAAAGATGCAGAAAATGCAAAGAACTTTCCAACAAGGCCGACGGTTATGAAGGGCCAGTCACTGAGAGAGAACTGGGCCTCTGGACGCACGCATCCCTTTTCTGGAGCAGACGAGTGGCTGGGCTGAGATGTGGGTTCCACGGTGGGGAGAAGAGGCAAGGGGTGAGGGTGAAGCGCGACGGCCTCATCCAAGCTTCGACTTCATCTGGCAGCGACGGCCGCTACCATCAGGATGGACGCCTGGCCGGCCCGCGCCTCCTAAGAGGCTTCTGCTGCGGGTGTGGATGAGGGATCAGAAATCCGCTCAGCGCCTGTCTGGGAACTTGGCTGGAGGGAGTCAGTGCCGCCGGCAACAAAGAGAGAGAATACGAAGCTGAAAAGAGCAGGCTGCCCACCAGCTGTGGGCACAGGACAAGTGCGTAAACTGTTTTTAGTGAATTCGACTTGTAGATTTCACTTGAAAGAGTATGAAGGAAACAGATGGTCTCTCCCTTCTCCTGCCCCTTTTAAAGCACATTTCTACCTAATACCGAAGACTTCCATGAGTTTAGACTTCTCAGCTCCCCGTGCAGGTACATCCTAAAGGGTAAGGATGCTCCTCTTGGGTTCATTCAGAAAACTCAAGAAATAACCTCAACACTCACTTTTCTCCATTCAGCTCAGCCTTGATAAATGGAAGAAGCGCCCGACGCCTTTTTGTAAGTCACTTAACATTTTCAGTTGACCTTTATTTTTCTTTCCTCTTCATGTTAAGAAAAAAAAATAGCCTTTGTTTCCTCAACTTGCCTTTATTTGTTCTTACTTTATTGCGAATGAGTAATTCCCATGATCTCCTCCAAGCCTTCTCCAATTTCTCCTATTCTCTTAAAAATGGAGAAAAATATCAACTGAACTAAATATTCTAATAAAAACCTAAGGCTTCTGCCAAGTACAATGGTTACGTTTTAGTTCTCGTCTTCTGGATGCCTCTGCACATCCTAGCATCTTATCGACTTTTTTTTTTTTTTAAAGAAACAGCTAAGTACCAAATAAAGGATTTGTTTCACACATGTTCCCTCGTGTCTGATCAGGCTTGTCCCAGCTCCTTGTGAGTGATTCTCTGTGACATCTGAGACAGAGCCCGCGTCTCAGGACACCCCTGCAGGATACTGCATGTTCCCAAGCCCTGGACTCCCCTGGCTTCCCTCGTTCCTGGATTCCTGTCTTATGGGTCTCTAGGATGGAAATTACACATGTGCTTTTAACTGAGTTTCTACTTGTAACATCCTGTCCTCAGGGAAACTGGATTTAACGGTCCCTTTCTTTGTCATGCTTTCTACAAAATGCAGTTTTCTTCTAGCGGATTAGTCATCTTATTCAGGTACAGATTTATAGTTTAAATTTCACACTTAATCACCAAGCTCACCAGTCGAAAAATAAAATAACGGAGCTCAGTCCCTGTCCCAAGCACTGCAGAACAGTCCCTTCCACGCCGGAATCCAACCCACACTTGGACACCGAGTGAACCAGCAATGATGTTTAGCTATAAAGTCATCAGACAGCTCTTAAGAGCAAAACGCTGTTTAAAACCCTCTCCTACACACAGCACACCTGTCCTCACCTCCGCGAGGCTTCGTGCTGGGAGACAGGTACCAGGAAGCCTCTCCCAGCTGGGGGTGTGAGGAGCTCACTGCGGGTGCAGAGCACATGGAGGGTCCCCAGCGAGCATGCTCCCAGCCCAGCTCAAAGCATCACTGTCTGTGAAGTCAGTACCTGATGTGACACGGAACCACAGACGCTGACATTTCTAACGGCTGAAATACTGACATCTCCTATTATCTCTGAAAGAGCCGCAAAGGCCCAGGCCACTTTGGAGGAGAGTAAACACCGGCCCCTGAGTGCCATGCAGTCCTCGGCACAGATGCCAGGTTCAGGGTCTAATTACCTCTGGGAAGGTATCTTCGGGCAACGTAAGGATCATTTTATGCTGCCTCAGGAAATCATAATTAATTCTGAAAACATTTAGAGTTGTGCTAAAATATTGCTTGGAAAATCCGGGTGGCGCTTTGAGGGCTTCTAATGGAATCAAAGACCCTACTGTGCCCGCAATCACTAAGGCCCCGAGAAGAGAGATTTTCATGGCTGTTGACTTCAAAAGGCTCTGTGTGGTGGCTTAACTCTCCCTCAGAGGGGCTTTTAGGTTAGGGAGGGGGCTTTGACCGCTGTTGATTGCTGTGAGGTCCACAGAGCTGCTGGAGATGCTATGGACGGGGCTGTTTAATCAAAATAAACACACGTGGCAGATCTGGGTGCCAGCATGCAGGAGAGTTGTGGGGCAGGGGACAGTCGATGGCTCTGGTTTGGGGGATGAAGCAGTAAAGTAAGGAGGCCATTTTCTGGTACCAGAAAACCTCAGACACTTTTCACCACCCTCTTGTTGGTCCTGGGGCTATACCACTAACACTCTGAAGCCCCAGGAGGACGTCAGAGCTTCCCCCAAAATTGATGGAGGAAAGAAGGGCTAGGAGTAGGGAATGAGGTTTCTCCCTGTGGACTCACCTGCTCTCAGAACTCTTTCTACCTGCCCTCCTATCTTTGGGTTCTTCCTTATCAAATGCCTACAAGTATTTGATTGTGTTGCACTGTAACTGATGACTAACAAAACCAGTGACTGCTCCATCGGAAGAGATTAAATGAAGCAGAAGCCCAGAGGAGACTGAAAGCCTGTTGATCCTGCTAAAATCGCACCTCAGAATGACAATCAGACAACAAAATGTATTTAAGTGTAAAGACACAAATCGTCTGATCGGTCCAGGTTAGAGGAGGTCATAAACTCTAAGCCATAAAGCTTACTTATTTTGACTTTACTTGTAAGAATCTCTCCCTCATCAATCTTTCCCACCAGCTCCCTCCAGAACCAGTTCCTCTACGGGGATGGGGGACCCAGGTCCGTGGATGGGCTGCTCTCTGGGCGCCAAGTGCAGGCACATCGCCATCTGCCGTGGCCTCTGCCTGCATCTCATCTCTGCAATGGTCGCATGTGTGGCCTCCCGTGGCCTTTAGCTGCCACACGTGGGTGTGCAAGGCTCTCCACCACGGAGAGGGAACAGGGTGGGCTCTCCCCCTTCTCCTGGTCAGAGAGCACCCTGGCGTCAAATCGGAACAATGAACTCTGTCTATCAGGTCACCCTCTTCCCACACAGAAATCCCACTCGTTGAAGACTCATGCTCTGTGCCCTTTAAGTCAGGAAAACCACTAGGTAAATCTAAGTCTACCAGTTATCACTCAATACAGAAGAGTCAGAAAGGCTCAGAATAGGAAAAGAAACCCTGCCTAGTGCCCTTAATTCGCAAACTCTTTTCCAGGCGTCCAGGGCCTCCTGGGTGCCCCTTGCTGTGCTGGCTGGTGCGCGTCCCAGGGGTCAGCCCACCTCTCAGGAGAACCACGTGGCACACAGGGTGGAGCCTGTAACTCAACACCTGCAAAGCAGCATCAGGTACCCTGGATGCAGTGGGAGCACACACAGTTGGTGTCAGCCAGGGGTAGCCTCCCCAAGAAGCCGGGTCCTGCAGGGTGCACAGAGGACCGGGACAGGTGCAGAAGGGGGTGATGGGCAAGGTCCTGGCGACGGAGACTCCCCGTAGCTGTGAGGAGCCCTGTAGCTGAGACAAGAGAAGGCGGAAGGGGATGAAGGAAGTGACGGGCAGGCCTGGGAGCAGGGCACCTAGGTTGGTTCAAAAGCCACTGAGATTAAGAGATGCCAGTGCAAAATGAGGCAGGGCAGGTTTGCAGAGGGAGAAAGTGTGGTCTGACGCCTTGGTATGAGTCGTGTGAGGAAAGTTACAGAAGAAACGAAGCATCTTCGAGAGCCAAAATCATGACCCATTTCTCAGGAAGCGACCCCTCAGGCTGGGGCTTGATCTGTCCATGGGGTAAAAGGTTAAATGCTTTTTAATGCCTCCGAAGATTAAATGCTCATTTTCCCTCAGTTAGTGTGAGCCGGGGAATCGCGCACTCTCCTACACAGCATGTAGATAAACATCTGGCAATCAACAAAGCCCCGAAAAGGTGAATTGTGTGTGAGGATATTATCAGCCTGGCTTGAAAAATAAAGGGCCCTTATTGGCCGAAACTTAGAAAAACTGCTTAAAATGAAAACCATCCCTTTTTAGAAGAAGACGCATTGGCACGTGACTTAACAAGTGTCTGCCTACCCACCACGGTGCTGTGTTATCCTGGAAATTGTTTTCTCCTCTCCATAAGAACAGCCTCGATCCAGGAGTTATTTTAAGACCTACTTGTTTTTCCCTAATAAGGATAATTATCTCCAAAAAAGCAAAATGATTAAGTGGTCATGAATGGTACACTCCCAAACATCTACAATTGCAAAACAAGCTGACCTTTACCGAGCTTGTGGAAGATGGTTTTCGTGCCTGGGGACTTGGGCTTCTCTGAAGGTGGGGGAAGCAAAGGGCACCTTTGTGCTCAGCCTAACCGACCTCCTCTCCGACGGGGTGTGGTTTCTGTAGCTCTGAGGTGCACCTCTTCACACGGTGTTCCCTGAAGTGCCAGATGCTCTTTCTCTAAATGGCCCATCTGACTCCCAGACGAGCCAGGAGTGATGTCACATGGTACTTCTCAATATCCAGGGTCAGCGCTTCCCAGAAGATGAGTGACCACTGCAGCCTTTAAATCCAGAGTCCCAGCCCAGGGTTCCACGTGCTGGATTCCACCATGAACGCACATTCCTTCCTAGCCAAGCACACCCACCAACAGGAGATGGGATGGGCTGTGTTCTGTCTGTCGTAGCATCTCTAACTAGTGAAGAGCAGAGCCTGACCACACATTCATTAATGACATTCATGTTATATGTGCAAAAACCACATGCAGCTCAATTTAGAAGTAATGCAGTTTTGGATTATCAAAAAAAAAAAAATTGAGGGAACAGTGGTTGACTTCGCCTTCCAATGCAGGGGGTGCAGGTTCGACCCCTGGTCAGGGAGCTAAGATCCCACATGCCTCGTGGCCAAAAAACCAAAACAGAAAACAGAAGCAATAGTGTAACAAATTCAATAAAGACTTTTAA
Organism: Delphinus delphis; assembly: GCF_949987515.2. Taxonomy (NCBI): domain Eukaryota; kingdom Metazoa; phylum Chordata; class Mammalia; order Artiodactyla; family Delphinidae; genus Delphinus; species Delphinus delphis. Next base: position 1,554,070 of record NC_082696.1, read on the forward strand.
AATGGTTCACATCAAAAACATCTTAAAAAAAAAAAAATCGAGAGTCTTGGAACCTCAGAGACAAAGAACAGATTGCCTGAAGTTTCTGTGGCACGGCTAAGACTAGCTAAAAGGAGCAAACATTCACTGGGGTCTTGCCATGGACCAAGCATATGCTAAATTCATTCTTCCCTGTTAAGAAAACTATTGTCCACCGGTGTTAAAACCTGACTGCAGAGGCAAGAGATTGTACCAGACAAGGGAGGGAGAGAGCGCCCTTCTGACTGGAGGACACCACTCGGGGAGCTCCAGGATCCAGAAAGCAGCCTGATGCATGAACGTAAACCCCACTGACCACGCACACAGAGAGACATCGTGCGATGATCACAATCATGTCAGAGATTCCTCCACCTGCGTCGAAAGGAAGGTGTGGAGAGGGGAAACAGCGGAAGACCCACGACAAATGTCTCAGAACAAGCATGGGGCAGCAGAGTGGTTTTGACAGCATGGCTGTGCTCTGCTCCCCCCGCCCCCAGACCAGGTCCTGCCTTCTCCGCTCCTTCTGTGTCCAGTGCCTTCGTTCCAGGTATGGCTGGGGGGATACGGAGGTGGATGGGTGACCCTCTAGTCTTCTCTACCTCTGCTCACAGCAGAGAAACATCTTTACCTTTCGGACTGTAAAACCCTCTTTATCATTGACAGTACAAATCATGCAAGGACCACAGAACTTTTCTAAACAGGAAATTATCCAGACTCTGTGTAAGACCAAGATCCACCACTCGCGCTAGAAGAAAGACGTTAGAGAATGGCTTTCATGGTCTCTGAGGCTGTGGCTACGTGGACACAATCTGGAGGCATTTAAAGGAAAGAAAGAGGACGGAAATGCAGCCAAATAGCCACCAGCTCTGCCGCATCCCACCGATGCCGCTGAAACCGCCATGATGCAGGAGTCACGTCCCTACCCTGCGATCTCATCAGATAACTGCAACCCGGCGGGGGTCGGCCGGCGCGGGGCTCACGCCACACGACCAAGTTCAACCTCACATAAATTCCTGGAAGACGCTGGGTCCAGGCGGGGCTTGAGGTTTAACTGTTGGAATCATCATTTTTGGTGTATCACAAACACTTACGGGCTTTCTGATGAAAGAGAACATCCATGAAACATTTCTGGGAATGTATTTTCAATAATCGTAAGGTTAAACTCACTGCCTCTGTTACTTTGAAATCATTCCTTGCAACTAAATTCGCTTGAGATCCTTCCTCATCCTGAATCTGCAAGAAAACTCGAAGCGGCCGCTGGAGCGTCCGACCGAACCCGTCGCTCCACTCACCCTGCAGCTGGCGGCCCCTGTACAAATCCCTTGTTTTGGTCGGATGAGCCCTGGCCGTGTTGTCACATTTCGGCTGCTCGTACCTAGGAGGAGGGGAAGGAAAGAGATAAGAGCCAGTTAGAGACATCGAGATGGGCGCTGCCTTCCACACCCGTGTGTTCACACCGCAGGCTTCCTCGGTCCCCGGGACACACGGGCATCTCTTCCTCACGTTACGGTGCTCGGGATGTGGGACCTTTGGTGACCTTTGTGGCAATTTAGTACGTTCTTCACAGTCAGTAGGAAGCAGCAGGACGCACAGGGCTCTGTCCCTCCATCCAGTTTCTGAAACACAACCTGTAGAGTGGCTGCCGAACGCCCCTGCCTAGGACGGGATCGTGATACGGTTCAGCGTGGGGGGAGGGGCTGAGGAGGGGAAATGCAAGCGCAAGCAGTACGTGAGGGCAGGGTCACAGCCCCCGGGAAAGAGCGCAAAGTCTCAGAGAGGACCTCAGAATTCTTGACTGCTACATTACTCAAAGACCAACGAATTCAAAATCTAACTCCCGAAGCTACAAAAGGTTGTCTCAGGGTTCAAAGAATAAAGAGTATGTTCTGAGGGGCTTCCCTGGTGGCGCAGCGGTTGAGAGTCTGCCTGCCGATGCAGGGGACACGCGTTCGTGCCCCGGTCCGGGAAGATCCCACATGCCGTGGAGCGGCTGGGCCCGTGAGCCATGGCCGCTGAGCCTGCGCGTCCGGAGCCTGCGCTCCGCAACGGGAGAGGCCACAACAGTGAGAGGCCCGCGAACCGCAAAAAAATAAAATAAAATAAAATAAAGAGTATGTTCTGGGCCCGCGGAGTCCACAGGAACAGGGTGGCCCTTGGTACCTGAGTAGGCGGGGCCGGGTGCCTGCGGCTACTTCACTTCGGGGATACCAGTATTGACAGCAATTCTGGATGGATCTGCCGGCTGGGCTCCAGATCCAGGCCCAGGTGGACAGCTTGCCCAGCAGAGCCTCCTTCAAGGCTCTTTATAAAGCCCCTTGGGCGGGATACGTGGAGAGACTCCCAGCACCTGCCCCTCTGCTGGGAGACACAGGGAGATGCACATCCCCTGGGGGCAAGCGCCCAGTCTTACGGGGACGTCGACAATTCAGTAGCGGGCCTGGCAGCTGTGAGAACCTGCCCTTAGGGCTCTTAATGCAGTCTCAGGGGTCAGGAAGGATTCTTGGCAAATGGGAACGACAGTCAGAGCCGGTCGGGGGCGGCGCAGGAGGGACGGTCAGGCCCGGGGGCTGCTGATTCCCAGGATATGAACGACGTCCCCTCGAGGCCTCACCCTCTCTCGCTGCCCGTTTCCTTTTCACTCTCTCAGAAAGAGATACGAGATCAGGTTTACTGCATAGGGATCGTTTCTGATTCTTATTTTTCATTATTTCTTGCTTTCCCACCTGAGAAAATAGAAGAATGAAATTCCTCGCTGAAGGGATCCTTTCTCAGCATCCCTCCCTGGCGCCCGGGGAGCCGGGGCCGGTCTTGGAGGGTCGGGTCCAGCGCGGTTGAAACACAGCCAGGGCACCACGAGCTCCTCCAGCCACTCACATCCTGAATAGCCTCTTTGATACCAGAAAACTTAACACCCCACTCACACAAACTTAATATGCCTTTTTGAAATGTTGTTTTTGAAATTAAAGAGTCCCTGACACACTCCGGCTAACGGCTAAGCTATCACATTTTCGCCAAAAGCCAGTAACTCATATCCTTTTGAAATGCAGGGGGTTCAGTGCAGGTGGCACTGGAACCACGGTCACAGGAATGAACGGGGCTGAAGGGACCTCTTACCCACCTGGTGTCTCCTCTCCCACCTGGGACTGAGACAGGTCGGTAAGGAGCCAGAAATTCCCTAGGGGAACATTCGGGAGAGAAGCCAGGTAACGGAGAGACGGCTAAGAGCTCGTTGCTACTCACGCTTGTTAAATCTGGGGAAACGGAGCACATGCTCAGGACTGAAAACTCCTCGTTTCAGACTCTAGATCAGCGTCCGTGGGGCTGGGGAGGTTGGAAATGGTACCCACGCTACAGCCGACACCTTCACAGCCAGCAGCCCGGGAAATGTGAGCTGTGAAAGAACAAGCGAAGTCCCAGGTCCTAAGCAAGCAGGTACAGCTAGGGACGGGGCTCCCGGGGAGGCCGGACGGCCCAGCCACCCCTGGGATGCTTGATCTGTGAGAACGTCAGCCACCGGCTGTTCTGTCACGGTAAGAAGTTGGACCGTTAGTATGAGCTCTGTGTACAACCTGTCAAAGGCGTGGAGTCAACGCCGGTACCCCCACGTGGTGATAAGAAACCACAGAACTGCCAACCCCATCCTGAATCTGCGAAGCCGCCTGGAAATTAACCTTACTGCGTGATCATCCTGGTTTTGCTCCATATCGGGGCTGTAGATGTCTCAAGAATCCCAGCACTGACGTTGATACAACAATGTATGTTTAAATGGCAACATTCTGCTCCTTGTAAGGAATACTGTGACTTGCGGAAATGACAATCTCGAGAAACAGAATCAGTGCCTTTGAAGATAAAGCCGTTTAAATTGTGCTGACATCTGTCAGCATCCTTTCCAATAGTGTTTATTTTAACTTATTTGTATAAGATAAAAAAGCACATCTCTTAATCATCTGGTTGCCCATCAGATACCAGGCTCTCTGCCAGGGAGAAATTCGATTTCATGCTCACACGGCCAGCAAGCCGCGTGGGCTCCACACGCTGGGAACGGGATCCTCGTGCCAGGTCAGAGCAGCCTGCAGCCTGGTGGCAGGTGGACAAACCCTCATTGGCCAACAAGAAAGTGAAAGAGAAATCCCTCCGTTCTGGGCGCTAATGTAGCAGCTGGCGGTCAGCCTGATCCACGCTTAACCCGATAGCTCACGCCAGCTCTCCCCTCTATGAATCAGCGACCAGGCTGGAACCTGCCCCCCTCCTCCCAGGTCCTGTCCCACCACGCGTGGCCTGGGCTCCGGCCTGCAGGGGCTCTGGATACCTTGGCTAAGATGTCAGTTTTGACTCAAAAAGGCAGGGAGACCAGCAGATGCATCAGCACGCGGTCCAACTCATGTTTCTACCTGACGACCAGCCCACCTAGAAATTCTGCCCCGTAGCTGCTCTCTGCCTCTGTGCGTTTATTGTCTTTGGCACAAGCCTGTATCAAAACGTGTGCTTTGTAATTACCTTTCCTGATGACACAGGAAAGGAGGACTAGCTTCTAATGAGGATGCTTTTATATTTATGTCATCTCACTGTTCTTGGATTTTTAAATTATGCTTCCCCATCAGAAAATATAGAGAACGATTGTGGGGGGGACTTGAACTGTCTACCCAAATATAAATCAAAACTATAAAGCATCTCCCTGGAACGGCTTATTTCAGAAAAATCGCAAGAAAATAGCATTTATGCACCAGAAAGTATGTAAGCAATAATGCAGAAGACTTTCTGTGACGTTGCTACTCAGTCACAGCAGAAGCAGGGGTAAGTGAGGGCTGGTGACGCCGGCCAGCGTCTCATAAGATATGCCTTAAACTTGACGATTTTGACTGATTTCCCAGTATCCACGTAGAAATCTGTTTAAACCAATTCCATTTTTCTTGCCAGTGATGGGTTCAGCTGTAGTCATATGATCCAATTACGGCCAATAGTCCATGACTTAAGTCAGCTAGGGGACTTTTAGGAAAGGTTGTTTGGTTCCTAAGAAAGAGAGAGATGGGCTGTGTGTCCTCTGAGCATGTGGTGTCTGAATGAGATGCCCGGATCCCTGAAGCCATCTTGTGACCATGAGGGGAGTCTGTCCAAGGGCAAAGGCAACACATGAGGATGTCAGAGGAAAGACTTGGGAGACCCTATGTCCTCAGTGACATCACCAAGTCACAGCATCCATTGAAAGGGAACTCCTTCCATCTCTGCACCCCTTCCTTAGGTTACATAGTCCCTCCCTGTTTATGCCCATTTTTCAGGTTTACCACTAACAGAAGTGAAGAGTTGCCTAATCGATACATCCTCCCTTTTGACCAAAACATAACTAGATTCTAGCTCTGGGACCTACGCTGTCGGGGGCCACATTCCCCCCTCCATCTGGACTGCCCCCTGCAGACATCATCGGCTTGCTCCCCAGATCCTTCTGGACCTGCGTCCGACCTCAGCATTTTGGGAGCCCCCGGCCATCCAGCTGAAGCTGCCCCTCCGTTCCCTATTTCCTGTGTGTCGTCCTCCAGTGCAGCTATCACAAGCCGGCGTATGACCTCACGTTCAGCTTTTCTGCTTCTGCGGTTTGCTCTGTGTCCCTCTCCCCCCACGGAACATAAGCTCCATGGAGACACAGGGTTCTGTCCGCTTTGTTCCCTGAATACCCCCAACCCCTAGAGCGGCACCTTCAACATTGAGGGATTTCAAACGTTTAGTGAATAAAAAGGGAACCTCTGGGTGGCAGGGAGGGGAGTGTTTCTCGGAGCTTTAAGAGATCGTATCCCTTCTGTGTAAACTCTGCCACACGTAGAACCTGCTCCGTGTGGCCTCGGGGGCCCAGGGGTGGCCCCGTCCATGCCTGGGTGCTGAATGATGGGGCCCAGGGCCCTCCCTGACGGGAGGTAGCCTGGTCGGAGGGTGACATTCTGGCCAGTTAGAGCGAGGGGAGGCCCACCGAGGGTCCATGGGGAAGGCCTTTCTTGCTGTCAGAAAAGCCATATTATGTCGTCACGGCCGTGTGGTGCTTCTAGAAGCCAGGACAGGAATCAGGCCAGAGCATGCTTGTGTGCTGAAGATGCAGAGCAGGGAGAACAATAACGGCTCATGAAAAGCACGTCCATTAACCGCGGAAATAATCGGAGTCTCTGTCCCCGAGAGCACTGGGTGCGGCCACGTTTAAGACTGGTGGGCCGTAAGGACAGCTCAGCCTCGATGGACGGAGCCCTGAGGGAAACGTGCGGGTTCTGACACCCCCCTCGCTACTAGCCTCAGTTCTGATGGTGTCGGGGTCATGACAGTCAGCATCGGAGAGGATGAACAGAGGAATGAACGAATGAGAGAAAAGTACAGCTCGAGTCTGAGGGGTCTCCTCCCCTGGGTCTAATTGAAGTCTGTTTCTTGAAACTCAAAGAAGACGGAGTCCCTCCCTCCTATACAAAAAATAGGGAAAATGAGAACTTGGTACTCTGTTCCAAAAACGTCTGGACAGAATGAAATCAGGACGGACAGGAGGGAGGAGGGCTTCTTGTGTTTCTCGTCTGACTGTAAGATAAAAATGTTTATAGGTTCTACAGGGACAACGTGATAAAGCGGATCTCAGCATCTGAGCCAGTCTGCGGAGCCTGGCTCTGACAGCGTGAGGACTTTTGCTGGCCGGAGCTATGAGATCGTTCTGAGCGCCCCTGCAGCTGGGCCTGGGGTCCACAAGCCTGAGTTTGAAGTAATGGAAATGTCATTTCCCAAGAAAGGTTTCTTAGAAAAGATCACTCCCTACATACAGATGCATTCAGGAATGAGCAAAGCAATTTCTCACACAAAACCCTGGGAAGATTTATGTTCTCTTTATGTTTGAAACAATCTCCTACGACCACCCACAGAGGGAACCTCAGTCTCTGGCCTGGACACCCCGTCGAGGTCCAGGGCGGCCGGGGCCTGGGGTTCCCATCCCCAAGGAGCCTGGTCTCCCAAATGAGCCAGATGGGGTGTGGCTGGACTTTCTCATGAGGAAAAGTCAGCTGGTTACCTGTCCTTCCAGCTCCCAGAATCTACATGGGTGCATTTCCCCTTCTACACGCACCATGGTCACCCTTGAGAAATTGGGGAAAGTATCTTAGGAGGCATCAAGGTGCTCATGCCTCAGTGCTGCAGCGGGAACCAGGGCTTAAACTGGATCACATGTGAGAGGTAATAGTGTCCTTCACCTGTAAACTACTTTTATACCAATCTCTGAAAAACCAAAGGTCAATTCATACGACCAAGAGTCGCAAAAACATCCTTTTACTTGTTCACACTATTTCCAGGAACAAATATCAGGTCTTCTCCCAGTGCTATTATAAAATGACTTGCTTTGGGCTTCCCTGGTGGCGCAGTGGTTGAGAGTCCGCCTGCCGATGCAGGGGACACGGGTTCGTGCCCCGGTCCGGGAGGTTCCCACATGCCACGGAGTGGCTAGGCCCGTGAGCCATGGCCGCTGAGCCTGTGCGTCCGGAGCCTGTGCTCCGCAACAGGAGAGGCCACAGCAGTGAGAGGCCCATGTACGCAAAAAAAAAAAAAAAAAAAAAAATACTTTCTTTGCTCGGACTCGCACAAAACATGAATGAATGGGTTGGTTTGTATTTCAGACCCTGAGTAACTACTGTTGCCCCTGACCTCAGTACTCTCTTTCTTTTTCAGTGGCAATTTCAGGAGACAGGTATCTCTGGACTACAGAGAGTTGTCCTGGGCAATCGGTTCCTGTGAAATGCGAGGTTCCCTTTGCCAACACCGGGGACAAAAGAAGCTGAGGTGATAGATGATACATTCTAGGTGCCCACCCCAGCCTGGATACCAGAGTCATTTTTCAAACTTCCAGCCTGCGTGAATACAGATAGGAGCAAAATTGCCTAAAAAGTCTGTCTTCAACACCCTCGTGCCATCGCTGGCATCGCCAGCTCCTGGTGACGTCAGGGAGATGGGCTCCTGCCGGCACCGGCGTTAACTCCGCACTGAGAAGTGGGGTGAGGTCCGGGGCACGGGCGTCGCATCTGCAGAGGGTGGGAACCATGGGGGCTCTGCGTTCCGGGGTCTCCCGGCCCCACGGAGACTTACCTGGTGGACGTGCCCGGGATGGGGCGGCCGGTGTCCACCAGGACGCACCAGCAGTAGCCCGTGGAGGGGTGGCACTGCACCGGCTTGTAGAGGCCGCCGTGGGCGCACTCGGGGATGACCACGTTGTCGTTCTTGGGCTGTCTGGCCTCCTCCAGGGCTGACTGCTGCTCCTGGTCACACGAGGACACTGCAGCGAGAAAGAGACACGCGTGAGGCCGCGGCGGGTCACCCGGGGAGCCTACAGGGGATGAGACTGAACAGGAAACGGAGGGGCCGGCGAGGAGGGTCAGGGCGGGCGGTCAGCGTCCACAGGTGGATCTGACGCCCCGTGGATGCCCGGAGGCCACAGGTGGGACCCAGGCCCCAGGGACGGCCACGGTCCTCTGCTCTGGGTCCCCGTCAGGGGCCCGGGCCAGCAGGCACGTGGTCCAGTCCCAGCGAGTCCTGGCGGCCCCTCCCGCTGCAGCCGCGATGTGCTGACACCACTACCCACACCCCCCAGGAGGGTCCTGGAAGAGCAGCCCCCCACTCGCCCCGAGGGCTGACTGAGGCTGAGTCTGGAAATCCCAGCTGCAGTATTTCCGAAACAGCCTGCGTTTCTGGAAATTAGTCAAGAAGAAGACGAGGGGCTTTTTTTTTTAAAGCTGTGTCCAGGGCTTAGCGCTGAAACTCATCCACACGAAAACTAAGCGATCACTTAAAAAACTTCCAGGGCCGGGTATTTCCATGTATAAAGCCTTATGTCTTTTTATGTTAATAAATTCAGTTTCTTTTTTGCATTTGGACATGAGCTTACTTAGATCCACCTTCTGCCCCAAAGAGACCGAGAATGCCTTAGAACCATATAAACGAGTCCATGCTACTCAGTGATCCTCAGATGGTAACGAATTTGAGTCAAATGAAGGTGAAGACCACTTTATCCCTCACTAGAGATTCACAAGAGCTTCAAAATATAATCCAGAAAACATTGGGCACAGAATATTCCAAATGTTCCTGTTCTGCATCCTTCCAGCCCAAATACATGGCATTAAAAATTCACAGCAGCGAACTAAACCTCCTCCTCACCCGTGTTAAAGAATTCCAGGGGCTTCCCTGGTGGCGCAGTGGTTGGGAGTCCGCCTGCCGATGCAGGGGACGCGGGTTTGTGCCCCGGTCCGCGAAGATCCCACATGCCACGGAGCGGCTGGGCCCGTGAGCCATGGCCGCTGAGCCTGCACGTCCGGAGCCTGTGCTCCGCAACGGGAGAGGCCACAGCAGCGAGAGGCCCGCGTACAGCAAAAAAAAAAAAAAAAGAATTCCAAATGTGGGCGCTTGTTTCCAGTTTCCGCCCTTGGAGTGGGGTTTCTCTGGCTTGGCCTCTGCACCGAATCAGAGCCAGCGCGAACAAACAGCCCACCGCAAGACCTCTGCCCTCGGACAGGGCTGTCTCAGAACAGGCTCTCCCTCACCTGAGCTGTCTTTTGGGATCTAAAGATTCTTTTGTTTTCATATTTCCCCGTAAAAGGGAAAAGAAAACAGACAACATATTGGACGAATATATTTTAAATAAAATCTTTAGAGCAATTTCCTGCTTAGAAAGTAATTTTCCACAGATTACGTTTTAGCCTGCTTTGAAACGAACTAACTACTGTTTACAGGGAGGTTATAACTGTAGAGGTGACACCGCACAGGTGGGGAACCCCCGAAAGCTGGGAAGGGGTGTGCTTCTGTGTCAGTGCCGCTGTGGCTGGCGATGGGGGTATGGCACTTAGGAGTTAGGCACCTGACGCAGGTGACGACGCAGGTGACCAGACTGAAGGAGGCTCCCCATGCAGTGTGTCACAGAAACCGTGTTTCATAAGGGTTAGCTCTCATTTTCATTATTTTTCCAGCACTGAAAAAATGCCTGAAAATAATTTTTTTTTAATGGCTGGCACCCCAATAAAGAGGTTAAAAACAAATAAATTTAAAAAAGAAAAAATAATGCCTGGCATATCACAGGCACTCAATAAATCTGTTTTGAGATAACTCACAGTCCTGGCATTAACAGTTACAAACCACCTAGATTTTCTTTCCCTAGTAATTCCATTTGCAATCTGAGGACAGTCGCATGTACATTTAATGCTGGGATGAGTTCATCTACTGACTGTGTTATCAGATGCTGCTATCGTGTGGGCAGAGCATCCCTGCACACGTCCTGGAAGAACACAAAGGGACGGGGCGCCTGGGATTCGCCCCTCACTCCGACTCAGAAGACACTCACAGTGCTTCCTCCTTGGCTGACCTCAGCCTCCTGAAAATGGACGAGGAGGGTGGAAGCTGTAATGCTGTGTGTCCAGACTGACGTCTTGTAGGATAATCTCGAAGCCCAGGTTGGTTCAAATCTCACAGTCATTCTACATGGTTTAATGAACACGAGAGAAGAAGGAAGAAATGGCCCTTGAGCCGCGCCATGCAGTTCTGTTCCTAACAGCGAGCACCCTGGTCCCTGCTACAGAGACAGCCCTGCACCCTCAGCTTCCGCCCCCTTTAGGAAGGAATGTGGTCTGTGAGCATGTGGACCAGGTCCCGAGCCCACTCCGGGACCCTGAGCTGTCTGAGCTGCCCTCTGCTCTCCGAGGCATCCGTGCAATTCCATTAAATTCCCTGTGGCTTTCATTTCCAGAAGTGGATCTTTTTTGGGGGGGTCGGGGCCGTCTGCAAGTTAAGAATTTTAAATAGCAAAGTCATGATTCTAAATCAGCCCAACCTCCGGATCGGGCACTTGGTTTCCACCAGTAGTCACACTGTACTGACTGGTGCACTCAACAAACACTGCACCAGGCACTGCTCTGGGAGCCAACAGGGTACCCGGGTACGGGCTTTCTAATACACGGCTCATCTCTAATACACACAAAAAATGGATGGTGCTGCATTTCTTATAAAAGCACCACCCAAGTTTTTAAAAATTCATACTGATGGTTTCCTTTAAGTTCTGTACTTTTCTGAGCACTCTAGATTTTGCTCAGCAAATAGGCAGATACATAAATCAAACCGACCCCCTGTGTTACAGGGTTAATTTAACGAGGATTTCGCTCCAACTGTGACTAGGAAACTGGCTTGGAATCAAAATGACAATGACTCACGTTTCTTTCTGAAGTGACCGATTCGTTACTTTAGATCATGGGGGCAACCTAAGGAGGACGGAGGCTGGGCTACACGGCTTCAGAGGCAACTGGTTCCTGTCTTTTGAAACCCTCAAGGTAGCTGGTCCGTCCCTCACTGGAGTTCCACATGCAGGCGGCTCAGCTGATGGCGGGACCTGCTCCAGGAAGCTCTCCTGGAGACACGTTGCTTACTTTCCTGTGCACTTGGCCCTTTTTCAGAAGCTTTACTAGTGAACAGAATTTATGGTGTGATTATCTGGGCACAAAATGCTTTCCATGCTCTATCCAAGAACATACTGATCTATAGAAATAGTTCTGGAAAATTCCTGAAATGGCCCTTTTGAGGATTGTACATCATATTTGAAGGCTCACCATAAGCAAGGTAGTATTGATTAAGTCAACCACCTCTTAAAATTTGCTGAGAATGTTGTAAAATATGGCAGACATCGTTGCCAAGTCAGAAGAGAGTCCGTGTTTGTTTATATAAACATCCTGGCTGAAGTTAGAGCCGTTCACTTATGCAACTTTATTTGGTAAACCTGGCTCCGTGTGGGGAATTCAGTTTCTCTTACGGGAGAAATGCAATTACATTTTACATTTTAGGGCCATATGGAAGGAAGTGGATCTTCTTTAAACAAATTCATGATGGTCCAAGGGAACAGAGGCTAAGGGGCTGTCCCATCTGTCTAACAGTCACCCTCCTGAGACAGCTGAGCTCTGCCCCATCCCGCCGGGGCCAAAACGAGATGGCTGAGGGGAAAAGCTCCTGGAGCGGGATTATCTCCAGCAAAGACGCCCCTGCTCTGTGCAGGATGTTAATCGCGCCTGGAAAAGGAGATGAACGGCCAACAAGTCGCATTTCATCGCACTGGAAACTCACCCCATCACTGAGACACACGGGAACGGGACTCCAAAAAGACAAGTCCCAACCACGTTTTAGAAAAATGTCAGTGAGATCTCATCACATGGTGGGAAAGAGCACAGAAAAAGGGACTCTTGAGAGAAAGTAAAAATGGAGAGGGCCAAACAACGATGGTGGAAATAGGCGAGAGGGAAGGAGGGACGGTTGGAAGGCGCTTGTGAAGTTCTGGTCAGGACTGGCTGAGGACCAGGTGAAAGTGTGTGTGCCAGTGGAGACGCCTGCAGCTGGCTGGTGGGTCAGCGTCGCAAAGGGTACCAAAGCTGGAGTTTTACAGTAACTATCTCATGAAAAGCTAGGTTTGAAACCATTCCAAAAGGATGTCCTCCAATGGATAAATATGAAGTTTGGGATTCTGGAAATAATTCAGCATGAAAATAAAATAACTAATGCTCACAAAATTCAAATTATACCGCCCACTTTCATAGGTCAGATGAAAATATTTACGTTTTCTTTCCTATTCAGACGAGATCAGGCACGTGCAGGGTGGTACGACCGACCATGACTTCTTTCCTATTCAGAAGGGCTTTAACTACATAATTTTCTCTTATACTGAATGTTGGGGAGTTAATGTGTGAAAGAAGAAGAATTGAAAGAGAAAAAATGAACAGAAGGAATTTTAATGTGAGGGCGTCCAAAGGAAGGTGAGCTGTGTCGAAAGAAGCCACTGAATTTGTCCAAGAAAAACCACCCAAAGACAGTCCCCACTTGAGGAATACGTTGCGGGCAAAGGAAACGTTGAGAGATGATTTAGAATTGATGATTGGGTTGACTAATTGGGTTGAATAAAGCCTGAAGCATTTTTATAGGCAGCAATAACATATCGTATCCATTCTAAAAACATGGTCTGCAGACTTGGCCGCATTTCAGAAGGATGCCCATGGCAGCTATCAGTTTTGTGGTCAGCTCTCCCTCTGAAGGGCTTCCCATGAATACTGGGGGGGTTTACGGCAGACACAGAAAACCCTACCCACAAAATGAAAAATCTGGTAACCTGGATGCTATTAATACATTTTAGAACTTACACTCACCAAAAGACACTATTGAGAAAGTGAAAAGGCGAGCCCCAGACGGGGAGAAAATGTTCGTAACACACACACCTGACAAAGATTCGGGTTATGTCAATAACCCCTACGAATCAATAAAAAGGACAAATAATCTAATTTAAATTGGGCAAAGATCTGAACAGACAATTCAAAAGGAAAGGTATGTGACTCCACAATAAGCAGTGAGAAAACCGCCGGGCGTCCCCAGTCCCCAGGGAAATGCAAAGCAAACCCACAGGAGGTGCCTCCGTGGGCCTGCGGGAGGGGCCCCGAGGACCCACTCCAGAGGCCCCCGAGGCTGGCGACGATGTGGTGCAGTGCGGACCGTCCTGCGTTCCTCACACAAGTGTGACGTCTACACCAGGTGTTCACCCAAGAGTAATTAGAACACACATCCACAGAGCGATGGGTGCAGAATGCACACAGCAGCTTTGCTCATCACAGCCCCCAAACGGAAACAACTAGAAGAGCCATTTACTGGAAAACGCCCAGATCGTGGTATACGCATACAATGTACAATTGTGCATATAAACTAGAGAATAAATGGGAAACAAATAAGACCCACAAGAGTGAATCTACAAACTATTATAATGAGTGAAAAAGGCAGAAACCAGGACTTATATGATGCCATCATTCCACTTATACAAAACTCTAGCCCAGGTAAAAGGATCGTCGAGTGATGGAAACCTAAGCGGAGGTGGCCTCCGAGCACCCTGGCCCGGGAGAGCCTGAGAGCATCGGCGGTGGTGAAGACCTCCTGCCCTGGGGGACACACACGCTGCAGCCCACCTCACTGTGCACACGTTCCTGATAGACAATCGACACCTAAATGACGCGTAAAAAGTTCTCTTAATAAAAATAAAATAGGGATCCTAAGATATGAGAAAATAGCGACCACAGTTTAATGGGCAATATATTTATCTTCCTTTTTGGTCTATCTGAAGATGGACAGTATCTCGGATTCAGTGATACACCAAATACACGTGCGAGTCCATCTCTGGCTCCCAGGAACAGTACTTAACAAACGCTTAGTCTTCTCTTTCTTTTTGTCCACCAGGATGTGGTGTTCCATTACCCACTAAACAAACACAGCAGGCTTGACGTTACACCAGTAAGGCCAGCCTTGTTCATAATAGGCTCTTGGTAAATGAGGACATTGGGATTGACATATACACACCACTACATATAAGACAGATAACCAATGAGGACTTACTGTAGAGCACAGGGAACTCTACTCAATGTTCTGTAATAACCTATATGGGAAAAGAATCTGAACTGGAAGGGACATATGTATACGTATAACTCATTCACTCTGTAGTACGCTGGAAACTAACACAACATTGTAAATCGACTGGACTCCAACGATGATAATAATAGTCATAATAATAAGGCCCTCGGGCCTCTAAGTACTGGCTTAATTGGGTGAGGACAGTTTTTGCTATGAGAACGTGCAGAATCTGCTCAGGTCCCATGTCCAGTGGGCATGAGTCTGCCCTGCAGGAACATCTAAGCTACGGGCAGTTTTCACATCCAGCGGAATCTGCTGCAGAAATGACCAGGTGAGTCCATCTGTCCCCCTGCTCTCCTCCCAGCTTTCTGGGTGCAGTCCCTGTGTTCTGCCTCAGTGTCCTCTGCTGGCCGGGATCCTGTTGCTCTGGCCACCCTGCTGCACTGCCAGGACCTGCGTGGACTAGTTTGTTTATCTTCGAAGGCCTTGGCCAAGTCCAGTTGCCATGGCAGCCACCAGCTGGACGGCTCAGAAATGCATCGTTTCCCCATCCAACACTCACGGCCATCCGGACGGTGCTCTGCTGGGCCCTCAATCCCCACCCCCTCAGCTTCTCTCACTCGGGATGATTATGTACTGATTTCCAGGAATAAGTGATGACACGTTGGCCCAATCCGTCTTCTCTCCCCTTCACCAGGGGTTTTGCGGCTCCCCCAGACACTGGCAGGGTGTCTCCCCTGTCCTGTGACATTGGGCTCAGACGTGGGAACTACACTGCTCGTGGGGTGTCTGCAGGCTGGGGCTGGACACCTGTATGCGTGTGGGCCACTCTCCTGCCCTTAGGTGTTGCCAGGAGCAGGGCATCCTCTGGTCTCCTCACTCACATCCTCCTCACTCACTCAGAGGAGAGATGTATGGGACAGACCCAGACCCACATGCAGCCTGGAGCCTCCCAGCAGAGCCCCATGATCAGCAGATGCATGAGAAATGAACACTTGTCGCTGATCACAGCTAACATCCTGGGGCTATTTGTTATGAAGCAGTAGCTGTCAGATACAATAGGCATTCTGGTGTCAGCTTCAGAGGGCAAAAATCAGCATCTTCTATTTTCTTTGCATTTCCTTATAGTATTTTCAGAATTCTCTCAAAAACTACACCTAGTTAAACCACCAAATATCTTGCTTCTCCTGGCATTTTGCCACTTGCCCTTATCAGTACACGGCCCCTGCCTTTCACATGCATAAGGTCAATGGCACATTCACATGTGCTCAGCAAATACGGTGGATGCGGGGCTGGCCTTCCCACAAGGAAGCAGGGTTTCAGAGGGAGGGTCCACGGCAAGCGGTGGGCTGCCGGGCAGCAGGAGCCAGAGTGCGGGCTCTGGAGGAGGTAAAGCAATTTCCACAAGCAGCGGAACGCCTTGCAAGGAGGAGTGCCAGGATCATGTTTGTGTTTTAAACCCTGCTGGCAAAGCTTGCAGACAAAAGGCCAGTTCAAGGCTGTCCTTAGTCCCTACAAGGGATAACGAGGGCTTAATCCGAGGCCACCAGACACACATGACAGAAAATAGCAAACCTGGAACGTTAGTAAACGCAGATTGAGATGCACAGGTAACTCGGCACAAAGTAATGACGAGCACCAAATTAAAGGCGGGACCACCATGCCCCTGTGGACCAAGGATGCTGTCACCTCCAGAGCCCTCACACGGACACGCGTACTAACCTCGTCAGGACACTGAATCAACAGGAAGACTCGCACCCTCGCTCTGTCTTAAAATGTATATGACGGCTTTTGGGGCTCCTAAAGTGGACATTATTTTCTTTAATACAGATCCCTAACTGCTGTGGGTGGTTATACGTTGCTTAGCTGGTGGACACTAAAAGCTTAACTGCTACATGGAATGGAAGTCTGTGAAGTACTCTGAGGTTTACAAAGGACTTCACATATAAAAATACTTCGGGGATAAAATAATAAACAATCTGTCCAGTAGGATTCACTTATAAAACGCATATGAGGGACTTTCCCGGTGGTCCAGTGGTTGAGACTTCACCTTCCAATGCAGGGGGTGCAGGTTCGATCCTTGGTCAGGGAGCTGGGATCCCGCATGCCTTACAGCCAAAAGGCCAAAGCACGGAACGGGGGCAGTGTTGTAATGAATTCAATAAAGACGTTAAAAATGGTCCACATCAAAGAAATCTTTGAAAAGAAAAAGAAAGCATAGGAGTTTCACACACAGCAGAGATCGGAGAGTGATACTCGATAACATTTAGTGGGTTCTTGTGACTACCTGCTTTTCAGGTATTAATTTGCTTGATCACACCATAATGGAAAAGAATGTATAAAAAAAATATGTATAACTGAATCACTTTGCTATAATTCTGTGAGGTGGGATTATTGTTATCATTTTGCAAGTTCTGTGATTGAATCAGAGAAGGTAAAGACAGAGTGTCAGAGACAGGGTTTAAACTGAGCCATCCTGGCCTCGAAGTCCTGGTCTGAGGCCAGGCCCGCTCTCTTAGAATCCATTACTTAATTTTTACATATGTTGTCTTCATCAGTCATGGAATTGTCTGTGGTTTTCTTTTTAATTGCACAACACAGATGATCAAAGAAGGAAAAAAAAAAAAAGAGAGTTGCCCCTGTAGAATTTGATTTTCTAGAAATGGCAGAGTGGGTGGGGGGAGACCTTGAAACTTACAGTTTTGATGGAATATAATTACTCACATGTCCACTTTCAGTAAAATATCAAACTGGGATTCATGGCGCTAAGGCTTTGCGCATAAGTGACACATGTTTACGATCAATTGTATAATTTAATTCCAAAGGAAGAGTTTTAAGATTAGCTTTTAAATCCAGGATTGTTGCCGTAACATTTACAGGCATGGCGGGCAGGGAACCCAGCTACATGCATATTCTCCTTTAATCCTGGTAATAACAGACCGAGGTATACGTATTACCACGTGTATTTTACCAGTGAGGAAACACGGGCTCTGAAAAGTTTTATATCTCACTCAGGATGGCAGAGTCAGGCGAAGCTGGGTGAGAATCACACTCACACCAAGGCAAACACGCCACATCCCACACACGGCACCCCTGCCCCTCTGCCCTTGGAAGCCACATACCAGTCCTGTCTAGAAACATCCCCAAAATGGTATAAACAGGTAACACGGGAAGCCCACAGTCAAACGTATATTTCCCAAAAAATAAAGATCTGGATGTAATTCACAGATACAGTTTCTTTGGAAAGAAAAGAGTGACCCCGGGTGTCCATTCTAATTGCTTTCTTCCCATGTTTATTCCTGTAGCAACAGACCTAAGTAACCGTTTCTAGTCTGAACCCGAGTCCCAGACAGGGGAGAGAAGCGACCCAGTGCCGTGAGCCCCGGAGAAGACCACCCACCCCAGAAGGACCTCAGAGCCCCTGACAGAGAATGGCCCAAACCACACCCGCTTCCATCCTAACCTCTCTCTGTATCTTCTAGATTGTTTTATCAGTGACAGTCTCACCAACATCACTCTTGAAAACCTGAATCCGGGTCCCTTTTATTCCGCTCTTTCCTCTGCATGGACCCTAATTCTCCAGGGTGCTCCCTGGACCCCTGACCTGTCCCCACCCTCACTGCATTGGCCTCAGCGAGTCTCACCAAGGCCTCCACCGCGGGAGCCTCTCCTGCCGCTGCTCAAGGACCCCGAGACCTGGGTCATCCCTAGCACAGCACCCCTCTCTCTCCAGGACAACAGACAGCTGCCGCGTCCTTTTCTCACTCACAGAGCTGTGGGCAGTCAGCGAGGGGTAAACACATCATTGCACCGAAAATGTGCCCTAGAAATGTTACCTGTTTTTCCCTTTAAGTTCTGCAGAGTCAGGAGACATGACAAAAGGAAGGTAAGAAAAGCAGGATGATTTTATATTTGGATGCCTTACAAAAGAAATCAGAATATTTCCCATTGTCCAGAAGGTCTCACGTTAAGCTCAGTGGTTTAACGCAGCTAACGTTAAATCAGCTAACGCAGCTGATTGCAACCTATTTTAAAAAACACTGTATCCAGAGGTGGCCACATTTCTCCAAACTCGTTCTCTTTGCAAGCGGACAAACCAAAGAGGGCTTTACAAAACCGAGATGAGAAAGAGAAAACACAAAGCAACATTCTGACCCAAGCGATACTGCCTCTGGTGCACTGCCCACCCTGGTGTCCTGGACACACCGCGGCCCGGGAAGGATGCCAACCCAGGCTCCGGTACTCACTCACCGAGTGTTCTGGGGGTCTCCCCATCTACAGGGTGAGGAGAACGGGGCCCATCTGCATCGCCCCTGGGAGTGCTGGATTCAGCAAGGTGCACACAGTCCTGGCACACAGTGCCCCACCCTCTGAGCGTGGCATCCCTTTCTCCCCGGCGGGGCAGGATTGATAAGTAAGGGCCCAGACGACTAGCGCAGCAGAGATGCCTGCTCAGAGGAGGTGACCCTGCAAACAAGCGTCTTACTTCAGGATGAGAGGCCCTGTGCTGGAAGATCTTTAACCCTCATAACCAGGAAGAAATGACAGGCCAACTCTTGCGAGTCAGGGTGGAAAATTAAGTGACTTTCCTAAGGCCTCACAACAGTTACAGTAGAAGCAGGACACAAGCCAGGTCTCCAACCCTGAGTCGATGCTACGGAGCCCCAAACAGAAAAGCCTGAGGCAGTGGGGTCAGCCGTGACCACGGCGGGTCTCCCGGGGGCAACATCCCCGCCCTGGCTCAGCTCCCAGGCCACGCAGGAACCAACCCATCACGGGAGGCACCGTGCCGTCACAGCCTCACCTTTGTCCAGCCTTCGGTCAACGCCCCACCTGAAGGCGCCCGTACCTGACCCAGGTCTGAGGGGAAGCAAGACGCTCCTGGAAAGCAACAGGGCTCCAGGCACCACTGCTGGGATGGCTGCCGGACAGCGACGCCCTCACCTCCATCAGCCACTGGGGATCTTAGCGAGGCCGGTCCCGCGGGTAAGTGTTTCCCCCGGGACTGCCCACAGCGAGGAATTCTGATGCTCTCCAGTTCCTCTCCATCTAATCACTGGACCCGAAATACCCATCCCAAAGGAAACCAGAACCATCAGGCATAATCGGGGTGGGAGGGAAAGAGAGAAGGTCATGAGTCCAAGTTCCGGCAAACCCTGGAACTGGGAGCACAGAGACCTCACGCACGATAAGTGCCCCGACCGAAGTTCGGCCTTAAGACTTTTCTTTGATGAAATGTGGGCAGATTTCAATGGGCAAACAGCCATTTGAAACCCACGAGTGTCTCCAAGGACAGAGCGGCGTGAGTTCACCTTCTGGGGGGTGGGGGGTCTTTCTTCTAAGGAAACCTTCAGAAAGGATGCTTCATGCCCCACATAGCGTGAACTTCCACACTTGCTTTGGGAGAAGAATCTGCATCACCTGGAGGTCAACGTCTGGGGCTGGGCAGCAAAGTGTTCCGATTAGGGATGGAAGTCCTCGTGCTGTCTGGATCCAAGACGGGTCTCGGGCTGGAGAGGCCTGACCACAAAACGTCCGTCCCCCATCTGCAGTGACACTTCCCCATCGGTCCACCAGCAAGGGGTTCACGCTGTTGTCGAATCTCCACGGCGCTTCGCTTGTCCCTTTATTTCTCAGCCGTCCTGGATGACTCTGTAAAGCTGGGGTTTCCCTCTTTGCTCTGAGGCGTCTGTCTTGTTGGCACTCCGACCAGTGGTCCTCAGAGGACGGCCCCAGGACCCCTTCCCAGGAGGCCCCCGAGGTCAGAACTATTTCTGTAAATACTGAGGTGCCCTTTGTCTTCTCAGGCTCACAAGGGACTCATGATGACACCTAAGGGAGCGTGTATTAAAAAGTTCCCAGTTTTGATACTAAGCATAAATACTGATGAATATAAACCATGTTTAAAAAGCCCTTTGGGGGCCTCAGTCAGTTCTAGGAGCATAAAGGGAGTCTTAGACCAGAGGGTTTGCGAGCTGCCGACGTAGACCATAAACTTGAATTATTTGAGCCTAAGAACCTTGTGCTATACGTTCATTTTCTAAGGGAGCACGTAGTAGGCCCTCCTGATGGCAGCAGACCCGCGTAAGGCCCCGTCTCCACGTCTCCTCCGTCTGCACACGGCTCTGCCCGCCGGACAGCTGAGGAAAGAAACGTCAGGAAGACAACACCCCGACCCCAAGCAGGCCGGCCGGGGAGGAGCCCGGTCTAGGGCCTGCAGGACCGGCTGCCTCGGCTGTGTGGCCAACAGATGTGGACAGCCCGACTTAGCGCTGGGCAGCTGTGAGAGCCTTGCAATCCGGGAAATCTCATGCTCAGGGAGGATCTGACCTCACAGATGAGTGACGCAAAGAAGAGAGGCCGTCCACCCCGAGGGGTGGGGACACCCGGAGGGGGCATCTGAGGAGCCGCTGAACTGGCAGAGCTGAGCGTCCTCGAAGGAGAACCAGGCAGGGGGGCTGGTCCCAGGCCCGGGGCAGTTTCCTGCAGCTGCCGTGATGGTTTCACACTGTTTGGGGGAGTTCATTTTCAGATGTTTGCAGCTGGCTCAAACGGTTCTGTTTGCGTTTTCTTTCCTCAGTCAAGCCAGACCCTTGGCGTACCGCGCCTCCTTCAAGAAGACGCCCACACCTGTGCGGGACTTTCATCTTCCGCCAAGACACAAAGAGCAAAGGGAGGCTTCCCTCTGTCTCCGAGCGCCTCGTCCCGGCCGCTGGCGGGATCCCCACGCCCTGGTCAGGGGGCTCTGTGCCCACCGCCGTGCAGTGAAGGACGAAGTGTATGTCTCCCAGCAGGATGAGAATAGGATGCTGGACGGAACACTAAGGAGGGCAGGTCTTACTGAAGTGTGTCGTGCCCATTTCATAATCTGGGTGTTAAGTCCCACAATAACTGTATTTAAACGTGCAGCCGTGAGAAGCAGTAGCTGAGTGGAGAGCGGTCCCCGTGATGACGGGCCCTGGGTTCCGGACGGTTCCGGACACCACGCTGCCCGGAGCTTCGCCTCATCCCACTGGTGGCCCTGATGGCCAAACATTCCCCAGAAGCCCTTCCTTTCTCAAGGGAGGAAATCTGAAGACACGTTTTGGCAGAAGTGTTCAAACAGAGCAGGTCACCAGCCAAGCCCCAGCCAACAGCGCGCCTGGTACCACGTTACCTACTAAGGCCACGTTTGGGCCCAGTGTACGCAGAGGGGCCCCTGCCATCCCACAGGCTGGCTGAGAGCCTGCAGTACCTGCAAGAGAAGAGCCTTCCGGCTGTCGGGACCAAGTGGGGGACAGAGTGTGACCTCCACAGAGGTCAGCAAGGCCAGACCCAGGTCGGCAGTGAAAGAAAAGCCGCTCTGTCACATGGCACACACGCCGGACGCCAGACCTCAGCCCAGATGGCTGCCCGCAAGATTGAAGCAGAAAACAGGTGCTCCAGATGCCAGCTGACTCTCCAGGGAAAGGTGTGCTCCCCTGCCCCACCCCACCCCACGCAGGCCCCGCTCCGAGCCACCCTTTCCTGGACCTCCTCCAGCCTGCGAGGCCCCGGGCTCCCAGGTTCACGGTGACCTCCGGCCTGGGACACAGGGTCCAGGCTCAGGGCACCTCGTCTTCACACTGCAAGGCCCCACGGACCGGCTCGTCTTCCCTCCCTGCCACACCTTCTGTGTCGCTGGGGCCCGGACACCCCATGTAACCAACCTTCATCCCCCCACCGACCCCAGCACGGACACTCCCAGCACCAGGCAACCCCCAGCATCCTCCACCCGCTTCCTGCCCCGCTTCTGCCGTTCTGAGGGCCAGGCACAAAGCCCGCCCACAAAGTGGGGTGTTCAGCCACAGAAACTGTGTCCCTGGAGGAGAGGGCCGTGGGGACACCGGCTACAGGCTGGCTCGGCTGTCTTTCCCAGGCACTTGGAAAAGATGAAGGGATGAAAAGTGAAAAGAAGAAAAAGTTTCATAAAATACGCTGCCAAAAATAAATAAAGCAGAAATAAATGCAACGAAGGATTAGAGATGTTCCCACCAAGAATACCTGTCTTACACTTTCCAACCACAGAAGAGCATTTCAAATACACTTCTTAGTAATTAAAATTATGTTATCTTGAATTCTTCCCAATACCCAAGTTTTCTTTTCAAATATCTCCCAAGTCCCAGGGAGCCTCTCTCCCAGGCTCGTGAATGTGTCTTCTCGGAAACAGATGTTATTTCAAGCTCTCGTCTCCCAGAACGTCTTTCAGCACCGCTGTTCAAAGCGGCAGCAATAGGGCCCACGGGCGGCCTCGAGCACAGGGAGAGCTGCTTCCTTCTGGCTGAGACTGAGGCCGAGGGTCCACGGCACAGACCTGGGTCACGGAGACGGGGAAGCAGCCCCCGAGTGAGACCAGCTCTGACAGCTGTCGAGACTCCCCTGGTTGTTCCCAGAAAGACTTGGCCGAGAACCTGCATCTTTTCCATATCCTCCTGTACAACATCTAAACTCTCATTTCTTTGCTTTTAGACCTTATTTCTGGTCTCTATTAATTCTATTCCCAGTCATCGCCCCATCCACAGCCAATTACTGAATATCTTTAAGTCTTAACACTGTTTCAGAGCCATAAATAGACCCACACAAATATAATTAGCTGATCTTTGACAAAGGAGCAAAGACATTTCAATGGTATAAGGATAGTCTTCTCAACAAATGGTGATGGAGCAAGAGGACGTCCAAGTGCCAAAAAACGAATCTAGATACAGACGTCACACCCTTCACAGAAATTAACTCATAATGGATTATAGGCCTAAATGGTGAATGAAAAACTATAAAACTTCTAGAAGGTGGTATAGGAGAAAATCTAGGTGAACTTGGGTTTAGTGATGACGTTTTAGATACAACACCGAAGGCAATGACCCATGAAAAAAATAATTGATAAGTTGGACTTTATCAAGATAGAAAACTTATATTCTGCAAAAGACACTGTCAATAGAATGAAAAGATAAGCCCCTGACGGGAAGAGGATATCTGCAAAACACACGTCTGCAAAAGACTTACATCAAAAATACACAAAGAGCAGTTAAAATTCAAAAATAAGAAAACAATGCAAGGGAAAAATAGACAGAAGACCTTCACCAAAGAAGACCCACAGATGTCAAGTAAGTACGTGAAAAGATACTCAGCATAATACGTCACTAGGGGACTTCAAATAAAAGCAGTAATGAGCTACCACTACACACCCATTAGCGTGGATACAATCCAAACAAAACCACCCCAAACGGACAACACCAAATGCTGGTGAGGATGCAGAGCAACAGGAACTCTCACACGGTGCTGACGGGGGTGCAGACGGCATGGCCACCCTGGAAAACAGTGTGGCAAGTTTGTGACAAAACTCAACATGCCCTCACCATATGAGCCAGCAATCACACTCCTTGGCATTTACCCAAGTGAGTTCCCTATGCTCGCGGGAACTCGGTGCTTTCTGTAAACCTGAAAGCACTGTAAAAATAAAGCATGTTAAAAATAAAATAATTAAAATACTGTTCCACATCTGAAAAGATGTGAGTGTGAAATTCTAACAACAGGAACTGACTCCCCCACAGTCTTTGAGCGGCTTCTCACTTACGCCCACGGGACTGGTTCCCGACACAATCAAGACCCCCAGTCATCCTGGGTCCTCACTACCATCTTATTGGCTCAAAACTCTAATCTCCACCTTATGTCACATCTAAAATGTTACAAGTCACCATAGGAAATTCACAGGCATTCAGTACTGACTTAATCATCTATTAGACGTCCACTGTGGCCTTACAAATTATAAAAAGGCACAACAAGGAAATAGCAGGCAGTAATTTTTAAACAGAGGCAAGACATGAAACAAGGAGAAATATCCTCAATAATTTATTAACATCTGCTTCAACCCGTAAGTCCTCTTCTTCCTAGGCAGTTTGGTCATAACATGTTGTTATTTCAAAAGTTAAAGCAATGGCTTTAGATAAAACAGTCCAGTGATCATGAGAACACATAATGATTGGAAAGCACTTACAATGTTTTTTAAAAACTCTTCAGTTAATGAAAACTCTCTTCCCAAGCAGAATTTTAGAGGAATTTTTCTTTCTTTTCCTCTCTTTTAGTTTTAAAAACTGACTTCTAAAATGAAGAAAGAACCCATCTTTCTCTCGATCCAGAATCACACCAAAACAGAAAAACAAAGTATTTCCAAGTGTCCAGCGAAAGAAAGCATGCCTTTCAGCTGAGGCTAATGTTGGACAATGTGTTTCTCAAGTTAAGTTCCAAAAGTCATGAGCAATAGAAACAGGGGGTCAGAGGGAGTGCTTCTTGGCATTCCTAGTCAAGGGAGCAGCTGTAGATAAAGACGCTGGACCACCCCCCTCGGCCAGTGTGCTGTCCAGGCTTCTCTACACATCTTCCCAACTACTCATCTAATAGGTGTGTGTCCTCCAGCACAACCGAATGTGCCACACACTGTGATCTGCAAAATCTGCTCTATGAAGTCCACAGGCGTACAAAGTAAGGCAGTCGTCCATTACAAGAGTCTATAAAGCCTCGCACGTTGCGTTTATAATATCCATTACGGCATGAAGATCACGTATTTCTTAAGAACCTG
This sequence comes from Delphinus delphis, assembly GCF_949987515.2. NCBI lineage: Eukaryota > Metazoa > Chordata > Mammalia > Artiodactyla > Delphinidae > Delphinus > Delphinus delphis. Next base: position 1,579,088 of record NC_082696.1, read on the forward strand.
CACAGCTGTGTGAACACTCGGGGTGGCCTCAGGGGGCACAGAGAATATTGGAAACAAACATCCCTGCTGGCAGGAGCGGCAGACACTGAGGCGGCCTCATAAAATACAGGACACCTCTTCTTAGTTAATGTAAAGCTGTACTCGGCTGGTTTTCAAAAAAATAGTAAAAAAGCATCACAATGAAGAATACCCGTTTATGCAAATCAAAACTACAATGAGACATCACCCCACACTAGTCAGAGTGGCCATCGTTAAAAAATCTGCAATAACAAATGCCGGAGAGGCTGTGGAGAAAAGGGAGCCCCTCCTACACTGTTGGTAGCAATGTAAATTGGTGCAGTCACTGTGGAGGACAGTACGCAGGTTCCTTAGAAAACTAAAAATAGAATTGCCGTATGACCCAGCAATCCCACTCCTAGGCACATATCTAGAGAAAACCATAAATCAAAAAGATGAATGCACCTCTGTGTTCACAGCAGCACTATTTGGGGACTTCCCGGTGGTCCAGTGGTTAAGACTCTGCGCTTCCATCACAGGGGGCATGGGTTTGATCCCTCATCAGGGAATTAAGATCCCACGGAAAAAAAAAAAAAGGTCATAGCAGTGCTATTCACAATAGCCAAGACATGGAAACAGCCTAAATGTCTATCGACAGATGAATGAATAAAGAAGATGTGGTACATATATACAATGGAATATTACTCAGCCATAAAAAGAGTGCAATCATGCCATTTGCAGCAACACGGATGGACCTAGAGATGATGATACTAAGTGAAGTAAGTCAGACAGAGAAATATAAATACCATATGATATCACTTATATGTGGACTCTAAAACACAACACAAATGAACTTATCTATGAAACAGAAACAGACTCACAGACATAGAGAACAAACTTGTGGTTGCCAAGTTGGCGGGGGGGGACAGGTGGGGGAGGGATGGATTGGGAGTTTGGGATTAGCAGATGCAAACTATTACATATAGGATGGGTAAACAGCAAGGTCCTACTGTACAGCACAGGGAACTATATTCAGTCTCCTGGGATAAACCATAAGGGCAAAGAATATATATATATATGTATAATGTGTATAATCATATAATATATATGTGTATAATATGTATCTATATATGTCTAATCACTTTGCTGTATAGCAGAAATTAAACACAACATTGTAAATCAACTCGGCCTCAATAAAAATGTTCAAACAGAAGAATGTCCACTTGATATAAGATATTTGTGGCCATTGAAGCCATACTGAGTTTGGAGGAAATTCTCAATTTTGTCTTCAGCCAACATTTGATACACTGGAATAAATTTCAATCTAGTGAAACATGGAAACTTTTATCAAAGGTTGATGAGAAATTACCCAGATAGCGTTCATGAGTATTACACTTCTTTAACCAAATACAAAATCATTCCTGTTGTAGGAGACTTTTCAAGAGAAAGATGCCTGGAGCCCAGGGTGACTGCAGAAAAGAAGGATGCAGAAGGGGGGCTGGAGGTGTACACAAAGGGGGCACACCAACAGCCCCTTTACCTCCATGCTGAGCCGTTTTCCTGATAGGTTGTGCTTTCAGTGCAAACACCCAAATCCAAGCACAGTAAAATCACTCTGTTCTGTATGTTACGGACTGAGCTGTTTTCCTCCAAAACCCACAGGGTAAAGCCCTAACTAACTCTCAATATGCCTGTATTTGCAGACAGGGCTCTTAAGAAGGTGATTAAGGTTAAATGTGGTCATAAAGGTCACGGGACCCAAGTCCTTACAAGAGGAAGCACAGACACCAGGACTGCGAGAGCCCATAGCAGAGGCCATGTGAGGACACAGAGAAGACGCAGCTGTCTGCAGGCCAGGAAGAGCCTTCTCACCAGGACCCATCCTGCTGGCACCTCTGCTCGGACTCCCAGCCTCCAGCACCAGAAATAAACAGCTCCCCGCCCCAGTCTGTGGTGTTTTGTTAAGACAGCCCTAGCAGACAAATACATTGTACGAAAACTCGATTTTTTGAAGAAAGCCCAAGGAACCTTTCTCTGCTGAAGATTAGCCCAACAGAGGTTGAAAACAGGGAAGTGTGTTCATTGACAGGCAGGGTTGCCAGACAAAATACAGGATACCAGGTGAAATGAGAATTTCAGATAAATGAAGAATAGTTTTAGTATAAGTATATCCCATGCAAGTTTTATACTTTTTTCTTTCATAACATTTTCTCCTATCCCTTCCCCACTCAGACCTGCTGTTGATGTAACTGTTGGCCAACTTCACCAGCTGAAAGAAGAAAATTCAAGTTAGAGGGAGGAAATTTTCCAGCAGGATTAACACCAAATTCCACCCTCAAAGTTCAGGCTAGTCTATGGAAGAGGACGGTATAAGGGCGTATTTTTGCAAAGCAGGAAGACCGCTGGCTTTGGGGGCACGAAGGCCTCCGTGAGGCTCTGCGGGCGGCGGCAGCAGCTCCCTGTCTTACCCAAAAGGGGGTCTCAACTCTGGGCGACAAAGGGAGACCTTGGTTAGGCAACAAAATCATGAGCGACAAAAGAGAAATAGATAAATTGGATTTCATCAAAATTAAAACCCCTTGTGATTCAAAGGGCATTATCAAAAAAGTGAAAAGATAACACACAGGACGGAACAAGATACTTGCAAATCACATATTGGATAAGGGATCTGTATCTAGCATACATAAAGTCTAACAACTCCAGAACTAAAGGCAGATAACCAAACAATAAAATGTGCACAGGATTTGAACAGACATGTCTCCAAAGAAGATTTACAAGTAAGCACCTGAAAAGGTGCTAAACGTCCTTAGTCATCAGGGAAATGCAAGGCAAAACCACAAGGAGACTCGACTCCACACTTCCCAGAACGACTGTGATCCGAAAAATGGAAAATGACAAGTGCTGGAGAGGATGTGGAGAAATCGGCATCCTTGTGCGTTGCTGATGAGGACGCAAAATGGTACATCCACTTTGGAAAACAGTTTGTCAGCCCCTAAACATGTTAAATGTCGAGTTACGATGTGACCCAGCAATTCAACTGCTGGAGCAGTTATGAACCCAAGAGAAAACGTATGTCCACACAAAAACTTGTGTGGGAATGTTCATAGCAGCACTATTCGTAATAGCTGACAAGTGGAAACGACCCAGATGTCCATCAGCTGATGAACAGATAAATAAAATGTGGTCCATACATACGAGGGAAAGTTACTGAGGCGTAAAAAGGGATGAGGTCCTGAGACGCACGCTGCCACATGGATGACCCGTATGAGCATAATGGTAAGTGAGAGAAACCAGTCACCAAGACGCCATATGGTAAGATTCTACGTACCTGAAATGACAGAACAAGTCCATCTACAGCGCCTGAAGCAGATTTGTGGTCACCAAGGGCTGGGGGCTGTCAATGGGGACCGATTGCTAATGAATATGGGGTTTGGGTTTCTGGAGAGATGAAATGTTCTAAAACTAGGTTGTGGTGGTATCGCACAACTCTGTAACTTTACCAAAACTTCTGACTTGCACACTTCAAACTGGTCAATTGCACGGTATGTGAATCCCATCTCAATAAAGCTGCTTAAGGAAAACGCACAGCATGGAGTGTGGATGGGCGGAGGTGGCTTAAGAGGTTGTAGAACGGGTGGCCACCTGGAGGCCACCAGAGGCCCTAGGAGGCACCCGGCCTTATGGCGAGGTGACCCAGGGAGCCGCTGCAGAACTCTGAACAGAGACGTGGCTCTTGCTTTAAAAGCTCAATGTCGAGAAAGCTGCAGTGGGGAGAAAGACCGAAGCAGAAACACAGATGGGGAGGCCTGGAGACCCTCAGAGCCCAAGCGGTGACCCAAGCCAAGCGAAGCTCAGATGCCTCAGTGGGCCCGGCGCTGCAGGCCTGGAGGGAAGCGGACGACGTGACACACCTCAGAGGCAGGACAGAATGGAGGTGTGAAAGGAAGGGGCACACAGCATGAGGACAACTGATACCTGTATGGCCTTGGCCTAGTCCTCCGATGCCTTCCAGAAACAGTGCTTTGTTTTACATACATGTGTAATTACAAGAAAACACTTAAAGATGGCCAAAACCCTGCTGATAATGGTTAACACGTGTTTGCAGTGGGACCCAAATGTTCACAGAAATGAAAATCACCAGAGAAGCTGCTTAAAAGGCAGCTGCAGAAGCCCCACCCCAGAGGCTCCAGTGTTCTGATCGAGGGCGAGATGAGGAATGTGCATTTTAATCAGGATTCTAGGTCTGGTGGCGCAAGTTTCAACAGGCAGCACCGTGCTGTGGGAAGCACAGGCAACCAGCAAGTACGAAGCAGCACTGAGCTTCCCGGGGTGTGAGCACAGGGCTGGGGAGACGGGACCCAAGCACACACCCATCTGCAGCAGAACGTAAACGTATGTATACATAACATGAATACACACTCACAGGGGTGTGTGTGTGTGTGTGTGTGCAACCATACGAATGATGCAAAAGGAAACATAAGCCAACCAGTGAGACAATCACAGGACCTAATCACGCAGGGAAGCTATAGCATATTTACTGTTTTCCTAGAGGCTGTAACCAGGGCTCAACCAGCACCTGACACGCAGAGACCTTGGACAAGAGACCGGCTTCCGGCAGCAGGACGGAGGGAGCAGAGGCGGCGGGTCCAAGGCCAGGCTGGACCTGCAGGAGGGGTCTCTGCCCTCCGTGTGGCTCTCCCCTTCCTGAAACTGATCCACGGATGAGGCCACAGAGCCCAGGAGAGAAGGCCCCTGGGTCCCCGCGCGGCCGCAGAGAGGGGCTCCCCCGGGATGGTCCCCAGAGCAAGGGTGAACCTGTGAGCTTCCTGTCTAGACACGGAATTGCGGGTGCATTTCTTCCAACATTTACACCTACCCTTCCTGATAAACCCCGGTGTGTCATTTAGAAACCTATGCCCCCATGATGATCATACAAAGTAAACCGGAACATTAAGCGAATCACCTGGATTTGCTGCTTAGGTAAATTTTTGCACTTTTTGTATGTCTGGGGTAAGATAGGCTGGTACAAAAGACCTAAGTAGTTTGAGAAACTACTAATATCTTCAGGTCTACGTCTTAGTACACAGAACCGTAATATTACTTAGATAGTCTGCGTTTTGATGCAGATGTTTTATTAAATATATAACTTAAACGAGATATTTTTCAACAGGCTTTTTCATCTGAAACGCAATAGCCTGACGTATGCTGGCTTTAGCCACTAATGTGATTTTCAGGCAAAACCAGAGCAACGCTTCCAGACCAGGGCTTATCTGAGAGAGAAACTCAGGATGCAAGCAAAGAGGAGAAAGATGATAACTATGAAGACGAATGAAGGTAAGGGGAAAGGTTGCATCTGTTGGGAAACAAAGGTAATTTTTTGATAGAAAATAAGTACTTCATACATGCTCGATCGTACACAGACACTTGCACACGCCACACCATTCCCGGGACTGAATCAAAATCCTTAACAACTGATGAACGTTTTCCAAACTCGCCGGCCGCACAGCCAGGTCACGCAGGGCCTTGTCACCGGCCATGCACCATGCTTGGGCAAGAGCCGGGCCTCAGTCAGCAGTCTAAACGGCGAGGATGACAAGACAGGGCCCACTGAGAAGAGGCGGCCATCGGCGTAATAGCCGTCCACTGCCCTTGCGGGCGAGGCGGGAATTCTAGTCTGGGTTTCACCGTGTGAGTCGTTTCCAAAAAGACCCTCCACTGTTTATGAGCCGCATCAGTCCCGATTTAGTCTCTAATCCAGCTGATGGGAAGACCACAGAACGAGGACCACGGCGATACCTGGTCTATTAACGTTCTGGTCACACGTGTGAAGAGCAAAGAAGAGATGTCGCGTCTGGTTCACGCAGCAAAGCAGCCCAGTACAGGACACAAGCCTATGAGCCTCACCGCCACAGAGAAACCTTTCCTCAGCACTGCCAGTCCCATCATACACTTTCTAGAACCTGAATTCTCCAAAGCAGGTATCCAGTAACCTCTGTAGTGAACACACACACGCGCGAGTGACAGAGATTCTCAAGAAGCGTCCTCTTGTTATCTGCAAAGTCCAGGCCTGAGCTCGCATGTGAACAAGTGGATATTAACCCCAGTCCTATTTACACACTGGACTCTGATGGCCCCGCTGGACGCCAGGGCTCCCTGGGACAACGCCCCGATTCCCGTGAGGTCAGCTCACCGTTGCCGTGGAGATAAGGTGCTGAACTGGTGCTCAGAGAGGCTGATCGGGGCCGCCGTGCCGTGTGGGAGCCCAGCTCAGCCCCTGCCCTTCCCGAGGCCCCAGGGGCTCCAAGCTGTAGCAGCCATAACTCTAGTCAGAAGGAAGCCTGAGCTAGTCCCAGGGGCTCGGGGAAAGGGACGGCTGGGCCCACAGCAGCTCAGCTCACTCTGTCCCGTGCCGTGAGCGGTCCCCTGTGCTCCATCCCACGTGAAGAGGGGCTTCATGTGCGGCGCCCCTTCTGCCTGCCTGAGAGCAGTTCTGCCCAGGGTCACCTCCCATCACGTCCCTTCTGGACCCACTGCCCTCCCCAGAGGACAGCCTGGCCAGGCGAGAACTGCCAGAACCCATCCAGGTGCTTCCGGGGCGAGGCGGGCTCCTCCCATCCAGGTGCTTCCGGGGCGAGGCGGGCTCCTAACCCACCGTCAACAACAGAGGCACCTCGGGAAACTTGGACCAAAGTCACATCACAGCAAGGTGGTTGGCTTTGAAAGGGACGCGAGTCTGACGTGCAGCCACAGATCTGGGCTAGACCCCTGCCAGCCACCTGGAGACTCTGAAAGGTGTTCTCACCCACAGGACGGGGAGAGGTGGGCTATATTAAATCACAGAGGGCTCTGCCTGATGCAAAGTAAGCTTTCCACGACTTGTAGGCTGTGGCTCCACAAAGGGCACCGTTTAACCTCAGTAACTCAACGATGGGCTGAATCTCATTCATCCAGAGGATAAAGAGGTCGAACGCCCTTTTTGTTTTCACACAGTGAGGGTGCAGGTGTCTGTGTGTACAGAGGCTGGTGTGTGTTTTCAAGCAGCTCAGATACAATTTGCTTACTTGCATTACTTTTTTCTGTACTTACGCTGAAATGCTGCATCCTGATTATCTAACCAGAGTTTGGATACTGAAATCTAAGAATTAAATAAGATTGGAATTAAAACTCCCTTTTATAGTTAGGAAACTTGGATAAATTGTCTTGTACATTTTTAGGTAGCTTCATTAATATCGGTAAACAACACACGTTTACAGTGCCCGTTTAAAAGGAGCTATTTGATTTATTTTAATCTCTTCAAGGGACCAACACTTTATAAGAATGTAGTTGGCACCTTGATGTTTTGTAATGTCATGTTTGAAGAATGGAATAGAAAGGGAAATGAGGAACTAATACTTTAAGGCTTTAAAAGGAAGAAAGAAAATAGAACTGGTGTTCTGTTCCCCCAGGGAGTGCAATTTACCATGATTTAGAGCAGAATCAAAAGACAATCATCTTTTGGCAATAAGTTTAATATGTGCAATAAAACAAAACTATCAATCCCGAATAAAACAGAAAAATGTTTCCACTGAGGGGGTCCCATAAAATTGTGGAACATCCTGAGATACAGAACATCTCTTGGATATAAAACAGAGCTATTTTTAATGGTTTAGGGAGGAAAACATATTTTTCTTCCAAGTGGGAGGAGGGTTTCAGAGATGGCAAAACCGGGGCCTCTAGGTTTTCTCCAGTTCACATGCAAACCTTAAAAAGACCGCAAACCGGAAGACCACTAAAGCCAAGGGCTTGTTTATCAGAGCCGGCTGAGCGGCTTGCGTGTGCCCTGGGTCTGCAGCCATCCGTAGCGCCTTGGAACTCAGGGCCCACCTCTGGAGGCCTCCGAGGGCCCATCTCCTTGGCTCGACCACAGGCAGAGAGAGAAAGCAGACATGCTCCCCTGCCAGCTTGGGATCTGAATAAGTAATGAAACCAAACGCCCGATGATGCCCCAGTTCGCGCTCTTGGTCTTCAGGAAGCACCACCCGCTCTGAAGCCGCTGGGAGCGGGCGCTAGTGCCCCCCGCCAGTGCCCACCTCCTAGCTGGCGAGGCTGGGCCTTGCGGCGGCACCGTGACCCCAGATGGTGACAGTGGCCGGAGTAGGGTGGGGAAGACCCTCAGCCTTCCCAAACTGCAGATTCCTAAAGCAAATGGACGAGGGGGTTCCCATGCATCACGGCTGAGGCCAACAAGGGTGTTTCCAAGGGGGACTGTCACACAGCACACGTCAAAGGACAACCCACTCCGGGACCTTAGAGCTCACGTTTCCGGGGGCAACCGTTGGAGGTGTGGGGCAAAGCCAGAACGCATCTCTTTCCCCAGAGCAGGGCAGAGACGCCGATGCAGGACCCATCTTGCACGCTGCCCGCCCGTGGACCCCAGCGAAGCCCTGGGTCCCCGCAGAGCCCTGCACGCCTGGTGCACTGCAGTGTCTGCACTGGAGAACAGGGGCCCACTCAGCGGATAAATTGTTTATGTGAAATAAACAATGAGACAACAGAGAGCACTCTGTGCTCTCCTGATGGAAAAGATAAACAGAGTCCGCCTGCCCATGCCACGCCCCACGGGCCGTCATGGGGGCCCCTCCTGCTGGGTGAGCAAGCCGAAGGGTGGAGGGGAACCCTCTTTACTCAAAGTCACCCATCTAAACGGCGCTCTCTTCTACAAAATGCCTTCACGGGAACATCTGTGCTTGACCGAGAGACTGGGGGCCACGGCTTGGCCGGTGACGCGCAGTCGGGACCTGCTGGATGGGTTATTGACCCAGCTCATGAAGAGCTAGCGAGCCGGGGAAACGGACTGCACGGGAGCCTCCGTCCCAAGTCTAGAAGGGATAGCTCCCTGGAACGCGGCCCCTCCACTCCCTGAAGGGCTGAGGGAGGAGCCCCCCGCCCTGCCCTGGGGACCTGCGGGCGTGGACTGCACGCTTGGGGTCTGTGTGCTGGGTCCCGTCACGAGGGCGGAGCTAAGCGTGCAAAACGAGCCCGGAGCAGACGGGAGGAGTGACACTGAGCGTGCGCGCAGAGGGAGGGCGTCGGGGGGCGCGTGCAGGTGGGTGTGCGCAGAGGGCCGAGACGAGGCCGTCTGCGCGCCAGGAGCTGGGCCCCCAGCAGACCCAGCAGTGACCGAGAGTTGAGAATATTTGAAAAGCAAAGTGTGCCTTCCCAGGAGCAGGGATAGGAAATAAGAATGTAGGTAAGACAGTGCGCGGTTTGCTCGGGGAACAGTCTGAGGTCTGAGGACGAGGGCCAGGAAGAAGGGTCTTCGGGGAAATGAGAAAGGGGACGAGCGGCAGGGTCAGGCTGGAAGACACAAGAGGGTCCATCCGCATCGCTCGTCCGCAGCCACCGTGGGAAACGCCCTTGTGTCCCCACTCCTCCAGCTTTCTCTGCCCCGTCCCCTCAGTGTGATGAAGGATTCGAACTGAAGGTTTAACGGCTGACAATGGCTGTAGGCAGCACAGGTGCATTTTAACAGGGGCCCGGCTGCGTCACCAGGTGAGCACGGACAGCGATGCCAGGCGCCCCCATGTCTCAGTGGGGCAGAGGAGGTCCCCTCTCTGAAGGACAGTGGTGAGGATCACGGCCGGGGTCGGGTGGTCAGGTGGCATTGCAGTTCCCATCCTCAGAGACCCTGCCCATGCCGTCTGGGCTTGGCTGTAACTGCCTTCTCCTCCTCTGAGATTCGGGGATGGGAAGTGCAGCAGCCCCACTGGCTTGCTGTGTCGGCGGAGCAGGACAGAGGGGCAACGAGGCATGTGAGGTACCAGCACGTCGTAAGCACGAGAAACGTTAGCCGCTCTATTATCACTGTTGCTCCAACTAACAAAGAAAGTGCATTCTTTAGTATTCTAGATTGGTTTAAAGGAAATCAGGCAGAAATCTAGAAGGTACTTAACGTACCGCAGGGCAAGAGGATCAGTTTAATAAACAGATATAAATTAATTTGATATAATTAAACTGTCACAAAATCTCTTATCTGGTAAAATCTCGTAATCAATTTTTATAACTTCCATAAATGGAATGATAAAGTTGAATATAATAAGATGATGCAAGAACATAAAGAAACAGACACTGTCAATTATATATTAATAGAAAAAAACCGAGTCACGCATTCTTAAGTAAAATGCAGCTTTAGGTTTTGGTCACTCACTCAATGTATATTGAACCATGTAATGAAAATGATGCTTTTCCTGCATAATGAACCAACAGAAGAATATTCCATTTATATTTATATTGAACTTCAATTACTAAAAGTCTAGCAGTGAAACTGTCATGGTATGTACATTAGATCAAACTTTTAGTTATTTATGTATTTATTCTTTGTTTCGTTTAGTTTGCTTTAGATAAGAATGCAGTGACACCATCAAAGTGGCCGTGGAGCACATGGAGTAAATGAAACAGGTACTGAGTGCCTCGCACGTGTAAATTTTCATAGACTCGGATTATTTTGTTTCCTTTACAGGGAGGTCCCTTCTGAAAACGACTATCACTCTATGCTCCAAAGTACATTTGCCCATATACGCACACGGCCTCCCTCACTACGCACGGCAATCATACTCCCCAAGTTTGGTCACGTAAGTAATATTATGTTATCTTAGTGCAAACTTGGGGGGGGGGTACGGGGGATAGGACTTTTAACTGATATGAAGAAACACCAGAGAAAAAAAGCAATGCATTCTCAGTTTGGCTTCTTCTATAAAGGAACATGAAAGCGTACCAACAAACAAGGTAAATTTTTAAAAACACAGAATAACAAAAAGTCACAACTTATTTATGTTTTGTTAAATAAACGTGTCTACTTCTACCGAAAAAGATTATTACTAAAAGTATCTTTTAAAAATAAAAATTAAGTACAAAGGAAACTCTTCCGACATTGAAATCTCAGTGACAATGGTGGTCATTCTGTAAAATCTATGATTGTTTGCCATTTTATCACTAAACTTAATAAAGTAAATACTATATTTAACATCTTAAAATACTCACTAGGGCTGACTTTCTTTGGACCCTCAGAAAGAGCATGTATCTGAACAACTGGCATTAAATAGAGGTATAACCTCATAATTTCCTGCCCCATGTCCTCAAGTCAACTCAATGTCACCTTTTTGTGTTCTACACATGTAGGCTGATTTAAATCAAATTACAGTGTAGGGTAACTTACGTAAACTGGAATTTTCTGAAGCGTTATTTTCAGTCCCACTAAGTACTGCAAGTCTGCACTGTTTTTATTAGTTAATTATAATTGACAGGTCATGTAAGGCCTGAAAATCTGGTAACAGAAAGTAATGGGTGAAATACAGATGTACTTGTTCTGTGAACTTATACGGAACTAACTCTGTCAAACCCTGAATAGCTTCCTACTGACAATTAGAACTGCTTTTTAAAACAATGTACATTTCCAATGACATTTTTACAATAATTTTATATTTGTTTCTCAAATTAACTTGGAGTACTGCCACACTGATGTTCCCCTGGGCATCAGTGAAATCCCCTGAATTTCAAGGTCCCCCAATAAATCTGAAACATTCAATGTTTGAACCAGTTTCCCATGTACTAGTCTATATGGTACAGAAGCAAACCAAATTAGGCAAGTTTGGAAATACGGTGACAAGACTGAACAAAACTAACTTGGTTTCTAAAGTTCATAAGAGAAATGTACAGGTTAATGTCTCTATGCAAGAGGAAAACGTATCCATAATGATAATTTCTGAGCAAAAAATGTTAACTATTCTATAATATGTTCTATAACTTACCATATTTAATAAAACACTCAGATTTGAACTGTATTCTGGTGGGCAAGCCACGGCATTAGTTGCGTGACTCATTGGTAGCCAGGGAAAAAGATGTGCTCTGCACGTAACTTCCAGAAAACAAGACCACTTTCCAGGTCCATTAACTAAGTCACACTGGGCTCCTTTTTACCTGAATTCTTATTGGTTTTGTTCTGTCGACTTTTAACTTGTTCAGTCCAAAGCGTGGGGTATCGTGATGCAATATCTAATGAACCAAGATAAAATGATGATTATTTTAATTCATCATGAAAACACAAAGTCTCTCAATTAAAGATTTCAGCAGGCAGTCGAAAAGCCCCCAAAATCAATACGATCAGTAAACACACATTGTAGAGATTTTTAAAAAATAATAAAATGATTGTGTGCAGGAAACAAAAGGGAATGACAACATACATTTTTAAAAACTTTAGCATATGCCTTTTTCTTTCTTTCTTCGTCCCAAAGTATAAATAAAAGTGATATGAGTCCAGACAGGCTCCACTGGAAAGAACAGGTTTTGGCAAAAAGTCCCAAAGTATCGAAACATACCCTTGTGTGGTAAAGATGGATATTCATGTAACACACGGGGTCGTCACTCAGTGGAAAGATTCAACACAAAGTGCAGAATGTAAAGCGTAACTTCTGCCTACAGCATTCTGGGAGCAGATCTTTGGCAGTAATATTAACAAATGTAACTGAATATTTACGGTGCGATCAGTACACCACGTGCCCGAGAGCCACACTGAGGCCGACCGGCTGGTCACACGTGCCTTTGTCCCCTATCGGCTTTGTGACGTCGGACACGCTCTCATCTGTGATACGACGTCCTGAGGGCTCAGTGGGCTCAAGTAACAGAGTCCATGGCATTTAGTACCAAGCAAACGTTAGTTGTCGTGATTGTCCTTGTTATTATTATTTTCAGGGCACGATGTCATCCTACCCTCTGATCTTTGATTTATTTATTATGTGCACTCCTTACACTTGGTCTTCAAACCTGACCCCCCTTTCGACCCGAGAATTGGTCATACAGTGGCAAATGCCTACAACAATGTGTTAAAGGCCAAGAGGAGGCAATCCATCCTTCTCGCAACCGCAACATTCAGTAAAAGCCTCTGAAACATCTCCATACATGTGACTTCACAAAACTGGTCTTTGTAAGGGTGGTGATCACATGACATGAAGAGTGGGCGGGGGAAATGGCATATGCTAGCGCACCCTCTGGAAACATATATTTCATGTTATCCAGGTAAAATCTCAACTCAGAGACTTGCACTTAAAGAGAGGCCTCTGCGTGTGCTGTGTGAAAGCACCGCGGCAACACTCAGGGGCCCTCAGGAGGGACGGCGGGGCCTCATAAAGGTGGAAAAGGCCAACCCAGCCCGTCCTGAGCACAGTCCTCGCAAGAGGACGTGGCTGCACCCCCAGGCCCGCGCCCCACCCCCAACACAACTCCCCACCGACACTCACCTTCCTCATCTCCTTGAGGCTGAGTCTCCAACGCTGGAGCTGAGGCATCATCTGAATTCAGAACGGAAAAGATTTGCAAGGAGACTACAATTATGAGAGTAAGTGAAGTAAGTGTGCATACAGGATGGACCCTAAGGCTTGCATACACCCCCACGATCCACCAAACCACAACCCGGCACTCAGCAAACCCTACAGAGGCTCAAAGCTCCAAACAGACCCCACGGGGACGGGGTAGGTGTGACGTAAGGCATCGGAGCCAAGCGGACGGATGAGGGAGGGTCCGCAGGAATGGGGGGCTGGGGGGCTGGGGGGCTGGCCTCCCTGCTGTGCCCCTGCTTTCCAGAGTGGAAGGCAGGGATGGAGACCCAGGCCCTGGGCTGTGCCCCGTGGGTCTCTCGACCCCTCAGCCCTCCTGTGTCGACACGTGAGAGGCTGGTGGGGAACCCGGGGAGAGCGTCAGAGGACAGAGGGACGAGCGTGGAGTAGAAAGCTCTACGCCATTTCACTGAAAACATTATTCCAAGGACACAGTCTTTATTGACTTAGTTGAAAAACACTCGTTGGCTCCCTGGTAAGCAAGCCTCTAGAAGCCCCCCAGGCAAGGGGGCCCCAGCCAGGGCCGCTGTTACAAGGCACACTGCGGGGGGCTCTCGAGAACCAGCCTAGTGTTTTTATTCATGTGATTTTTTTTTTTTTTTAACAATTTCGGGATCAAAATACAGCAAGCAGTGGTGGAGGGAAGGGGCAGCCACATGGCTAATGTAGGTAACTGTGGCCCATTACTATCCCAGCTCTCTGAAGAATAAAAATGAAGTTCTTTTCAGGGGAAAACGAAAAAGAATATTTTTAAAATTCTTGAACATTTAACCATCTCCAGAAAAACAGCTTGTTATCTGTCGAAATACTGACAAAATGTAGCATCATTTATCTGAAATAGGCAAGTCTAGTAGTGATAGTAGCAATAAACCGGAAGTATTTCGCTACTGAATATTCTATCATCTTCTTCCAAGAACGAAACGGGGAATATATTTAAAACATATCTGAAAGTCTTCACAGAACACACTGAGAAAAGTCTTAGCATATTTAAACACCCTTTGGAATGACAAGCAGAAAGTGCACGGTTAACGTTACACGTTTCTGCTGAGGCCTGAGCAGGCCACCGCGCTGGCGCCAGCAGCCCCCGTCTGACCCCTGCGTCCGGGCCAGTCTGAGTTCTCAGCCGAGCTAACCAGGGCGAGAGGTGACGGCGGGCGGGGGGCGTCCCTGAGGGACAATGAAGGTGCCGGCCCCCACTCCTGTCCCTCCCCCGCCCCTAACGCCAGCACCAGGGGCCCCTACGTTCCTGCCTTGGCCACAGGTCCCTGGGCAGCGTGGTCCTCCTAACCCACCACCAGGCTCTGGCCCCCGGAGAGTCTGTCCCGGTGCAACTAGCCCACTGGCACCTACTGGGCTCAGCCTTAGAAAACGAAGCCAAACCACGGGCAGCTGGGTGCCTTTCACTTTCCCTCCGGGGAGTTTGTTAAATGTCTCTTTTTCCCAGTCACCCAGCTTCGTTACTTATTCTCAGGTATTTCCTCTGACAGGCACGTCTGGAGATCAAGGGGCTTCAGTAGAAGGAATGTGTTCTTCCCTTAAATCCACTTCTGAGCCCACGTGCCAATTCCCTGGGGATGTTTTAAAACTTTTTCCCGTGGATTCGACCTGTATCACCATGAACAGATTGGGTGCGGGCGCCTGAAAGAGTGTTTCCCTCCGTCTCCCTTTCAGCCTTTGACTCCTGTTTCTCACCACGAACATGTATACTTCCTCTCCTCTAAAACGTACCAGAACGCTCACCCCATCTTCATCTCCCCCTTCCCAAACGGAAACCCTCGTCCGAGCCAGGGTCCTGACCCCACCTGCCGGTCCCTCTCTCGCCTACAAACTGGGCTCTTCTCCCCACCTGGGAGGGTCTCTGCCCAGGTCACACCTGTCCCAGCTTTCACACCCACCGTGCTCCACTCACCTCCTCCTCTGTGAAACCGCTGCAATTCCGCCCTCGTCTGCGCCCGCCCTGCGTGCTGTCTACACAGCTGACATTTACTCGTGTGCCAATCTGTGTGGACCTCATGGATTTATCTTAATGATACAAAGACTCTACAGTCTTTCCAGGGCAAGGACAGTGGCCACCGTGACTTCAATGCACACTTGAAAGACCTGGGCTGAATAAAACTGGGGTCTTTTGACTCCGTATCACTTTTCTCTATTACTGGTTCATATACTATAACCTACCTCAGGGAAAAAAAGTACTTAAGATGTTGGTACATTATTTTTATTTCATCTTAAAAATAAATTCTGACTTCACGGGTTGATATAAAGACAGAAAATGTGTCATTGGGACCAACGGGTGACAGCTGAGGAAAGGGCAAAGGGGTCACGGTGGGCTTGCAGTGGCCAGCGGAGATGCTCCAGGAGCTGTGGGATGATTTCCAAAGGAAATGCTCCCTGCTCCGTCAGGTTCCTGTGGGTACTGGTCCCAGAAGGAGTGACTGTCATAGATGGAAACAGCCGCCTCTTTCTCATGAGGAGAGCTCCATTAGTGACCTCCGACAACTGCTATGCTAGAGGCTCGTGCCAGCCCTGGAGTCCCCTGCACAGATATGGACCCGGGATGAGCCTAACACCGTCCACAGGCGGTCCCAACACAAGCCACGTCTAAGAAGCCCTGACGCGGACACGAGTGGGTTACCCAGCAGGTCACGTGCCCGGCACCTGCCTGGTCCCAACAACCCTAAGGGTCGAATAAACGTTTGCTGAATGAATAAATAATTAACAAAGAGCTTCCGCTCTCATTACCATCACTGATATACATTGACATTTTAACTTGAGAAGTTATTTTAAGGCATAGATTGGATTAGCTGTAGTAATATATCAAGGAAGTTCATTTTAAGATAGTTACCTGTTTTTCCTGTGCCTTCCCGTTGGGGTAACTTTTCATTTACGGAACCTAAAAGAGGAAAATAAGGGATAAAATTATTCTTGGCTCCCAAATGGTCATCAGTAATTGTTACACAAACATTTTATTCCATTTTGACTAATTCACAGGGCTTTGTCACTTTCTAGTTAAATTACACAAGCTACCTAGTGCCCTGGGGTGACTGTGTCATCTGAAATCACAAGCCCAAAACTAGGAAATGTAAGATTAACTCCCATTTCTCTGGCCGCCTGGCCTGTGACGTACATGAGAGCCTCTAGGGTACAAAATATAGCGGTTTCTCCGCATGAAAAATATGATACTAACCTTTTAAACGTACATCACTATGTGGGGATGCTTGAGTGAATTAGATTTTTTTTAAACTTTTAAAATGTTTTAAACTTTTTAAAAAGTAATAAAAAGTTATTCAACTAAAGATAAATAAAAATCCTGGTTTCAGCTGAATTCTGACTTATGGAAAACTGAGGAACCATCTTTTTGTAAGGGGAGTACAGCAAATACGCTAAGGTTAACGCATCTATAATAAAATTTTAACAATTATATTACACTGAAAGGTTTATATTACATATAGGAGGCACTGCTCTGCCTTCCCCATAGACTGAAACCGTCACGGCAGCAACATTTTCCTCACCGTTATCACACCTACTCACAGGAATAAGCAAATTCTGTTCAGCATTAATCTGGAGTTTATCTGCCCGTCCAGTTCAGAATATTCCATCCAGGATTCATTTAGAATTCCCCTAGTCATATGCTAGCAAGACTCCACAGCTAAAACATCTCATGAAATAAAACTTGAAATTCATTGCTTGTTTTTTCAATTTCGAATATCACATTGAAATACAGACTTGTATTTATACTAAAGAGATAAACTTTAGGACAGTTTGAGAATGTTTATCTTGTCTTGGAAATATCACGGTTCTAGAGCAAGAACTGTACGAGCAGATCGTTGTAGACTCAATCCTGAAGGACGGGGCAGACAGCGTAAGTCAGGGATGCTGTGCATACTCTCGAAGGGTTGACAGTAATGATGCTGAGGGCGTGGGTTCCCCTACACTCAGCCCAGGGGTTACAGGAAGGAGCAAGATACAACAGCAAACACTAGGTGGCCCGAGCGCGGTTCTGCAGGAGACACCGCCTGTCCTCCCCGCCAGCTGTTGTCTGAAATACCTGAATCATAGGCATCTGGACATGCAGTTCGGTCAATAGATGAAAAGGACCAGATTTTCCAAAGCAGCTATTGGTTATTTCCCAGCTGTGGCCGGTACCATGCAGTGAAATGCTACATGCTTTCCAGCGTCAAAACACAGGGTTTTACTTCTGGTGAGAATTCCCAGGGATATAAAGGGAGCTCGTTGTGTGGCCTTCTGACAAAGCTTTCAGGATCCTACTTTGCTCATTTCTCCCTTTGTAGCATCTCTTTACAAATCCAGATTTCTTAAAGGGCTTAAGTTTCTTAGTCATCGGTTTATTTTTATCATGTGTTTCTGCAGTGAGTCAAAAAATGTTTTCTATTTTGACTGGGAAATGACAATATTTCAGTAATATTTCTGAATACGACTATGTAGGTTTTAGTCTTCTGAGCTAAATGCAAACATCCCAAATAATAATTAGAAGCCCCCACCCCAAGAGAGCTTCTCAATTGAATCAAGATAATATTTTGTAACCTAGGGTCTGAAGTCTCCAAGCTGCTGGTTCACGCTTTGATTAGCGGCTGAGGTCTGAAGACAACATTTAGAAAGTATCTACGTACTCCCTTGGCTCCCTTTCTGCCTCTGAACCAACCAATGTCGTGGCTTGCTCATCAACCACACCCCATCCAATCAGTGTTCACTTAAATAAACCTGCACGAAATTAATTCCATCTTGTTCCTAAGATGTAGAAATAATTTTAACATAGAACCAAGCGCCCCTGGATAACCTGCTGTAAATATTTTGCTGCACAGAACTGGCGGGGTGGGGTGGGGGGCAATCCCAACAGCGTGTGTACTTCCTCATCCAACTGCCTCTGGACCAGAAGCCCCTCCATGCCTTCCTGCCCCAGCTTCCCCCAGCACCCTGTCCTCAAGGGCTCGGGAGACAGGTAAGCATCACTTTCCACACAGCAGTGCCACTGGGCCAAGTAGAATCCAGGAACCCAGAACCACGACGCCACTCTTGTTCTTTCATTACGTCTTTCTGGAGGTAAGAATTCGCTGAAGAACTCCCAAGAGTTGGAGCAGGTGAGATTCCAGGATGTAAGTGCAGAAAGGGAGCCTAGAAATAGGAGTGTGGATGGCAGTAAACAGCTCTGCAGACCATGGGCTGGTTGGCTGAAGCTTCAGACAGGCACACTCTGCCCCTCAGATTCCTATTTCAAAGGACACATTTGAATTCCTTCCATTTGTGAGATCTCATCCCATTTAAACGCTACTTTAAAAGGGTGGCTTTTTTAGCAATTAAGGTATGCATTTCTGGTGGAGGAAACCACAGAAAGACAATGTGAGGAGACTGTCTACAGTCAAGGGGAAGAATAATGAGCCCTGTAGTCCTGAGTCCTTGGTTCAAATCCAGCTACACTCACAACGCCAGCTTGCTGCCAGAACAGCGCCAAGCAGGGTGCAGCGTTTGCTGAAAGGGTAGGTGGTCTAAGAGGGGCCCTTTTCACAAGCACTCGATGTACTTTAGAAATGACTAAGGGGCAGAGGGGCTGCAACGTGTGCAGCCAGAGGAGGTCAGCTCACCGCAGGCAGGCGCCTGCTTAGCAAGTACACTGATGGTCCTTCAGAGCACAGCTAAACAAGCTGCAGTGATCCATTCCTTTCTGGAATCTCATGTCCAGGAGCAGATTCGCAATGTCACGTGGCTTTGCTTCAGCCAGAGGGGGAGAGAGAAGGGAGGGAGGAAGGAAGGAAGGAAGGGAGAAAGAAAGAGAGGGCAAGAACGAAAGAAAGAAAGAGAGAAAGAAAAAGAAAGGAAGGAAAGAAAGAAAGGAGGGAGGGAGGGAGGGAGGAAGAAGGAGAGAAAGAGAAAGAAAAAGAAAGAAAGAGGGAAAGGAAGGAAGGAAGGAAGGAAACAAAGAAAGAGAGGGAAAGAAAGAAAGAGAGAAAAAGAAAGAGAGAGGGAAAGAAAGAACAAAAGAGAGAAAGAAAGGAAGAAAGAAAGAAAGAGAAAAAGAAAGAAAGAAGGAAGGAAAGGAAGAAAGAAAGAAGGACAGGAAGAAAGAAAGAGAAAGAAAGAAAGAGGGAAAGAAAAGAAGAAAGGAGGAAAGAAGGAATGAAAGAAAGAAAGGAAGGAAGGAGGAAGGAGGAAGGAAAGGAGTAGAAGCAGAGAGGCTACAGTCCACCATATCTTCTGGACGAGCATTTCTCTCCCTGCTCCTTTGAGCTAGGTCACTAGACTGTTGACCCTGGGCTCTGAAAGCAGAGGTCCCACAGAGCTCCGCACCTAAACCAGGTCTCACCATCCTTCTAGGCTCTTCCTCCAGGGTGAGGACTAACCAGGTCTCACCATCCTTCTAGGCTCTTCCTCCAGGGTGAGGACTAACCAGGTCTCACCATCCTTCTAGGCTCTTCCTCCAGGGTGAGGACTAACCAGGTCTCACCATCCTTCTAGGCTCTTCCTCCAGGGTGAGGACTAACCAGGTCTCACCATCCTTCTAGGCTCTTCCTCCAGGGTGAGGACTAACCAGGTCTCACCATCCTTCTAGGCTCTTCCTCCAGGGTGAGGACTAACCAGGTCTCACCATCCTTCTAGGCTCTTCCTCCAGGGTGAGGACTAACCAGGTCTCACCATCCTTCTAGGCTCTTCCTCCAGGGTGAGGACTAACCAGGTCTCACCATCCTTCTAGGCTCTTCCTCCAGGGTAAGGACTTCTGGCTTTTCTCAGGAGCTGTCTGGCTGCTCTGCCTCGTACTTTCTGGTCAGGACCATGTGTGGATGACGCGGATAAGCACGGCGACTGTGTGTTGTGCGAAGAGGGCAGAACGTGGGTGACAGAACGAACATCACTACCTACCAGCTCTGTGCCCTGGGCAGGTGCCCTCACCTGCCCGAAGCCCAGTTCCCTCATCCGGAAAATGGCAGTGTGGGGACCTCCCTCACAGGCTGGAAGAAGCCAGAGGAGAGAGCAACACATAAGAGGCCACAATGGATTTTCACTTAAAATATTTCAGGACACTCAGGTATTTGCGTGTCGTTTATTCCTCCTGTAGCCTGTCTCTTCACGCAGGTATATTTTATAGGTCAAGAGGGTAACAGCCGCTTGCAGCAAAGAGCAATGCTGTCTCCACTCAGGAGCAAATGGTTAAGATGTGCAGCCACTGGCAGGACACCTGCGTGGCATCGGCCCCTCTGTGGCCACTTGCTCTCATTCATTCATTCATTCAACATGTTCACGGGATACAGCAAGAAAGAGTTCCATCTACTTTGGAGTGGTAGGCATTAAACAGAAATTATTCAAATAATTCATATTACAACTGTGTGCAGAGTCTATACAGTTCCTTCTGTGTGCTGGTCATCATTCTACGCACAGCACATACACTAAGTCATCTAACGATGGCAGCAACCCTGAAGTAGGTGCCACTGTTATACCCACTAGACAGATGAGGAGACTGAGAGACCCAGAGAGACGCGTAACAGCCCAAGGTCACTTGGCCAGTAAGTGGCAGACCCAGGGTCCATGCCTGTGCCTTTAGCCCGCAGGGGAACTAACTTGGTCTGAGCAGTCAGGGTGGCCTCCCCAAGGAGGCTGGCAGGAGGACACCCATGAGGCGGAAAGGACAGCAGAGGGGAGCCAAGAGCACAGGCTGGCAGTGAGAGGAGCACAGCAGGTCTTAGAGCACAGCCAGCGAGCGGGCTCCAGGTGTCTCTCTGGAAACACCATGTCTGTGTCCTTCTACACACATCCTCTGTCTGCAAGGACACAGGCAGGCTTTCCTTTCACCTCGGCCTCTGCAGAGACCAGTGCGTGGGGCCCGCGTGTGGAAGGCCTGGGCGTAACCTGAAGGTTAAGGCGACCCTGGCCATTCCTGACGGCATTGCTTGACTTCAGACGTGCTCACGCACTCCTGGCTGTGGACAGGCCCAGGGACTACAGAGCAGAGGCAGAAACGGGCCCTGCCTGGAACACGTGCTGGGGATGCGAGGGCCAGGCGCCGAGTCCACGTTGGAGCCAGAGTTCCTGAAAACAGCCCAGGCCCAGGCCCTGCTGTCGGTGCCGGGGGCGGCCCTAGAGTTGAACCAGCAGGTACAGTGGGAGCCGCTGGGGTGACTTTTAATCCATCAGTATGGCGTTACGTCCCACAGTTGACTCCCAAAGTTGATGCGGATGCAACTCAGCTAACGTTTGGGTCAAAGCAGTTGAAAACCTGGGAAGTCCGAGCACCACGCGGGCCATTCCATTGGCCTTCAGAACGGCACCAGGGCAGCCCCGGCCCCTCCCCAGCTGGACCCCGCTGGCCGAGTAAAGTGAGGCACCGCCCGTGACCTTGGGCGCCTCAGCCCACTTCTCAGCCACCTTCATCGTTCACTCCCATCCTCGCCAGCCTCCCCCTCGGCAGAAACCTCCCACAAAGCCAGAGCTTTTTACCCAGGGCTTCTGACACAAGAGAGGGCCTTCCCTCTGCAGTCAAAACCCTTGAGGACACACTCCAGTGACCAGGCCGTGACCAGGGCCCTCCCTGGGCCGCCCTGCGAGGCCAGAGGCCGGGGGACGGGCTCCAGGAAGGTGGGCCCAGCCGGGCAGGGGGTGAGGCAGCCTGACCTACAGGGCAGCAAAGACAGGATCATCTGCATTGGGCGCCGGGGCCCCTGGTCCCTCTGCCTCCAGTGGAGCGAACAGCCCAGGGGGCGGGCAGTGGTCCCCCTGAGCTGCACGGGCATCCTCTGGGGCACAGCCGGCCGGCCCAGGAGCAAAGGCACGTGCCTCTCCGGAGCTGACGCTGGGGCTCTCAGGCCAGGTCCCCTCCAGACTGCCCACCCAGCCCTGTGCCGGGGAGGCCTCGGGCATCCTTCCGAGACCTGGGTGCCCCGGGGGAAGCTCTGCCCGCGGCCCCTGGAGGACCCCTGCGGCCACACCCACCTTCTCAGCATCCAGGCACACCTGCCGAAGCGCATCTTCCTCCACCAGATGCCCAAGGGGCTCGGACCAGACGCTCCTACTCAGCTCAGGTGACGTCCGGGTGGTGTGACCGAGCTAGGACCCCAGCCGGCTGGTCAGGCCACTTGGAGGAGAGACGGAGCCAGGCCCTGTGTCCCTCGCCCAGGGATGGCCAGGCGCTGACACTGGAGACGGGCCACTGCAGGCAGGGGCTCTCGGCCACCCCTCTGCCCAGGAGCAGCAGCGTCCTCACTGGGAAACTTGTCAGAAAAGCGAGACCTCAGGCCTCCCTCCAGACCCATGGAATCAGAAATTCCGGGGTGGGAAGTAGGAATCTGTGTTGTCAAGCCCTTTGTGGACCAAAGTTTGGGCACCAGAGCTCTAAGGAAAAGGGCTTGGCCTGTGCTCTCTGCCGTGAATATTATTATTGTATTCTTTTCGTTATTATGAACTTGTCTATGTCTTGTCTGTCAAGCCCCAGCGGCCCCCTCAGACCCACCACAATGTCTCCTGTTTTCCTACTTTTATATTTCTGTGGGCCCAGAAACCAAACAAAGTCGGCTCGTCTGCCCGCACTGAGCCTCTGCACAACTGATGGGCTGGAAGAAGGCCCGCCCCGTCCGAAGGACAGGGGGTGTCACCTTGGGTTTACTCTCCCTGCGTCTTTTTTCTTACCTAGTGGTTCTGCCTTTGAATAGCTGGGATTCCTGGCTAGACGGGCATCAGACAAAAGGGATGTTCAGACTTCATTCACCCTGAGCTGAGCACCCTGACTGTCCCACATCTGAGAAATCCCTTCTCAAGATGGTAAGAGAAGAAATAAGTAAATCACCAATTTTGCTTTAAAAAATTGAGCGATTATTTCTGGATCTACTTTCCATCAGTGTCCACTTTAATGTCTTTGTTTTATATTTTTTACTTTAATGTCTGCATGGTCACGTATTTCAATGGCCGGAGAAAACAAACATCACTATCATTCTTGCAACAGGGTCGTTCACAGCCCATAGTTTCATGGATCTTCCCAACGTTTGACCATGGCAGTTGCACATTTAAAAAGGTGCCCCAGGGCCTCCCTGGTGGCGTAGTGGTTGAGAGTCCGCCTGCCGATGCAGGGGACACGGGTTCGTGCCCCGGTCCGGGAAGATCCCACATGCCGCCGAGCGGCTGGGCCCGTGAGCCATGGCCGCTGAGCCTGCGCGTCCAGAGCCTGTGTCCCGCAACGGGAGAGGCCACAGCAGCGAGAGGCCCGTGTACCGCAAAAAAAAAAAAAAAAAAGGTGCCGTAAAAAATTGTTCTGTTTGTTTAAAAAAAATAAGGAAAATACATAGACTTGTTTTTAAATGCGGAGATGTGGGATACCTCTGGAAGAGATTAGCCATTGTTATTTATATAGAGTTACATGTTCTGGGACCATTTACTTCTAAAAGACCTTTTAATTTATTCTATGAAGTTTTGTTAAATATTAGAAAATATGAGAAGAAAGCTATTTATGGCTTAAGTGTGGAAGAGGACCCTTTTAAAGTCATGAAAGATGCGGCTATGAAGCAGCCACCAAATTAAATGTATCGTGGAGTAAAATAACAGAGCAGACGATGATGTAAATCAACCATCAGACACCAGAAAGTACTCTTTCCAGAAAGGAAAACTAACAACACCAAAATGTTGCCCATCAGGTAAATAAATAATTCAAAAGAAGTCCAAACTGAAAGGGAAAAGACAGACAGACAGACAGCTGTGGCTCCGGGCGCAGACACGCCCCCACCCCACAGCCAGGCAAGGGCCGAGGGAGAACCTGGCTCCTGACTGCTGCTGGTCAGACGGGGTCATCAGGGGTCCTTAACACTGATTCCAAACAGGCTTCTAAGTCTTGTTGAGCACAGTAACCGCACCTCGTGGTCTCTTCCTTGAATATTTGACTTAATTTTTAAAAATCTTTCAGTGTCAATTAAACACCTTCTGAAATTTCCGCAGTGTGGAACTTTTATCAGAAATTTTACATATCCCGTGTTGGCTGTATCAAATGACTATTTTTTCTCATCATGGATGTAAAATGAATTTCCTCAATACTTCAAAAATCGTCATAACAGTAGGTGTTAGACAGTAATGTAATGTATATTTTTCTCTGAAAAATCACTTCGTTAGAGAAGTTTGCACTGAAGGCTGGCAGCAAAGCTGACCCCTCCCCCGGGGCTCACCTCCATCTGAAACGCGGGCTCCGTTCAGTGCGTTTTCTACGTCTTGTTACGGTTGTTTGTTTTCACATTTCCTCGCCAATAGGTACTCAAATGTTTTATTTTAACAAATATCGTTTTCAGGAAGAGAATTGTTAAGCCTGAAGAAAAAACCATTTTGACGGGAAAAAAATGTTCCCTCTGACCTGTAACCTTTCCCATCAAGCAAAAGACTCTGAACGTGCATTTGAATAATTCTCATAAAGAGGTACTTCAGAGGCACAGCTGTGTTGCTGACTTCAATATTTGGGAATTCAGTCGTTCTGGATGTTTCTTTCAAGTTCCTCAGTTCTGGAGGACCCTTAACTTATTACCAGGGAAATTCACTGGTGAAAAAAACAGCTTCTCTTTATAAAGTGAAAATTTTCAGAAATCATAAGGATATTCATACAAACACGGAGTTCCACCATTTCAGGTAGAGGCCAAAACTTTAGGCATGGTAGGAAAATGCAAAGCTCATCGTTCAATTAATGCAAATAACATATAGAAAAGTGATTCAGTCTAATCCAAGCTTCTCTGTCATTTATAACCAGGTCTTCCAAAACCCCAATTTAGAAGTTGGTCCAAGAAGCTGTCATCAGAATGCATGAGCTGAGTAAACTCCCAGAAACGACCACCGATTTGCTCATTCCTGCAAAGCTTTCCATCATTAAAGTCAAAGAGCAGATCGTATTCTACACTTTGAGAAGGAACTCCTCAAACACTTGATGTGGCCACGGCCGGTTGAACAAGAGTGCCACTCCTTCCCCGGAAATGTTGTCCTTACGACTGGCCTTGGTTTAAAGAGGGGTGCGTGGAGGTGCGGGCAGAATCTCAAGCCGCAGTTGTGGGTGTCGCTCGTCTCTTCTATAACCCGAGGTCTGCAGCTTACTTCAAACGCATACCTCAAGCTGAGTTACATATGAAGATCCTTTGGATATCGTAATATTAAGGGTTCCTGCATGGAGGCTCGGCTTACAATGTCTTCGACTGCTTTGTACTCACGCCAGGAATGAACTCTTGGCTACGGTGCACGGTAACAGAGGGAGATGAGATTAAAACCCCGAAGCTCTTTCCAATTCATCGAGAATGGGCCAGCGACAGAAATCCTCCCTCGGAAAAAAGTCCTTTGTTTTTAAGCTCTCCTCCCGCCCCCAGCAATGTCAGTCTTCAAATCTTTAGAAAGAAGAACAAGAGAAAATCCCTGCAGAATAAATATAAATCAGCTGTGCCCAGATGGAGACCTGCGGACCCGGCCCCTCAGCAGCAAGACGGACGGAGGGAAGACCCTCCTGGGCATCCCTGGTGCAAGTGAAGAGCCCCCTCCCCGCAGCAGACCCGGGTCTAGACCAGCAGGGCTGGGGGCATAATCTCCAGGAACGCCTGCTCTCAGGCAGGGCAGGGCTGGGAGTGGATTTAGCTCAAAGAGCAGCTGTTTGGTGCTGAATAATGTCTCAGGGCAACATGCTGCTGCTTCCCCAGAAGAGGGAAAGGCCTTCCAGCCCCTGCTCACCCCCGCACCGGACTTGCTAAGGGGAAGAGCAGACCCAGGGCCCCCTGAGACGAAGCAGTGGAAGGAGACAGTTCTGCCCTCTTCTTTGGGAACTGTCTCCTCCAGATGCCTCCCTGCGTTCTCTGGATGGTGAGTCGCCCCTCTCTGGGGGCCCGCGGCTTCCGCAGGGAACTCCCAGGTCCTCGACAGGTGTGTCCGGCTGTGGGCGCCTGGCCCGGCAAAGGTTCGGTAAGCGCTGCTGGTGGAGATGCTCGTTAACGAGAAATGACGGGTGGGTTTCTAGGGAGGGAAGGTGAAGCAGCCACGAGGATGAGCGTCATGGGGCCTGGCCGCTGCCGCTCACTAAAGGGACGGCTTTGATCCCATTCTCAGGGTCCTCGCCATGTGGGAATGATCCCGTCACCAGGAAGCAGGGCCAACAGGGGCCAAAGGGGCTGATTTCTGACCGAAGCTCCCTGCACCCTAAGGCTTGAGCTCCACTGAGAGTCACGAGTCCGAGTCCGTGGCCGGAAGGACAGACAAGGCAGATCCTCCCCTCGTTGTGAAAATCTGTGCGATTACCTGTCAGCCCCCGAGCAAGTGGTCCAGGAAGTGCGCTGACTTGGTGGAAGCTGCGTAAAGCAGGTGGCGGGCTCCAGGGTCACCGAGGAGTCACTGCAGAGGGTGGGGAGTGGCGCGCCTTGTCATTCAGGCACCTCGCTGGCACCTGGACAACACGGCCCCGTGGTCATGGAGCTCAGAGCTGGGAGCTACACATATTCCAACTCATTATTTCTTATAAATAAGGAATTCAAGGCCCATGAAGTCACATTATGGTATCTGGCAGAAAATGTGGGCAGTGGAGACAAAAGCATAGATTTAAATCCCAGCCCCGTCACTTACATGCACAGGGGCCTCGGGTCAGGCTCTCACCTGTAAATAGAAGGTGAGACCACGTCTACCTCGGGGGCGTGACGCTGACACACGACAGCCCCGTGAGCGTGAGCCCGGCCACCGTCGGCCCTGACATGGGCTCCCAGCCTGCTCTCCCCGCTCGTCCCACACATCCCCTGGCAGATGCTGACCCTGACACCGGTCTTCCCCAAACCCTCCTACAGTCTCTTTCCTGCCATCCCTCCCCTGCAGGGAAGCGGCCGTCCTGACCCCACCTCCCCTTCTGCCGCTTCCTAGACATCCAGCACCTTCCCTCTGTCAAAATCCTCGGGAAAGGATGTCAGATAACTTATAACCTCGGGGAGAATTCAAATCAGTGTGTTACCCCTTCCATGGGCTTTGCAACTTTAACGTTCTGAATCTGCGAAACACCACACTCACACACGACGTGCACCAACACAAACGCACAGCCCACTGACTTATCACCCTAGGTCCAGGGAAACAGTGCCCCGGCAGGGGGAGGAGCCCCCAGGCCCCGCCCTCTCTCCCATCACAAAGTTCCCCCCCTTCCACACCTCACCGCCGCCCTGAGAGTCTGAAGCTGAAGCTGAGTTTTGTCTGGTTTTTGAATCTTAAATGGGCTGCGGTGTTCCGGGCTCCGCCCCCTCACGCAGACACACACGCTGGAGCCGCGTTTCGCTGCAGCAGCTCCTCTGTGTTCTCGCCGTGGCCAGGCGAGCACGTGATGTCTCCCTCAGACACCAGTGGACGCTCGTTGACTTCCAGGATCTGGTCATCACCACCAGCATGCCATGCACACTCTCTCACACGCCTCCCGCTCCAAAGAGGGCCCGTCTGCAGGGGCAAGCGGATGGCACGTCGGGGGCCCCCCGGGGTTCACCGCTGCTGCCCCTCCCCTGGGTGTCCGGGAGTCTCCCTGGGAGGCTGGTTTGCATGTCCCTGCTACCGATGAGCACAAGCGCCTTTTCCTATGTGCACTGGTCCCTGGGATGTCCTCACTTATAAAATGCTGCCCGTTCACGACTTTTGTCTTTCTCTGCTAGATGGCCTCATTATCCCATTCTTCTTACTGATCCACAGGAGTGTGGTGCTTTGCGTTAATGGCTTAAAAACACGTGACTGTGAAATAAAAGAATCCTTCCCTTTGAAGGTCTTTCTGGGAGGAGTGGGCGGGGGGACGTGGATGCGGGGGCCCCTCTGTTCCACTGAAATCAGCTGTGAGCAGACGTCCCCCGCGCTCCCCAGGGGCTGTTGCAACGTGTGTCTGCACCAGTTCATAATAAACACACACATGCATTCTAAGTGACTGTTACTGTTTATTGCTAAGTTTTAATATCTTTTTCTGATTTTCAAATTTCTATAGAATGTGCTTGTATGGTCAGCTCCGTGCGACCCAGGAGCCAAAGACCACTGCTGACTGCTGATGTTAATCATTTGTAATAAACTAGATGGAAATCACTCCCGCTCTACAGAGAGTAGACAAAGCTATCAGCCCCAGCAGGTGTCAGCCAGGGTCCCAGGGAAGGGAGGAGGATGCCCCTGGGGGTTTGCAGATGGAAACTGACCAGCTGACATGCACAGTTATCAACCACAATCTCTCCAAGGTGATGCTCATTGCCACACTCTTGCACGAGATTGGGGAGGGTGTGTCAATATCTGGGAAGAAGTTACCTTACATTGTGTTACAAAAGTCTATCATAAACACTGTGTGTGCCGTGCACTCAGTTCTCCCAACACTCTCCCTTTAAATACCAAGATTCTCTCAACAACGCCCTGCAAGCCACAGTTTCCACACGTGTTCCGAGCACAGGCACCTGCTCTCCCCCACCCATATCTCTGCAGAATAAAAGCATGAATACAGCTGGGGATTCACAGAATTTTCCCATAACTCTGGCCAAGCTGCAAAAGCAAGCCACAGGGGTGAAAAGGGAGGCACTCCTACAGGGAGCCCGGTCTCGGTCTGGGAGGGAGCCTGCCCTGCCCACACCACAAGTGTCCTCAGAGACACGCCCTCCCCGCCCCCGCTGGCGTTTTCCATGCAATAAACACCAGATTCTAAGCAAAGGGGAAGAATACTCTTCTTTCCATAACCCATCACTTGAAACAAAAAAATCCACATGGGCAGTGAAAAAAATGGAGCATTTCTATACAGCAAAATATTGCTGCTACCTGGTTGGAAAAAATAATGTGAGTGAACGGTACAGTGGTTTGATTCTAGAAACGAAGTGTTACAGGGAAGTTATAAGAAATCCAGCCAACTTTGCTCATGGTTTTCTAAGAAAGTTCTTTCAGACACTACTTAATTTCTCAAAAGGTGTCACTAAAATCACGGAAATAGGTATCTCCTCTGCTGTCTCCTTCATAAAATAAGGCTCAGCTTGACTCAAAATGCTGTTACTTGGTTGAAATAAGCATTTGCAAGTAACCTTCAGAGTGAGGGACACACACAGAGGCCAAGTCATTATGCTAATTTTTTCTCTTTCATTTACTCCATGAGTTTGTAAAAGAATTATTAGGTGCAAATGTAAGCTCACCAAAAATATATTTACAGCAATTTTTAGATCTTGGATGACAAAACAGTTTTAAAAATATTTTAATTCCACATTATGCACACCCCCTGGCTTTTAAGTGATGACCAGTCACTTAAAATTAGGTTTTGTGTTACCACTAATTACGTACGCACCTCATCATTCTGAGGCAGTTATGAGTTCTGACCTGTGCCTTGGCTCCTGGTATAAATGTCTGAATCACGAACAGAATTTCTAATTATAAGATGCCTGTTCTTGAAACAGAAAAGGGGTCTAAAAGTAAACTGTCAATACACGTTTCAATATTTTGCATGAAGATTCAGGAAGATGTTTTGTATTGTTACATAACAGTATGTTTTTCTTAATCTAGTGATTGTGACACAAAGATCATGAAATTTCTTCATAAATGGTCTGATAGGTCTCCCTCACCAATTAATCAAAACTCAAGCTGCAGCCCATTTTCAAATAAAAATGATCTGAATCTTTTATAACATTTTTGGTAAAATATTAATGGAAAACAGACCATTTTATAGATTCTTCTCCTGCCAATATTATTACCTTCAGTCCATGAGGCCCTCTTATGAGTAATAAAATAACACAAATAAACCATCTGGAAAGGGATCTGTGACGAATGAGCCACTTTTTCTTTGCAAATATATACATACAAACGCAGAAATGTTTGCTTTTCTCGGCCAATGAAAGCATTTGGTCATTTCCACTGATGACCACGGTCCCTGTGGTTATTTCTAACCATTAAGAGCCCCGAATTGCCATAACCTACTGTGGTTCAGACCCAGATCCTCCATTCCTAAGCTCTCTTAGAAACAAAGTTTTCAGGCTTCCCTGGTGGCTCAGTGGCTGGGAGTCCGCCTGCCGATGCAGGGGACACGGGTTCGTGCCCCAGTCCAGGAGGATCCCACATGCCGTGGAGCGGCTGGGCCCGTGAGCCATGGCCGCTGAGCCTGCGCGTCCGGAGCCTGTGCCCCACAACGGGAGAGGCCACAGCAGTGAGAGGCCCGCGTACCGCAAAAAAAAAAAAAAAAAAAAAAAGTTTTCATAATACTTTGGGCTTTGTCCAGTGCCTCAAATCCATTCCCAACATTCCTCATAATTCCACCTAAACTGAATTTCTTTTCAGTTATGAGCAAACATTTGTAAGATGATCAGAAAGCAGCCAATAATGTCAGTAGCAGTTTCACCTCGTAAATTGAGTTGGACCTACCGGGACACCTGGGCGTCTTGTGGGCCACGGCGGTGCCGCTGATGGGTCTCCCGTTGGGTGTGACGCACCAGCAGTACCCCGTGTAGCTGTGGCACTGGACCTGCAGGAGGGACGGCATGGGACGGGGCAGTCAGTGCGAGTGGCGCCCGCCCTCCGTGAGGCCCCCTCCACCACCTGCAGCCCAGCCTCAGTTCCAGTGCAGGTCCAGGAGGCCTGGTGCTTCCTGAGTCCTTGCGTTTGAACACCCGGCAAACAACCTGGGGTGCTCTGGAACCTGGGATCTTAGGGACAAAAGGGACCAGAGGTGTTGTACTGTGAACGCCGGTGGGCGCCAGCCCGTAACTGTTCAGTATCTACTCCTTCATCTTTGCGATGGGGCCCGAGCCCACATCTCAACAAGAGGGAAACCCAGGCACCCAGGAGTCAGGACAGACAGGAGACTGCGGTCCGGCTGCCGGCGGGATGTCCCTTCACTGCCCCAGCTCCCCCCACCGCCAGCCAGCCAGCGTGGACACCACCACGGCTCCAGCTTCTCTCTGTCTCTCTCTCTCCTTCCTGAGTCTTTCAAAGGTCAAATGATTGTTGTAAAAATACACAGAGCTCACATCAGTATTGGACGGCTCACAGCAGATCCTGTCTTGTGTGTGGGTTTTTTTTTTCCTACCAAAAGCTATGTCAGTTAGCGTAGTATTTCAGGAATTTGTTTCCCTTAATAAGAAATCATAGTATTGGCAATAACAATATTGACACACTCCAGATAGAGCACTGGGTGATTAGACGCCTCCACTGACTAACGAGGTGACCCCAGAAACCAGATGTGACCTTGGCGTGTTCTCCTCCGCAACTAACAGCGAATCGGAGTTGGAGGCTCAGCCGTGAGCCGGCCGAGAGGAAGCTGTGCGGTCCGTCTCCCAGCAGTGAGGGGGGACGGCACGGCCATGACAGGAGCACGTGCGCCGGGGAAGGACTCGCCCTGTTTGTGACAGCGACCCCCTCGGGAGGAACCACTCTGAGATAGGAAGGAAGACCCCTGCCCCGTGAGAGGCCCGCCACCCCGCCCCGGGTTGCACACCTGGCTGTAGGTGCCGTCGTCGCTGCACTCGGGGACGAACACCTGCTGCAGCTCCTTCCGGGCTTGTTCCTGGGTGTACTTCCTCTCGGCCACGCACCTGGACACGTCTGCGGGGAGGCACAGGGCGAGGGCAGCAGTCAGGCCGCGGGATGCACTGCAGAGGCACCGCCCGCGCGAGGGGCTGGGGCCAGAGGGGCCCGGCGCGGAGGCTGGCTGCCCGGCGGGCGCCCGGCCAGCAAGCAGGATCCCCGTGGGGAGGCCGGGCCTTGGCGGGAAGGGACGCTCTTCTCCCAGAAGCCGCGGCTCTGAAAGGCCACTCAGCTTGCCTGTGGCGAAATGTGGACTCTGCTTCCCAGACCATGCAAGACGGGCAGTAGCCCCGCCGGTCACAGACAGACTCTCAGATCCTAGGAGGTCCTTCGGAGCACAGGGGCCAGGCCTTGCGCCAAGTGGGTACCGGGTCCAGGAGCCACGGTGAAACTCAGCACAAAGGCACCGCCCTGGAGGGAGGGGGGCAGGCGGGCACCCCGGGGGCACGTGCCTTCCTGCCCTCGGCTGCAGCCCAGGGACCCGTCCCATCTGTGGTCCACCCTCGTCCACCCGGCAGCCTCTTTCCTCTGCATCTGAGTTTCTTAGGACGTCAGAGTGATACCAGGCTCCTGCGCTTCTCACCTCAAGAGGCAAGTCCAACAGTAAATCAGATTAAAGGTCAAATACCTTTATCAGTCCTCGCGCTGAGCACAAATTTCCACACATTCACGTGAAAATACTACAACGTGATGATTTGATACAAAACACGATGTTCCTACTGTTCCTTAGGAAGAGATCCCCTGGGACACCGTAAACTAGTAGAAAAGGGAAAGACTGAACCAGTCAAGCCCATCTAACCCAGCTCTGGATGGCAGGAATGAGGAAACAGACACCGAGACCCACCGTGGAGACCTGTGATGGTGGGAAGGCAGGGGCTGGGAGCCGCCAGCCTGCTCCATCTGAAGCGGTACCAGAGCCTGTTCACTCCTGCTGCTTGTCTCAGGACCCGGGAGGAGTTACACAGGCGGCCAAGCCCCGATAGGGGCCCCTCTTCTCACGACCACAGGCCAATAAAATATGTTGAGCAGAACTTGCGTCCACCGTGGGGAAGCACGTCCCCAGGGCTGCCACCGCTAGCCTCACGCCCTCGGGCGGCACCCCAGGCACACGCCTTATTTCTTTAGACCCGTCATCTGATGTAGCCCCTTGGAATTTTAGAAGTTGCAAAAAATGGCTTGCCCCAGTTTTCTTAAGTGTTTCCAGATCTAAATTACAAGTTGTCTGGATTTGGAAGGCCCTCTGGACACTGAGATGCTGCTTCAAACGTGTCCACTGCCCAGCATTTTTAGATGGTGACTTTCTGATTGCTTGGTAGTAAAATGTCTTAGCTACAACGAAATGCCATCTGGGCGCGAGCTCCAGGGCTCGGGGCTGCCTGTCCTGCAGTGTCCATGTCTAAATACTGACTCTGCTGCCGGAAACCCTTATCTTGGACCCTGTGGAAGCCCCGTGGCCGCCGCCTCCCGCAAGATGGGCCTGCGCGTCAGGCGGGACACGTCCAGGCAGGCTCAGGCCTCACGTCTTGATCTGCATTTTTGCCAGCACTCGGCAACATGTGGTTTTAATGTAGCCTGTGTTTTAGCTGAGGAGAAATCACTGCTCTGCTGGACTTCTGTCCTCATTTTTTTAGCATAACCTGTGGTTTGACTGTGTCTAAAAGGAAAAGTGACATGAGTTCTCAGCTTGCGAGGTCCCCACGAGGGTACAGACGGGGTAACAAATTACTTCTAACATTTGAACTATTGTGGAACACGCCAAAAACGCAGACATTTCCCAAACCACCTACGGGCCCCGTTCCGGGCTCCAGGCTTCTGGAAAAGACTCCGCATTTGCCACTGGCGGGAGAGCTCTCAAACCTCTCACACGGACGGCACGTTCAGGTTTACGTCTGGCACGTGGCTGAGGACTCAGCCACAGGAAACCAGGAAGACTTTGCAGCAGGAACTGCAGGGCCCGTGTCAAGCATCCCTGAGAGCAAGTCTGTAGCCGCCGACGAAGCAGGAGCGCTCTGTGCCTCACACCAACTGCCTGTTACTCCCTGATCCCGGAAAGCGTGAGTCAGGGGCAGGGCCCTCGCTCCTGAGAAGAGGTCCAAGAGCGTCCTCCACATCCATCCTACGGAAATACAGAAACACGCTAGGGAGTTCGCCCCCAATGAGTAACATCTCCTCGTGTTCTTTCTACTCTGTTTTTTATTTTATTCTGGTTGGGGCACTTAACGTGAGGCTGACCCTTTCAGAAAGTTTCTGCAGGTACAGCGCACTGTCGTTAACACGCCCCTGTGCTGTGTCCCCCGGCCGAGGTCCGGGACGGCTCATCCTGAGCGGCTGGAACGCTCCCCTGTGCCCTTAACATCGCTGTAAACCGTATGTGGTTCACAGATACACTCTGGAGGCTAAATTCAATGCCCTTCTTTGTAGAAATCAAAATATGAAGCAGAGCCTCAGAACTATATTATTCTCAGTTTTTCCAATTTGTCCATCACTTTTAAGTGGAACAGAAAGGTTCAACAGTCTTGGAGCTGAATTTACAGGTGATACATTTCTTCCCCAATTATATTTTCTCTCTTTACGCTTCCTGTGGTGAGATTAAAAATTAAGCAGGGGGCTTCTCTGGTGGCGCAGTGGTTGAGAGTCCGCCTGACGATGCAGGGGACACGGGTTTGTGCCCCGGTCCGGGAAGATCCCACATGTCGCGGAGCGGCTGGGCCCGTGAGCCATGGCCGCTGAGCCTGTGCGTCTGGAGCCTGTGCTCCGCAGCGGGAGAGGCCACAGCAGCGAGAGGCCCGCGTACGGCAAAAAAAAAAAAAAAATTAAGCAGGTGCTTAACTGTTCAGGGGCCTTGTTGAGATTTTACTCTGGACGCTTTATTTTTAACTGTTTGAGAATTAAAGCCTCAAAACGTGGGCACGATAATTTGCCCTTACTGTGGGGCCACTACACAAAACATAAAAGTGTACAATTCAGTGGCGTTTAGTGCATCCGAAATGTTGTGTAACCACCGCTTCTACCTGGCTCCAGGACATGCTCATCTCCACAGGGAAGCCCATCGCCCTCCCTCCCCGGCGACAGCACTCTGCTCTCCGTCCCTGTGCATTTGCCTGTTTTGGACATTTCATATAAAAGGAATCAAAGCATGTGACAGTGTGTTTTCAATGTCCATCCACGGCGTTACCTGTGCCAGCATTTCTTTCCTCCTTAGGGCTGAGGAATGTCCATCGTACGGACACACCACAGCGTGTGTATCTGCTCTAGTACTGGAGGACAGTTGGGCTCTTTCCACCTTTTGGTGATTATGAGTAACGCTGTTCCGGGCACTCACGCACAGACTTCTGTTTGAACCTCTGTTTTCAAGTCTTACGGATATATATACCTGGAGGGGAATTTCTCGGTCCTATGATAATTCTGTGTCCAATTCATAGAGAAAACACCAAACTGTTTTTCACAGTGTATGAACCATTTTACATTCCTGCCCCAAAATGGACAAGCGTTCCAATGTATCCACATTCCCACCAATAATGATTTTCTGTGTTTTTCATTTTTAATTGTGATAGCCATCCTAGTGGGTATGAAGTGGTATCACGTAACTTTTTGGTTCATAGTAATTTTTAAAGTATGACCAATTTTTACCTCATAGGAAAATCCAGCTTAACTGAAAATTATAATATTTTAATTAAATCAAAGCATTAAGCTCCTTCTAATCAAGGATTTCAATCATTTTACTAGACCAAAGAAAAACTTTTGCTTTGATGCAAATTTGATCATATTTTTTAGAAAGTTTTTGTTATCTGAAAGAGCAGAGACTTTACAAATAATTTCTTCCCTGTGTTTAGCAAGGCATTGCTAGCAACAGGTTTTTAATAAAAATTTGGGGGTGAGTTTTTTGTTAGTAATAATGAGTTTTATAAGCAATTTATTTACCTAGTTGTTAATTGTTTTCTCTCAACTGCAAAGTGAAAGAGATTCCTTTTCCAAGGGGATCACAAAACGTGTCTATGCGTCAAGATACGTCAGTCACGGAAACTATTGAGATGCACTGCTTGCTCTAAACTAGAAATAAACGGCCATGTTTTATAGTGGTTGTTTCTAATGATGGTTTTCATTTAAACAGGAAGCAAATCATTTCCTACTTTGCTAACATCACTCACAACAGGTTTAAGCAATTATTGGAAGAGACAGATTTGCTGCACATTTTATGCAGAAGAATTTTGGAGAAGAAGAGTTAAAAAGCCGCGAGGAGGCCCAGCCAGAACAAGGTCATGGAGCACTGATGTTTACAGGCGGTCCCGACCCTGACCGCCCCCGAGCCCGGGAGCTCTTCTTGTGGGGTCCTCTGTCCATCACACACAGGATGACATGGAAACATTACCCAGAAGAAAGTGGATCGCGTGTCCTTTAACTCTTCCTGTGTGAGTCCTCACCCCAGAGACAGAGCCACTCAGCAAGCTCCTTACTGAGGCAGAAACCCTTGCAGATATGGAATTATTTCAGAGTCCCATTATGAAACGTACAATAAAGGGCCACACTGGGTATTTTTCAGGTCAACAGACCTACTGACCCTGGACCTAGCAGGGCGACTACATGGTGATGGTTTTGAGCACGGTGGTGTCAACTCTCTGGGGACACAGTTCTCATTGCTGGGTCCCCGTGGCCAGCACGGGGGCTGCTCAGACAAGGCTGGGGTCAGAACAAACAAAGCTGACGAGGAAGCCAGCTCCCCCTTAGTAGTGGCTGCAGAAACGATAGCCCGAGGGCGACAGGCCTTTAGTTTTATTGGCATCGAATGAAGGCAGACCCTGTGTTTCAAAAGTTGGAATACTGTACCCACCCGTAATTTTGAAGGGCAGCCTCCGAGGAAAATGAGGAATTCTGTGCTGCAATGTTCTTTGGCATAAATGATACAGAAGGCTGTGCTCTGATAAAGGACCAGTAGGACTCCAAGGAAGGCTCCCCGTCCACCCACCTGCAGCCGCCCAGCTCAGGCAGAGCCACGGCAAGGGTCCAAACCGTCCCTTGACCAGAGGGAGCATCTTAGAGCCGAGGAGAAAGAAACTGAGTTTTCATCGTAAGTATTATCATTGTAAACGCATCAAGACAGAAACAAATTAGAACAGGAAAAGCCAGGGCACATAATCGGGGTGGCCAAGTCCTAAAGGAAAAAGAGTAAGATAAAGTACAGCTGACTGCAAGAATATATAAAAGCATTCCAACGTTTCTTACAACATTTATCCGGGGAACAACTGATCAGAAGCAGCTCTATGACGACTGATCGCCACAGTGTCATCAACGCATCACCCCAGGTCCCCGTGCAAGCCATCCCAGGGTCCTTTTGTGTGAAGTCTGGCTACAAACCTTCACAGGGCAGACTGACTGAGGCCGTGCTGTGCTTGCCCCAGCGCCTCTGATGAACTAACCTTGGAGGATACAGGGTTGCTAAAGAGAACAGAGACCTCGCCCTCCCGACCCCATCTCTGCCCCACGTGGAGATCCACGGCCAGCTGCCTGCCTGGCCACGCCAGTAGCATCAGAGGTACTGCGGCTGGGCTGCAGGCCCCACCGCCGTCAGGTTTTATATCATGCGTTTTAATAAAATTAAAGTACACAGAGCACCTCAGAGAGGGCGGTACTGCACCAACTGGAGGTGACGAGCACCCTCCGGCCTCGCAGAAATTCTGCTTGAAAACCTCGGTACTTTCAGGGGTGACAGCCCTGCTGACCACATGTGTGGTTTACGCCTTCCTCGGAATTTCCAGAAATGCAGTGCTGGGAGCCTGAGCTCTCTCCATGCAGGACTCAGCAGAGTGCACACCGATCCCAGGTCAGCAGGATCCCCCTGCAAGTGGCCTGGGTCACACACAGGGAAGAGGACGGTCACGCGGTCCTGAGGGCCAGGCCTGCCCAGCGAGCGCTAAGGTAACGCCTGGTCACAGCAGCCCAGCAGGGAGAGAGGGCCCGGAAGGCACGCCGAGGCTTCTAGGCCAGTGGTCGCTATGTGTCCAGAGTGAAAGCCCAGGGTATTCACAGGGAGAGAACAAGGGCTCTGGAAACTCGCCATAACCGCGATATTAATAATAACCCCCGTCGAGGGGCAGGGGTCTGTCTCCTCGACATTGTGGACCCCTGTGCACTCGTATGCCAGCCACGCTGTGACCCACAGAGACCCCAACGCTGCCGGGGGGTCGCTCTGCAATGACGAGCGGGATGGTGGCCATAAGACTCGGGCTGCGAATGAGAAAGGGGACAACGGGTATCAGGAAGCACTTTGTAACCATGTTTCTTTTCTTATTCACTGGTCACTAAAAAGCCAGGTCTCGGAAATCTCCAGGAAGTTGTTTCTGTCAGATATCCTTTATAATTCTGTTTCCAGAAATCTCAAAATAGTTCCAAGAACCACCGGCATCTAGACTTTTCTTCTTCTTCTTCTTTTCCGTCTTCTCCCTTTTTTTTTTTTTTTTGGCTTTTTTATTCAATGTCAGAGATTTTTCTTGAAAAGAAAGGCCCAATGGTCTCAGATCAAAAGAAAAATATTAATGTGTTTGCTGAGTTCTAAAAACACAAACTCCACAAATTTCTAAGAAAATATGAGAAAAATCCATCAGTGTAAACCAGTGTACTTCTGTTCAAGGTCAATAGTTAAGAGCAGGGCTTCCCTGGTGGCGCAGTGGTTGAGGGTCCGCCTGCCGATGCAGGGGACATGGGTTCGTGCCTCGGTCCGGGAAGATCCCACATGCCGCAGAGCAGCTGGGCCCGTGAGCCATGGCCGCCGAGCCTGCGCGTCCAGAGCCCGCAACGGGTGAGGCCCGCGTACCGCAAAAAAATATATATATATATGCAGCTTCACGCTTGCCAAGTTGATACTACGATACACCAGCCAATTTCAAAACCGGGAATAATTTAGAGCAAATGCGGATGAATATGCGGATTCCGTGCAGCGGAAGTGCCATTTCAATCTCCTTCCCCCGCTCTCACCTTCACAGCAGAAAGCTCTCGACCTGGGTGTGGTGCGGAATTGGCAGTGGTTGTGCCCTTGGGGACAGAGGGATGTAACAGCAGCACCTGCCCGGGGAGCCAGGACACCTGTCTCTGGTCCATCAGCACCAGGGTCCCCTCCCATTCACCGTGAACCCTTCCTGCCACGTGGTCCCGGGGCAGGCTGGGGGGTGTTCAATGCTGGACACACAGGGACAGGGTGGGGAAACGAGGCAAAGTAAATCAGCTGGAATGAAGGAGCCGCCCCTGAGGAGGGTCCGCTCCCGTTCAGAGCTCGGCTCCAGGGAAAGGCTGCGTCTGTGGGAAAAGACAGTCTGCAGACCGGGAAGCCCTTCTCCGGGCAGCCCCAGCGTGGACCAGACTCAGATCACCCACAGGAGAGGACTGAAAGCAGACGCGTCAGAGCTCCAACTCCCTCAAACCTACAGTGTCAGAGGTACCTGATGCCCAGTTATCTCAAACTATGTTGTACAACTAACAATGTCTCTTTAAAGTAACTTTAATATTTGCTACCCTTGGCAACCGAAGCACCAGATAACCTTGACCTCGACGTGTACAGGTACCTTCGCATTCTTTTTATTTTAATCCTTTTGATTTAAACTAAACTTGTTTTTAGGAAATAAGTTTAGTTTTTACCTACTTCTTCCTTATCACATTTTTTAAAGATTTTTTTTTGATGTGGACCATTTTTAAAGTCTTTTATTGAATTTGTTACAATATTGTTTCTGGCCTATGCCTTGGTTTTTTGGCCATGAGGCACGTGGGACCCCAGCTCCCCAAGCAGGGATGGAACCTGCACCCCCTGCATTGGAAGGCGAAGTCCCAACCACTGGAACGCCAGGGAGGTCCCATCCCTTATCACACTTTTTGTGTCACAAATTTATGGTCTGAAACTTCTTCAGTGAGGTGTGAGAATCCCAACCAAGGGAATTTTCCAGAAAAAAATGAGGCTGGATCCAAACACAAATAAGCTAACAGTGACATCCCCAAAAGGCCATCTGCGCTTAACTCCAGTTTACCGTCCCTGTGCAAAAGCAACCCACCATGGACTCTGCAGAGCTCGAAGTGGGAGGCCCGGGAGAGCGACCTCAACTGTGGGACACAGAGGCCTCTGGTGTCAATGTCCACCCAGACAGATGGACGGCCTCTGGCCTCTGTCTAATGAACCCACCACAGACGCCCACGGAGACTATGGCCAACACAGAGGCTTCATATAGCGGCTTCCTCATCGTCCTCCGACAGAGTGTTTGACGGGAATTATCCTCCTAAAGGGCATTTGCGGGGGTTCTCTAAAGGAACGTCACCAAAGAGGATCGTAAAACTCAAACTTTACTGCCACCTCCACAGCACCTGTTCTCACAAGCTAAGTCAGCATAGGCCATTGTTTCTAGAAGGTTCTCTAAAAGGTGGATCACCTGATACTTGAATTCATTCTTAGGTCACTTCTCATTTCTCAGCACAGACACCCGAGGTGTGTAACAACAACCAAGGCATAAAGTTACATCCAAACTTTTCTCCGAGGGACGTGTTTAGGGCACACAAATCAGACGCACGTGGGAGGTGAGTGCTGGGCTGCCCCGACGCCTGTGGGCAGAGCGTCCTGCGGGGTGTCAGTGGGAGTGGCGCCCACGTCCAAGGACCGGCAAAACTCTGTCTTTGTCACGTAGAGCAGTGGCCCCAACCTGTTTACTTAGGATGTGTCGCATTATGAAAGGAAGAGCAAATTACTCAAAACCTGGCCAAGCACGGAGTTGAGACAGTAGCTCTTCTTCCTTTGGGCAGATTGTTGGCGCTAACAGCTAAACACCGCAGAACACTGTCTCAAGGGTGTTTTAGCCTGTGTGGCTTTTTTTCCTAGATAATAAGAAAAAGAAGGTTAAATCTCTTTCTGAAATTGACTCTATTTGTGCTTGAAACATCAGCGTGTTTTGCTGAGTCAAGCCCTTCATTAACGTGGGAAGCATTTCAATGTTTTGCTCTAAGCTGCTTGTTAACTCCAAATCTGCTTCTTAGATCAGGAAAATTGAAAATTACAAGTGTGAAATCAGCACCCCCCCCCAAAAAAAATCACTGAAAACAGCACAGGTGCTATTACACACTCCCCACAGGCTGAAAGGTGAAATGAGAAGGAGTTGGAAGAACCAATTAAAAAAAACTGGTGAGAATAATTTTAAGACACTTTGGAAACATTCTGTGAAACCCTTGGATAAATTTGTGTCATAAAACATTCTAAGAAAAGAGAGCATTCAACAAGAAAAAAATGATTCAGAAATGACTCTTCTCGCTACGTGCTCTCAACATAAACCCTTGACATTTTACGTAGAAAACCTTAGCCAAATGAAAATAAAGCACCTGGGTGTACACTTCAGTGACTGATTCTTGAACAAATGATCGAAAGCAACATACCTTTGCAGTTTCCACGGTAAGCAATCTCTAGCCGGGGGTCTTTGCACTTGGCGCGCTGAAATTCACAGCGAGACAGGAAGGTCCTCCCGTCCGAGGCGCAGAGGGGTTTCTGGGTGGGACCCCCGCAGTCCAAGCTGCAGTCCTTGTCCTTGTCTTGGTCGACTCTCAAAAACTTGGAGGAGCAAAGAAAAAAGAAGCCAGACATCTCAAAGAGTGTTCGATGGAAAGCATAAGGCTATCTAAGGCCACTTAGTGCCAGGGGATGTCCCAGACACATGTGGGAAGCTCTGAAAACTCCGACCTCCATCCGTTTCACACATCTGGATAACGGGTAACTTCTCTGCCCGGCATCTGGTGGCTGGACCCCTGAAGGCCCCACCACTGGCCTGGGACGCCGTCCAGGTCTGCACGGGGGTGCACGTGTTCTGCGTACCTTTAACACTCTGAATAGCAATGTTTTTCTTTGAGTTTGTGAATTCAGTGCCTGGTTGACTCCTGCATTCACCAGGTTTTGCGATCACCTTGGAAGTCGTGGGCATCAGAAGTGCCCTGCTGG
The DNA here is from genome assembly GCF_949987515.2 of Delphinus delphis. Classification (NCBI taxonomy): domain Eukaryota; kingdom Metazoa; phylum Chordata; class Mammalia; order Artiodactyla; family Delphinidae; genus Delphinus; species Delphinus delphis. The sequence goes on from NC_082696.1 coordinate 1,620,884, forward strand.
CCTGGAACTGGGGGGCAGTCTCTCCTTGTTGGACAGTTCCACACAATCTCACCTCCGTCCCAGGACCCAGGGCTGCTGGGGTGGTGTGAGCACGGAGCCCCTGCCCCAGGGTCCCCTCCGTGCAGTCCCCGTTGACCGCTCTGGGGTCCCCATCCTCTGACGGCCCGGACACAGGGCTTCAGAGTTCGCAGCATCTCCCAGTGGGGCTTAGATCCGGCCACCTGCTCCCACACCTGTCCTCTTTGGACCGCTGATGGTGCGCCCTGCCCACCCCCCGGGCTTCCCAACCCCCCGTGCGTCCCACCCTCTGTCGTGTGTAGGCCTCCTCAACCCAGACGAAGCAACAAACACGAAGATGAATCCAATAAAGCTTCAAGCTCTGGGGAGTGGCGCCATCGCGAGCCTTTGGTCGCTGGAATGTCACCTGCCCTTCACAGCGATTTATTAAAGGAAAGAGAGAAAACCCCGAGCTGCGGCTACTACTCAATACTCCACAGCAGTGTGTAGCCCTGGGCTCTGTGTATGTCTGAACAGGTTTATTTGGCATGTTTGCCCTGGTGATATTTACAGGGGCAGAGCTCTACTCACAGCAACCCCTCCCCTGTCCCAGTCTGAGCTGGTGGAAGAGAGGGAATGGACTTTAGCAAAATTGCAGGGACCTCATCAACTTGTTCCCTCATCAGGAAGAGACAGAAAGGACGTTCTCAAACTCAGGGTGCTTCGCTCCTTAAAGAGATACCCACACTCTCCCCTTGCGTCTCTGAGTGTCCTAGCTGGCGATGTGGAAAGACCTACCGAAGCTGAGATGAAGCCACAGGGGGAGGAAGGCCCCATGGGGGCACCATTGTCCAGGGAGCCACATCGCTCCCGGGGTCCAGGCGGGGTCCTCACAGCCCCACCTGGGGTCCTGGGGAGGAAGGACTGCAAGTGCACCGTGGCAGGGAGGGTGTGAGGGACAATCCCTCGGCGTGTTTGGTTGGGAGCTGAGGTCCCTGGCCATTTCCCGGATTTCTGGAGAAAGGCTCCAGCCAGGAGGCAGGTCATGGGCGCCTGAGGGGGGACGGTTCTTTGTTCAGTGGGGCCCCGGGACACAGGAGAGACATTCTGCAGGCTCTCATTTTTCCTAAGAAGTTCACTTGCTAAAATGATCTGTGCTTATTTTAACCAAGAGGCAAGTGAAAACAGATCATTACCTTTCCGAGATTTCGCAACAACAACAAAAGTGTTCTTTTACTAAAAATGGGTAAAGCAAGGCCATAAGCACATTTGATTGAATTCTGTCACTGAGGGGTTTCAACCCCTTGTTTCTCTTTCCCCGAAACTGATTCATGAGAATCAACTCTCCGGCCACGATGGTACACCCCAGGCAGCGGCAGCTCCCAGGAGACAGGAGCGCCCAGAGCACCGCACCTGAGGAACTCCATCCGCGCGAAACGCTGCTCCCTTACAAAGTCACTGCCTCACCTCGTTCCTCTCCTCACAAGCATTTGAGTTTTCGTAGACTTGTTCTTATGACTCGCAGCTGGCCTGGAACAGAGCGGTTTTGTGCAAGAGAAAGAAAGATAGAGAGACAGAGACAGAGGCCACCAGGGGAGCAAACTTGACCGTGCAACATCTCGGGACCTCCGCAGGCCCAGTGCACACAGGGGCCCGCCCAGAAGCAGCTCCCTTCTACTTTAGATGACAACCTGAAATAACCTAAATCCTGCTAATGTTTGTGTTTAAGAGGTGGTCTATTTGTATTCCTGAAACCCCAAGCGAGGAAATGCGGATGACTTAGGAAAGACGGCGTAATTATCGTTTCCTCTAAATGCAGAGACGCAGCCTCTATTTTTTATTTTTTTAAAAAGCTGAGCATTCAGGCGCTTGCAATGTGACCATAACTCTCAGTAATTTAATGATGTAGAACAAACAGTGGAACTGCTCCTTCTCAGAAATGAGGGGATTCACACTTTCTGCAGGTTTCTGCCCCTCCCCGTTTTTAACAGCAATTCAATTCCAGGGGAGACAGTGTACAGAGGAAAATGAGCTTTTAAGGGAGCTGGATTCCTTGCTAAACAAAGCGCTGGAGGGAAAATAAAATAGTCCTATTCTACAGAATTTAGTGTTCACTAAAGAACTGGGTTGAGGGTCTTCAAACTAGTTCAGATAAAAGGCACTTTGTCAAATTTAGAAGGAAATCAATTACACCTTGAACAACACTATTAAAACAACGACCTCAGCGTCCCAGGGCCCCGTCTCCTTTGCTTTCATGAGGCAGGGCTGTCTGCACAGGTGCCTTGCGGGGGAGGGGCAGAAGGAAGCTAAGGGGGTGCATGTGCAGTGCCTGCCTGGAGGTCATGCGACTCCTGCAGTGGAAACAGTAAGTCAAGTGCAAACGGATTAAAGATGTGATCGTCTTCTGCTTAATAAATGCATGGGTTTAAGCCAGAGGAAAAGTGGGAACAAAATGAAAACATGTAAGAAATGGGTTAAAACACTCTTAATACGGATGAATTTCCTCACTGTGATACTGATATCTGATTAGAATATGGGATAACACATGGTATGGGTTCACATTAAGAAAAACACTTCTGAATTACATAATCCGGCAGCTGTAAGATTCCCCAAAGCGAGAACCTTCTAAATAATGAGCCACCGGGAAATGAATGTAGCTTCCAAGTAAGTGTGTTAGCGTGACGCGAGCACGAGGCTCATACGCTGGGGGTGAGATGGGTTAGAACCGCGAGGGCGTCTGGGGCATGGGTGAGTCTGGGGGGTTCGAGAGAGTAAGTGATCTTGTACCACGGGGGGAAGGTGGGGACACCGGGGACACGGTTATAAACACACCTGCTAAAGGGCAACTTCTCCACTTTAGAGGCTAAGCTTTCGCTGATTTCAGGAAAGAGTTCCCTACTTTCTAGTGGAACAGAGAACCCGAACCTATGACACAAACGTGGAGATGGTGTTCTAGAGCCTCGAGCCTGAAGCTGAGATGTTGGAGTGAAACACAGCTGTTGCCCCAAGTTCTCCCCCAGGGAGACAGCCACTCACTCATTCATTCATTCACTCATTCATTCACTCGCTCACTCATTCCTTCACTCATTCAACCATTCATTCATTCCCTCACTCATCCATTTGCTCATTCATTCCCTCACTCATCAATTCATTCACGCATTCATTCATTCCCTCACTCATTCATTCGCTCATTCATTCCCTCACTCATCAATTCATTCATTCGTTTGCTGGAACTAACAAATGCCAATCGTGCGTGTTTTACAAACGCTCTCCTGCAGTATTTTAATTGTCTGCCTCTTCTTCACACTCTTTAAGGACGTTGTATTTCTAAGGTAGATCAAAAGTCAGGTCCAGCTTGAACTGAACTTGCTCAGTAAGTGTTGAGGGACAGCCCTCTGCCAGGCTTTCTCCTGGACTCCAGGAGGGGCGTGGGGTAGGGTTCAAAGGCGGTCCTGAACTCACAGAGCTTAAGTTCCGGAGGGCAGCAAACAGAGCGCCACAAAGCATCACGACAGCATCTGGGCCAACGAATAACTACCGTGCGGTGCGGGACGACGCACGATCACCGGGTCACACCAGGCAGAACAGTGTCCGAGAGCCCTGCACGAGAGCCTGCTGAATCTGGTGTGGGCTGTGAAAACGCTCCTCAGAGAGACCATCTGAGAAGACTGGAAAAGCCCAGGAATGAGACGGGATGTGGCCTGGAATCCCAGGGCACAGATCACCAGAAGCAAATCAGGAACAGTGACGTCATGCAGGTCTGCTGTGGGGTCAGCCTGGCGACGGGCCTACAGACCAACGAGCTGGGAGGCACCCTGAGGACCGGGGAGGCTCAGGGGTGCCAGGGGTCCGGGTAGCTGGTCCCCTTCCTGCCGCCAGAACACTCCCAACCCTGTGTTCCCCTTGTTACACACAGATGACGCCAGCGGACGGAGTCTTACAGAAAGCAACCCACTTAGTACGGTTCTCCAGTCCCTTGTAATTAACTCGGCCCAATTGCAGCGTTCATGGTGCTAACTGTAAACCAATGAAAACTGGATTCTGCCGCTGCTCGATGCTACTCAGGACGTTTAGCAAACGTCAAAATTACAAGAGTGGTGTCGACTCGGTCTGTTCGTCTGTAAAACGGGAGCAATGATACTTTCTCTGCCGACTTTGAGGTAGCTGTGAGAATAACTAAAATATCGGGGTTTACACTGTGGAGAACAGGATGAAGACAAGCGCGGGTGGGAAGGGCGTCTGTCCCCCAAGGGAGCTGCCTCCTTTGCAAGGCAGGCGTGGCACCAGGAGGATCGGACCCCAACAGAGACGGTGGGATCGGCTCTCCCTTAGGTGCCTGTCCCCGCCCCTGCCTTCCCGACTTGAAAAACAAGCCAGCAACGTGAAGTGAAGACAACAGACTGTGGGCCTGCAAAGGGGGCTCTGTCTTAGCAAGTTTAAGACCCTGAGTGAAATAACGCAGTGAGATAGCAACGTAGTGATAACGTGTGTCACCACCATCACTTTGGGCCTCTTTGGGCCTTTTCGTTGTATTTATGGGACATCTGTAGGAATTTAAAAACCAAGGGCAAACTATTGGGATGAATTTGTTTAGGTTTTATGACTAGATTAAAGCTATAAACCCAATAAAGAGACAGAGAGTGGCCAACAGTCTGTGCTGGAAAATGCCAGCGTGTGTGGCAGGTGGTCTGCACCGCAGGGCTCAGTGGTCAAAGAAATGGCCTTGACTTTGGAGACGGGCAGCTGGCTGTGTGACCTGGGACAGTCGTCCTTTTAGCCCAATAATCCTTGGCTTCTTCATTTGTGAAATGGAGGTGGTAGCACTGTTGCCTGTTGGGAAAGTGAAATGAAATAGTGCAGGAGAGATGCTTGGAGAAGGCACGCAGATGTCGCTTGAAATAAGCTCTCCCAAGCAGGTATTCAAACACAGGGCGAATTCGCACTGGTAAACCTTTACACGGCCATAAAGGTTTCGAGTCCACGGTAGGAGCATTAAGCGACCCTCCCATCTATGGTCATTTTCAAAACGAAACTGCGGAGCATGAAGTAGAAAGGGAGCTCAGTTAGGTGGTCAGGACCAAGAAGCAGGTTTTGCAGGACGATGCACAGAGCGAGGGAGGTGGGCTCCACACGCAGGGTCCATGGGAAGCGGGTGCCCGTGCCCGGAGAGGGGGCCCGGCAGACGGGCCGCAGCAAAGGCTGCAGGGACCCCACGGAGGACCGGACACAGGAGAGTCATCCACCGCGTGTAGGGCACAAAGACAGCCCTCCCAGGACTGAGAAAACCCAGAGAAATGCAGCGCCAACAGCCTGGCAGGGAGTGACCCCCGGGGCACACAGGCCGATGCGACTGTTTTCTTTATCTCTGGGCTGCCTTCGCATTTTGTTTGAGTGGACATGAGACTTTTTATAAGTGTTTTCAGGGAGTCCTTGCTCGCTTCGGGTCCCAGACCCAGCCTCTCTCTGGTGCTCTGGCCCCCGGTCATCGTTCGCACGGCGGGCTTTACAACCAGGGGCAGATGCTCGGCGGTACCTCCTGCTCTGCAAACCTCGGCTCTCTCCCCCAAACCTTTCTTTTTTATTTACTTTCCTTCCCTGTCTCCACATCAATGTTAATTTCAATGATGAAAGCAGATCTTTTTTCTCCTTGCTAGTACATCTTGGAGATAATTCAAGAAACTCCTGGGTTTTGATTGCTCCGGACTTAAGTTTATCGGAGAGTCAGTAGGAACGTCGTTGTTCTAAAATTCTTCTGAATAAAATATCACGTGGATAGCGCTACCTCGGTGCAAGAATTATCTTTGATCCTCACTTGAAAATTACGTGACAACATTCAACCGTTACTTTTACAGTTCGGAGGTGATTCGTCTGCAGAAAGTGGATTCTACAAATGCCTTAAAAACTCTGCAGTGGAGCTGAACCTCTGCTCATACAAGCCATGCCAGTTCTGAAGGTGTCACCACCCTTTTGATGACTTGAAGATGTGTAAGGAAGGTTCACAGGACTTGGGGCAGGCACTATCTTCATGAGTTTACCTACAATTAAGTGCCCGTTCTCACCCAGGACCCCAAAAAGAACCAGGGAATAGGCAAAATGGCTGTTTAACAGCTCCATGTCTTTCTCAGGCTACAGCTCTGTGAGACAACGCACATTGGGGATGTGGGAGAACATTACAGTGGCCCCTCGACCGACCGCGTTAGAGCACCTGGGACCACAACTCCTTCAGGGTAGAGACGGCGTGTGCTCATCCGCGAGGCCTCGCGCCCCATCACCGCGTCTGGTCTACAGTCAGTGCTCAATAAATGTTCGTTGTCTGAGGAGCTGTCATAACATGACCAGGTGGGACCGCTATGGAGTTACCAGGGCACGTGGCAGGGAAAAGAAGATGTTTGAACTAACAGGTGTAGGGATTCGGGACTAGTAAACAGCAGAGGCCACGACAGACACTGAAACTTCAGGACAGACATCGAAACGCTGGCATTCTCACTCTAAGTGTGTTGGGAGGGACACACCTGGCCTACCACCTGAAAGGCCCGTCCCCCATCGCCACCCCCTGCGCGGGCGCCGCTCTCATGTGTGTTTCAAACACCCCCAGGCTGAAGTACACAGAGATCATACAGACGCCCTGTCTGTGTCTAAAAACAAAAGCGTAAATCAAATTTAAGCTCGTGTCTGACTCCATTTTCCAAAGCCTCCACTCTACACACTGCAGTTGGCACGTCACCGGCGGCTGGGGGTCAGCCCCAGGGCCGCTAGTCTCCACCCCAGATACGGCGCCTGGTACATCTGTGCACACGGACAGGGCGTGGGGATGCCTGGGGCCCTACCGTGCTCTGTGCACCAGCCCTTGGAGAGGGGCCTGCAGGTGGCATCGCTGACACGTGGCCGGATGACAGGGAGAGAGACGCAGAGCTGGCGCCTCCGTGTGTCCGGACGTGGCCAATCCTTTGTGTTCTGTCACGACACGTCGCTCATAAATCCCCTGACAGCCTCCCCGTCTCTGGAGCAGTGAAACGCACCGCGCGCGGTCCCCAGCCCCTCCCTGCTATCCTTCCCTTGGAAGATCAACGCGCTCCTTGATGAGGTGACGTTTCCAAAGGCATTCAGCCAGGGTGTCTTTTTTAAGGCTCCTTCTCATTTCAAAGCATTTAGAGCAAATTACACTAAAGTACATGTTAGAGAATATTAAAGAGACCTGCAAAGCAGGGGCAATTCATCCGAAAGCAGGGACACCAGATAGCTGGCTTCTCAGCCAAACCTCAGGAGACGATGAGCTACAGGGTGGAACCGTTTCCACTGAGGACAGAACGAAAGGAGTAAAGCGGGAACCAGAAGGACAAACCCCGCTGGAAACAACAGGTGAAAATGTCGCAGTGAGACGGTCTCGTCTGCTGGCCAAGCAGGTAGAGAGAAACTGCTCCCTGGGCGAGGAACCGGGACGCGCCACCCAGTCTCCAGCGCGCTCACGCCATTTCTACACTTTAAAAGTGAGAATGAACACATCGCATGAGGCCAGGGGCCTCTGATCTCCCAATAGAGACCAGGCGGAGTTCAGTTCCAAGTCTACATCCAAGCTCTGATGAGACCTGCACAGCATCCGAAACATTGTCTGCATCCTCAACCACACCCCAACCTCATCTTTCTTTCTGTGTTCGTGATCTTGCCCTTTCTGGGGTGAAACGTATACCCAAGCACGGTGTCGAAAGCAAGGATGTTTAGCTGCAGACCGGGGTCATGAGAATCAGGACGGTCACTGGTCTGGTTCCTGCAGGGTTTCCCCACGGGTCCAAGCACAAAGCAGGTTCCTAACAAGGGTCTGCTGAGTGAAGGAGCAGAAGGGAATGAGCCCTGAGAGCCCTCTGTATCTGGAGGCTGGACTACCTCACCGTCCAGCACTGAGGGACGTGCACGCTCCGTGCTGGGCCAGGCAGAGAGGGGTCCCCAGGGAACGAGGAGGCACAGAGAAGACCCTCCCTCCCCCATGTGCCCCTCCATCCGTCCACACAGCCACAGCCCCAAGGAGAGAGAAACCCATGGCAGGAAGTCTGACTCCCTTTCTCTGTGGAGATAAGAGCCGGGTGCCTTTGGTCCACACGCCCTGGGGGCAAGGGCAGAGGATGCCCCTTTAGCATGGAGTGTCGTCAGGGCACTGATAAAGACACGGAGGGTCCCAGAGGACACCAGCCCCGCTGCCTCATTTGACCAAAGAAGAGCTGGAGGCTCGCCGTGGAGGTCACCCAGCTCGTCCAGGACAAACTAAAACCAAGTCCAGGGCTTCGGGCCCGGGTCCCTGCTGTTCACTCCAGTCATGCACGGCTGTGAACACGACCCGGGGGTCAGGGCTGTGTCTTCCTGCCCCAGGGCACCCGCTCCAAAGGCTTCAACCTGCACCCACGCACAGGACCCAGTTCTGAAAAGCAGCCTTGGAAAGGCGCACGGAAGAGGGGCTGGAGGGGTGCCGTGGGCACGCCCCCTTCTGCCCTCTCGTCTCTTTCGCAGGTTTCCACCCCCTCCGGGCCTGCGGGTGGTTCACGTCAGCATCTGCACAAGTGGAAAATGGCCTATTCCCCCATCACCTCGGTTTACACGTTACAACAGATTCTTCACATTTTTAAGAGGCCTTGTTTATGTTAGGAGATAGCCAAGGCATGGGGCCTTCGAGGGGAATTCTCTTCCCAGGTTTCTGAAACGGACCATCTGCATCTCCCGATGCTGGTACATCACTGCTCAAAGCTGTCATCGTCACTGAAGTGCACGAGCACAGTCTCGGAGACTGGCAGGAACGGGCTGCCGGCGCTCCTGGGGTCCATCACCCGACGCCCTCGGCGGGTGTCTGCATCGCCCTCTCCCAGGTGCTAACGCGGGGGGGACAGCTCTCACCCTCATCTGTGTGCGTCACCCAGACACAAGGTATTTCGCTGGTAGGACTTGAAGTCCAGCGTCAGGTAGCTCACAACTTGCCCTACGTTCAGTTCAACCCGAACCTTGGAACGTGGGGCACCGTCCACGCGGAGACCGCCAGTCACACACAGCTGCTGGCCCTGAAATTAATTCAAGTGAAAAGGAATTTAAAATGCAGCTGCTAGGCCGCACTGGCTGCGTGCACGCTCTCAGCACCCCCTGGAGCCCGGCGCCGGGCAGTGTGAGCACACGCCTGTCATCACCGGCGGCTCTTAGACGCTGCTCTGGAAGCAGTGAGGAAGGGTAGTTCACTTCCTAAACCCCAATTTTTAAGTGACCAGTGGCAGAAAGACAAGTCAATATGCATTCCAGGCTACAGTATTAATGAGGCAAATACAAAATGCTGAGAAAAGAATCGTTTTTTTGAAAAAGTCATCCTGGAATTCACACCTTTAATTAGAGAGGAAAGATAAATAAGGACAGGAGGAGGAGAAACTTGGAGGGAAGAGAGAGGATTTTGAGGGACCTGAGAGGTACAAGAAGATGGTGGTAAAGAGCGGTGGGGAGGGGCGGGCCGGCAGTCGGGGGGTGGGGATGTGTGACCCTCACACAGGCCTGAGCTCCCCTCCCCCTGGGGGGACAAATTATTGCCCAGGAAAAGCCCAAACTGGGGAGGGGGTGACGGAGGGGGCAGGGGGAGGGGAAGGGTGACGTGAGAGGGGCCCTGTCCTCGGGGAGGCTGACCCCTGCCATGAATAATGGGTGCGGGGACGCCGGGGTGAGGTCGGGGATCAAGGGGGAAGAGACCACCCTCTGTCCCAGGAGGCCCCTCGGCCTTTTCCAAACTGGTGTTCCCGACGGCCACCTTAGCCCATCACAAATGTCTGCACCGCTCTCCACGAGGTGCTCAAAGCATCCCATGCTTTCCAGAGAATTAAACGTTCCCAGGAGACAGGATGACAAACGGGCGGTTTTCAGAGGAGAACTCAGAGCCCTGGGAGGGACCCCAGCCATGCGCCTAGGGTCAGGTGAAGACAGCCCGGAAGGGCGAGGCCACCAGCAGATGCCAGACAGAGAAAAGGGCCTGGCTGCTTCCCCGAGGTCACTGCAGCCAAGGTCGCAGCCGTGGGCTCCCTTCCAGGGACGGGAACCTGCAGAAAGAGGGGCCAGGAAAACAGGGGGCAGCGCTGGTCCTTCCCTTCACTGCAGCATCCTGGATTCCGGGGTCCATTCAGAGCAACAGAAATCCCTCCCTGCCTGACGGGAGCCTGTGTCACACACGCAGGCCCGGCTCACACACACACACACGCCGGCTGCTGATTTGGGGGTCCCGGAACCAGTGCCCCCATTCTGGCGGGGCTGACCCCTCTCCTCCACCCCTGCTGGCTCTGTCCCGGGAAGGGCTGCTCCAGCCTGGAGCTCCACCGCCTTTGGGGGAAAGAATCACCGAACATCAGTGTCAGGAAGCTACATTTGTCCATTTATGTCTTCCCCGGGAAGATCTGTTGAGCTCTGAGCAGAACACGTCAGAGGCACTGCTAATCTCCGGTGTACTCATAAGGTTTTCCCACCTTTCTGACAGTGAGGACGTGTTCACTGACCAAAAGGATTCAGATGGGTTCTCTGACCCTTGCAAAGTGCTTCAAGGAAAATCCAGAGAAATGTTCTCTAGGTGTTCAATTCAGAAAAAGAGTAGAGGGAAGAAATGAAGAGACCCACTATTTTTATGTATTTCTAAGTGAATTAGCACTCTGTACCCCTAAAATCTCCTAATTAGAACGAGAGACAGGATTATCCTGGTGCCTTACTCCCTGCTGTCCAGCTGCCCGGTTCCAGACCCCGGAGTTGACCGTTTCACAAAGAATAAATTCACTCAGAACGCTTAAGTGGAAAAGCTACTCTTAATAACATCTGGTATAACTATTGAACAAACTCGCCAAGATTTCAACCAACATGACTGGAATAAACTCAAACCAAGAAAACAATGAGGTTTATAATGGAAACAGAAACAAAACTTTAATTTAGGATTGTTCCAAAGGCATGAGAATGACTGCACACTTCTAATACTCTGAAGTTACTGAGTCCACATGCTGTTGACATGCAAAATTCCAGAAAGGGGCTACTGCACAGGATCCAATTCCTTCAGGAGTTCTTGTCAGAAAACACAGAGGGGCAAGAACCAGCGGAAACAGCAGCAGCACAAAGACAGCTTAAAACCAGAAGACACGTCTGATGAAAGAGCCGGTTGAAATAGATTTCCTTAGCTGCCGTTTAACCAGAAAAAGGAAACTAGGATTTATATATTTTTTTGAAAATAAATTATATCCACATTGGCAACTTGCTCATCTAAAGCTAATTTTAATGAGCCAGGATTTAATATACCTGGAAATTTGATATTAATATATCAAACTATTATCAGTTTAAATTGTAACACTAATACAGGACCAAATCTTATCATAACGGGGTCCATGCGACAGATACCTTGGCCTTCATATTTTGAATGCCATTTTCTGAACAGGACTTTTCCTTTGGTTCTGGAAACCTGTCACTTACTTTCAAGTTTGTACACCATTCACCAAACATTTCCCTCCGTCACTGTGCAAAGCTACACCACTTCTTGCACAAGGTAAGATTATGAAGTAAAGGGAATTGGATTTTTAACAAATCTGTACCAATAAGGATGAAAGTTCAAGCCCGTTGTCCTTCAAAGAGGTCACTTCTGAGCACATCCAAATCTCCCACTGGTTTAGTTTTTGTTCAAATCTGTGAAGTCTTCCTTCAAAACTACCTTCACGCAAAGTTATGAAGGACTCAGGAAGATTTCATGCCAAAACACAGAGAATTTTCTCCTAAATAATCTCATTGGAAACTAACAAGCCCTCAACAAGCAAATCAAGAAACCTCCCCTCACTGTGCAGGTGGCGACACTGAACCAGAGAAAGATGATGCCGTTAGGACACTGTTTCGTGTAGGGAGGAGGGAAGGCCAGAACACACGGCTGCCTCTCGCACTGTCCACGTTTTGTCCTACGAGACAATGTTATCCCTCAAAGTGTCACTGACCCCACAGCCACCATGGTCACCTCGTAACCAAGAGAGAAGTTCATTTAGATAAACCAACTTTGCTGTTTAGTAACATCATCCCACACTGCGGTTACAATGAAACGTGTAACTGATGTCCAGGCTTGCACTTCGGCCATGTGGTTTCATCCCCATCAGTGGCCTGTGTCACGGGCTTGACAACCCAGAAGGGGGAACATGCCAGGTTCGGATTAACCGCATTTGATGGGCCAGTCGCTGGAGAACCTGACCACTGGCGCCGCTGCTGGTCGTGGGGATGAGGGTCTCCCTTGACGCCTCTGATAGTTCTTGCCTCTAAAATATAAGGTGAACTAAAGGGGATGCAGAGTAGGGAAAATGAAAGTCTTGTGAATTAAAAATAAACATCACGCACGCACGCGCATGCGGGTGCGTGTGTGTGTGTGTGTGTGTGTGTGTGTGTGTACCTTTAAGAGGATTGGCTCCAGGCCAAGAGTATTCTCCCCTGAACAGCAGATTGAAGCTTTCATTTTAAGTACAGTTGAGTTTTTCGGGTTAGATAGGGAAGGCTCCTTATTTTTGCCTCTGCAAGAAATGTTCTCTTCAAATACAACCTGTCATTTTTCACGTGCAAGTAAAAAAATGGGGGAGACATTATTTTGTTTAAATAAATTCACTGGTAATTCCAGAAGCAAATTCAAAACTAATTAAAATTCAAAGAGATTGATTAATTAAAAGGTATTCAATAAATTAGAAGACTCGCTTCTAAAGTGAGGAAATTAGGTTCATCAAAGAAAGAGAACTGAGGGAGGATGAGTGGGCGGCCCTAAAATGGTTAAAAGCAGTGTCTCAATTTCCTAACAAAATAAAATTACAATTAAGTCAATGCAAACAGCTCTTCTGCATCTATGTCCATCTGATAAGATTAAAACATTCCTGCAGCTCCTATGTGCAGATAGTTTAATGCAAGTACAGAATTAATGTTTTGGCTTAAGTTTTCATTAAGCATTTCATTGTTATTAGTAATAATAATGTTGATCTTTAGATAGTCACTTGGAGCTCGGCCTGACTCTGGCGGAAGTCGTCCGTGAGTGTTTTAGGGTTAACTGACCTTGTTTTGAAAGACAGGTGCTGTGGACGATCTCATCGCAAGACTCTAAACCAGAGGAGCCTCCACCTTCCAGAACCTTCTCAGCCTGTCCGGGTCTCAGGAGCATCCTTTCCCAGTTCTCGCCCTTTACTCTCATCCCACCCTTCAAACATTCTGGAAATAGCTTTTCTACATTATCTGGGCATCCATAACTTCACGTGCACAAGTTCACTTGTGATTTTAATAAAGTCAATTTTCTGTCCAGTATTATCTGTCTCTGGCCTCTTTGGAATTCAGACTCAACCAGCTTCAACTGGACTCAGATGAAAAGCCCTGCATTACGCAGAAACACGATAAGGATGGCCTGATAGGAGAAAGAGATGCGATGGATTGGGCCGACCCACTGTAAATTATACACGATGATCCAGAAATATGTCCTGTTGTCAGAGGTCAACTGCCCAGAATCACACAGGGTCACCCTTCGTAAGGGAAGGCATGTTCCCCACTCTAAGTGGCCCGTGAACATGCCCAAGCCGAGGCAGCAGGCTCCCCACCATGTCCCACCTACTCAGTCTGAGCAGGGAGTTCAAATCCCAAATACAGCCTCAGCCCAGACCCTGCTGCCACGGTCACAGTGAAGCCGTGGCCACAACACATGGCACTGAGAACCGTGGATGTGGGGTGAAGTGAGGCAGGACCAGCCCTGTACAGTCTGGCATCCGTGCTTACCGACCTGCAGTCTCAAAGCTCCCGGGCCAGTGCCTGGTGACCCAGGTGACAGTTCTCCCTAATTCAAAGCTGATTTCAGCTTTTATAAAATGGGGGCTTGCATCGAGTGATTTCTCGGGTTCCATCAAGTTCACCAGAGTGCCCCCCCCCATGAACCGTAGAGGAGGTGGCATGAAGGAAGCTCTCTGCGGGGCATCAGCCCTGGAAAGGGGTCACCCTCCACCCCGGAGCCCATCTCCTTCTGGTCCACAGCAGTTACCTCTATACACGTTACCATGGCCTTCAAAGGAAGCTCTCCTGGTTCCCGGCGCCACCCCCCAATATTTTTTACTCTAAAACAGAGTTTTACTGGGAGGGGCTGGGATGACTTGGTTGAGAACCTTATTTCCTCCCCCTACAAGAACATTCAGAAAGCTAAGACTGTCGCCTCGGCAAGGCTGAGAGTTTGAAAGCTAAGGGAAGGGAGTACGTTGTGTAGGTATTATTGTGGATTGAAAGGTGCCCCCCCAAAAAATATGTTCAATCTGAACCCCTAGTACCTGTGAATATGACCTTGTTTGGAAACAAGGGTTTTGCACATAGAATCAATTTAAGATGAGGTTATACTCAATGAGAGTGGACCTCAAACCCACTGACACTGTAGGTTGAATTGTGTTCCCCGGAAAATTTATATGTGAGATGCTAATTCCCATCCCCTCAAGATACGACCTTATTTGGAAATAAGGTCATTCCAGATGCAATCAGCTAAGTTAAATTGAGTCACGCTGAAGGAAGATGAATGAGCCTTTAATCCAGTATGACTGGTGTCCTTATAAAATGGGGAAATTCGGACACAGACATGAGCACGGGGAGATGCCATATAAAGATGGAGGCAGAGATGGGGTGATACACCTACAGGCCTGAGAAGATCAAAGATGCCAATGAACCACCAGAGCCGGAGGGAGACCTGGGTCAGATTCTCCCTCACGGCCACCGAAGGAACGAACCCTGCAGACACCTTGATCTCAGACTGCTCCACCGGCAGGAAAGGAAAAGGCAGAGACAAATGGCAATGAGTCTGCTACGCGTGGCAGAAATCAGTGAGCAGCTGAGGTGGAGAGAAGGGCAGGCGTGCCCAGGAGAGGGGACAGGATGTATCCGGGACAGAGACTGCTGCTCAGGGACAAGGCGGATGCCACCTACAGTCTCCTCACAGCCCAGCACAAGCATGATGCCTCCTGCAGGGGGAACGTGCCCACACGGCGGGGGCAGCAGCGGCAGGGAGTTGTCTAAGGGCCCCATGCCCTGGCCGGCAGCGTCCTCTGACCTTCTCAGCCCCCAGCCCCAGCTCCCCACCTTCTATCTGCTCCTATGTGGTACAAAAAGGGTAAACCAAAAATGAATGAATGAATGAATGAGTGACCTAAACACTAAAAAGACAAACACTCACTCTCCAGTACCTGCACCTCCCTGGCCTGGTCACAGCCACATCCAAAGCTGGCCAGGACCTCAGGGCACAGAGCCGCCCTGGACGAGGCCCTACACACACGGACGCACCCTGCGGGGTGGTGGAATCAATGCCTTTGTTTATGCTTCTTTTCCAGGAAAAGGCAGCTCTGTGCAGGCTGAGGTCTCACCCTGGACCTTGACTCTGTAATGAAATGTTACAAGCTGTGGATTTGGATGGCAGAGAGTTGGAACCAGGACTGTTGTTTTTGTAAAACAGTGCAGAACCACAATAGAATCTGAACGAGCTCAACAGGGAATCAGATAGGTTTTCATGGATCAGCCTCCAAAACGCCGTTCCTGATTCATGGTGAATCACGATGGGTTTGGGTGTGCTCGCAGCCAATACCGCTCTGGGGAAGGAAGCCACGGGCGCAACTCGGGGATGAACTTGATAGAGAACAGCCCTTTAAGCCTAACAGTATGCCAATCAAACTGTGATCTCAGCGACACTGCTCACTGCTAGTCTTTGAATAAGGAGCAAAGACACAGTGCAGTTCTTTTCCTTAAGTTGTCTTTTTTTTCCCCCTCTCTTTTGCTCCACGGCACAGAGACCGGGGGACTGCAGGCCTCCCATCACACAGAACACAAACAGAAGGTGACGGGGCGTAAAATCTATGAATCCTGTCCCATGCGGTTGAGGATCAAGACACCGGATGCTTGAGTTCTGCAATTCGGTTGGTTTCAGGGACTTTGGGAATGAAACCCTTTCACTCATTGGATGAGTCCAGTCCACAGTGAGTGAGCCAGAAACGGCTGGACCAGAGCTGCCAAAACAATAGCACCCACAGGAAGAAGCAAGGAGATCAAGGGGAGGGGATAAATTAGGAGGTTGGGATTAGCAGACACACACTACCATACGTAAAGCAGATAATCACAAGGACCTACTGTAGAGCACAGGGAACTCTACTCAGTGTTCTGTAATAACCTATCAGGGAAAAGAATCTAAAAACGAATAGATATACGGGGCTTCCCTGGTGGCGCAGTGGTTGAGAGTCCACCTGCCGATGCGGGGGACGTGGGTTCGTGCCCTGGTCCGGGAGGATCCCACATGCCGCGGAGCGGCTGGGCCCGTGAGCCGTGGCCACTGAGCCTGCGGGTCCGGAGGCTGTGCTCCGCAACGGGAGAGGCCACAGGAGGGAGAGGTCCGTGTACCGCAAGAAAAATAAATAATAATAATAGATATATGTGTATGTGTATGTGTATATATATATATATATATACCTGAATCACTTTGCTGTACACCTAAAACTAACACAACATTGTAAATCAACTGTACTTCAATTTAAAAGAAAAAGAAAGAACTACAGGCACATAGAGAAAGGAAGAAGTAAGAAGGTCAGTTATGATAACATCCGAGGCAGGAGCCGCCCAGAATAATCAGGAAGGAGCTTCCTCACTCTTGCCCCAACTGTCCACGTGTTCTGGGGCTCAGTCGTGTGGGCTTCGGATCGCTCAGAATATTAGAAAATCATTCTATTATGCGGAGTACTCTTGAATTTGATGAAGAGTCGCATTGCCTTTCGAACTTTATTGCTAATACACGGAAACCACGAGCACTTTTAATTTATTGACTCTTCACCCTATGGAAGAGAGGTGTCTTAAAATGTAGTCGATAAATACATTTTAATATGTCTATAAATGAACAGCTATACATAATAGTATTGCCAGGACTCGCAAATATAAATCAGGTATTGTATCTTAAACTGCAAATTAATGGCAACACCATTTATAAACCAGGGCTGCTCAAAACCAGACACTGCACTTCCTCAGATGCTCCTGACGCCCGTCTCTGGGCTCCGATGGACAGAGACACGCTCAACGTGGCAGCACCTGAAACTCCAGTGGGGCGGGGTGTCGAGGAAAAGCTCTCTGCCTCAGGTGAACCCCCTTCCCCGTCTGCCTTGCCAGTCGCAGCACCGGACTAGGAGACCCCATTCAGCACATGGCCCTCGACCCTCCTTCAGAAACACTCATTTTAAAACCACTTTCCCACCACGTCACGATGCCATGCTGGCCGCTTCTGCAAGGGAAGATCCTGCACTTCTCTGGGGACTCACTCAGACTCAGGCTACCCTAGCCACGGTCACGTCCCCAGCTACAATATCCTTTATCCCACACAACCCATCTCTCCAGCACATCGGTACAACTGGTGCTCTGGCCTCTACCCTTGTCCCTGTGCTCCCAACTGGCCTGAACCCCGGAGGCCAGGAACTGTGGTGGGTGACTCTTGGACGTCACCCCAATATCCGTCAATGGGTGGGCATGCGGCCGCTGTCGAGGGCCCCACTTTGCTTCGCAGGTCTTACAGGCCATCAGAGGCATGGCAGGCCTGAGATCCACTCAGCAAAGACTCACGCGTTCCCACGTGCTCAGTTATTCTGGGGAGAAAATGGGAGAAGCTGGAGCAGTAACACATGGTCACTGCGTCCTGAGAAGGTCCACCTGGGGTGGGGCGCGTTGCAGAACATGCAATGCTGGAGACTGTCAGGTAGCTCTGGTGTGTGTTCTGGGTTTCATTGGGAGTAGATCCCAAAAAGGCAAGTATATTTGGAGATAAGTCTTTAGAACGACACAGGAAAGTACTTTCCCCGAGTTCCCTCCCAACACCTTCACACGCACACACACTTCCACCAGCTGCCACCCAACCTCAAACAGCCAGGACTCACAGACAATATGCAAAACGACTCTTCATCACTTCTTGTCCCATCACCTTCTTCCTTTCGGGCCTCGAGGTATCCCAGAAGAAAGCCCAAAGCTTCCAAACGTGCTTGTCCGTTCTCGCAGCAGAAAAAGGAAGTTAGAAAAATACCAACTGGTCAAACTTTCCAGGGGAGAGAAACAGATGACTGGAAGTCCAGCTAAGCACACGTCTAATAATAAGGATCGTGTGACAAGCCCAAAGTATGCATTTCCAGGCTCCGCAAATTGAAAAGGTGACGAGCAGTGACTTGGAGGCTTGGCGGGGGAAGGGCAGGGTGGGCTGTGGTCGGTGATCTCAGAGGCGGTCACACATGTGCTTGAGGTCTGGCCATCGAGCCGAGCGATTCCGTTCCGCCGTGGAGCTGGCGCGTCCACAGGAAAGACGGTCCTTCCAGGATCTGGGCTCATCTGCTCCTAGGCCACACGAGGATTCGAAAAGTGCAGAATCACAGGAAAATGAAACTGCCGAGCCCGGAGCCTTTAAAGTGAACCAACCTTAACTGAGACTCGACACGCATCTAATGTAATGCAACTCTGGTTAAAGGTCTGGAGTCGTCAGTGTTATTGCAAACAGAAGTCTATAATGAACATAGATTCTTAGATCAAAACCGAGGGAAATCAAGCTGCTGATTCCGAACTTTCAGGAGTGCTTTGCTTCGGTCCGGCCCATCGGTGCCAAACGTTCCATCTCACAGAAACCCTGGCTAGTTCTACGCTCTGTACTAGAGACCTTTACAATCCTGAAGCCCAGGAATCCCACGTCCAAAGTATATGTGATGCAAAACACCGGAAGAGCACAGAACTATGCATGCACAGCACTGCTCACTGCAATACTATTTTAATAGCAAAATAAATCGGAAGGCAATGAAATATTCAACGATAGAGGTTTGGATAAACAAGTTACTCTAAATCCATACAACAGAAGTGTGTTGATCCATTAAAAATCATATAAAAGAGGTAGAACATATTTTTAAACAAAATTATTTAAAATGAAAATGTAGAACACGATCCCACGTTTACATACACACACACATACATATATACCATATCCAGCACACACACACACACACACACACACACACAGCCTAGAGGAAAGATTGCAAAATGTCAGTACTGCAAAGTTGTATCACTGTTTAATTTCTAGGCAACAGTATTACAGGAAACTGGTACTTTCCTCATGTGCTCTTTTATTTTCAAATTTCTATAGTGGACCTGAGCTACTTTTTGAAAAATTACGTTTTATGTATTTTATTTTTAACTTATAAAACACTTAAAACCTACTGAAAATGTATAACTATATGCCCATCACCCAAATAGACACGTCAATAGTAAAGAAAGAAAAAAGAATGAATTATGAAAAACAATAGCAGAAAGTAAATACCCCAAACACCTAACAAGACACAGAAAACGTGTTCTATGCCCCTCGGACAAGCTTACATGTCACTTTCTCGTCTAATGAGTGACTGATCACATATAACGAAAACCGGGGATCGAAAACAAATTTCCACCGTGACTATCACCACCGTGTCTGTGTTGACTCCCCCGATTCTGAAATGTAGTCAAGACTCTCATGTACTTCCAGCTGCCCTCTGCACAGTTTAGGACAGCTAAAAACAAAATAAAACAGTTTGGATCAGAAATACTTAAATTCCTGGACTTCCCACCTGTGTGTCTTGCATCCCTAAAACTGAAACAACAATCCCTTCTCCAGGGCACTGGCAGGAGGTTTAAGGACACCACACCTGTGAAGGGTCAATGTGCACGGTCACTCAGCAGACAACAGTCATCACATCCTGACACCTCAAGGTCACCCTGTCCCAAACCTCCCCTCCTCCCACCTGTCCACCTGGTCAAGGGCCCCAGCCCCACCATGGATGACCTCTACGTGCCTGGAGGGACCAACGCCCCGACCCCTTCGCCCCCACCCTCTCCAAGCCCACCCCGCTCTCTCCTGCCTGCGCCTCACCCCTCTGGTCGGTACAGGCAGACTGTGGTTTACTGTGCCGTGTGGATGCCGCAATTTTGATAAATTGAGGGTTTGAGGAAACCCTGCATCAGGAAAGGCTATCAGCGCCATTCTTCCAACAACATTTTCTCACTTTGTGTCTCTGCGTCAGTTTGGTAATTCTCGAAATATTTCAAACTTTGTCGTCAGCATCATATTTGTTGTGTTTCTGTGATCAGTGATCGTTGATGCTGCTACTGCAACTCCCTGAAGGCTCAGATGATGGTTCGTATTTTTTTAGCAATAAAGTATTTTCATGAAAGTGCACATGTTGCCTTTTTAGATGTACTACTACTTCACACTTAACAGGCTACAGTGTAGGGTAAACATCACTTCTATATGTGCCTCACTTTGTCGTGATAGTCGCCTTATTGTGGCGGCCTGGACCTGAACTGCAGCACCTCTGAGGTGTATCTTCACCTCCTCCCGGCCCGGCCACTGTCCTTCCCGCGCCGAGCCTCCCAGCCCGGGTGGCTGTGTGCGGCGGGTCTGGGAGCCTCCCGGGGTTCTCCCCGCCCCCCAGGTAACCTCAGCCTCCTGCCCATCCCCTTCCCAGCAGGCTCCTCGTCTCCTCTCCCCAAGGCTTCCCTGGACCTCTTACAGGACTGGCCACTGGTTTGCACATCCGACTGGTGGGTGGGACAGCGGGCACTCCCCTGAGAGCCACAGGCTGGAGCCAGATGGGCGGAGCCTATCCATCCGGCAATTCTGCGTGCGCCGGGCACGTGGCCGTCGTTTCACAGGCGTCTCAGGAATAAACAAGTAAACGAGTGACCGTCATCCACGTCTGGAGGGGCGAAAAGGCTTTCCCGGGGGCCATCCCTGGAGCTTCCCCAGAACCTGCCCAGAGCAGCATCGCGTTCACGGTGCTGACCAAGAGCTGAAGAGGCTAACGGGCCAAAGTCACCCAGCGACAGAGCCAGGATGTGACCTTTCCGATTCCAGTCTCTCTGGGGTTTCTTACACGGGAAACTATCGGATGAAATTCTGTACCATGAGTGTCGACTCAACATAAAGTAAGCGAATCTGAAATTACAGTTACATCTATCCTACATTCTCTTTTCTTTAAAGATGTATCTGAATCCTTAGTCCTATGGCTAGAAGCTAGTTTTCTATCATTTAAAAGTAACACTTTAATACATCCCAGCAACTTAAGAAGCCGCACTCCACACCCTGAGCCTCTTCAGACACGTCCATGGCCAAGTGCTGAGAGTTAAGATGCCCTGGAGCTGAGCTGCGTAGCTGATACCCGGTCACTTGCTCCACGTTTTCTAAATCCAACAACGGCGCCGATAACTAATGCTTTCTGGGCCGTGACCCTAGGCTGGTCACATGCTTTGTCACACATACGCATGACGCCCGCAGACTTGTGCAGTGCGCAGCCTGTGTGACTGTGCACGGCGGCCTCAGCCACGCAGAGACCAGGGAGACAGTGGGACTACGTCTGGAGTTTGGCTGGACAGAGACACTTGGAAACACCTGGAGTGCAGGTGGTATTAAACGGCACGTGTGGTGCAGCTTTACCAGGAGGGAGGGTGTGGGGAGGCCAGAGGGCCCCGCCCAGCACCAGGCAGACAGACAGAGAGAGCTCAGCACGGGAGGGGAGGACACAAAAGACCAGGCAGCGCTGGGACACAATCCAGGAGCGGGTGGCGGCCACGGCGTCCAGCAGGATGCTTGGTGACAAGGAAGCTGTGCACTCATCCAAGGCGCCCCAAAGCCCCCCTAACTCAGGACCGGGGCCCAGGGGGCCGTTAGCATCACCCTCCCCTGGGCACAGACGCACAGAGCCAACGCTCAGGAAGGGCGGCACAGTGGCCCAGCCGGGCCGCCCTCCTCCCGGCCACGTGCTGCCCCTCCCCATGCCGCTAGGTTCCCATGCGTGGGAAGGAGGCCTCAGCCAATCCAGGGGTGTGGACACGGTGCGGGGGGCACACGCGGCACCCCGATCCTGACGAGGCCTGGGCTGTAAGTGTGTGTGGTGCTCAGACACAGACACACACACTCACGGGGGTGCACTCACCCCCATTACAGGACACTCCCTACCTACAGCATGAACTGGTGAAGGACCATCAGCCGGGCACGGCCCCCACCGCCCAGTTCCCAGGGGGCAGGGCTGGACACGCCACACCCACTTCCCAGCTGCCCTGTTGTCCCCTGAGCGCCAGGTCCTGGGCCCACCGCGTGGCCCCTACCGCACAGCTCCGCGAACTTCCAAAGGTTGCGCAATCCAGCCAGCTGGCGCCTGGGGGCCGCTTCAGGGAGACTCGGGGTCTACGCAGCATTCTCCTTCAGGAGAAGCGCGAGAGGCCTAGTCCGTCCTCTCCACCTGGGAGAGGAGGCGGGAAGGGTCGGTGCTGAGCCCCCAGACTCACTAAAGGGACCCAAATGTCAAGAAGGGCTGTGATGCAGGACAGGAGCCCAGCCGGTCAGCAAGGAATCACATCGCTGTGACTGTGGGCCCTGACCTCTGAACCCGCGATCTCACTGTCCAGGTGAGAGCGCAGGACTTCACATCTCGGACACCGCCCCCCCCGCCCCGGCACCTGCTCAGCAGGCCGCCATCCTTGGCCCCTGCCCCGCCCCCCAGAACCTGGCAGCACCTGGACTATAGTCACGTTGAGGTGTCGAGATTGGACTGACAACCCCACACGCCAAAGCACGTTTCCGCCAGAAGACAGAGAGTCCTGCCGTCTTGGGCAAGAGCCGGGGGGGAGTTGAAGCCTGTCTGGGTGCACGAGTCACTGCCTGCCCAGGTGCCCTGAGGTCACCCGCCCGCCTGCCCGTGATGCTCACAGGACAGAGGAGACCGTCCGGGGCAGAGCAGAGGCGAGGGAACCGCTTCCCAACACACAACACACACTCCGGTCCTGGCCTTCTGAATAAGCTGTGAGGACTTCTCCACTGACCCTACAGTAGCTGTGAAAAATGGAATGTGGAAAAATGGCTTTGTTCCTAGGACAGTGACCTCCTTCTGCAGCCTGGCCTCATTCAAACCTTGGAGGGCAGGATGCCTGTATGTCTGCTGTCTCATGAGCGACGAGATCTATGATGATATCTGTTTGGCAAAAGGCTTATACTGTTAGTAGCAAATCAAGATGCCCGAAGGCAAAATCACCTTGATGTGGAAACTTCCTTGCCCACGAACAGGAGGCAGGGTTACCCTGAACAGCCCACACCCAGGATCCAAGGTGGGAGTCTGTGGTCCACCCTACAACATGCATCACATATCTTCAAGGTTTTTAAGGATGATTTGTAAAGTGGAAATCACAGTATTATTATAAAATAAAGTAGATACAACAGAATGTATATATGATGAACTCTCAGCATCTCACATTTGGTATTTTTCTTTTTTGATATTTTGGTAAAAATTATCCCGGAAATGCCTCAAACGGCCACGGAAGAGAAAATTCAGACTCCTCGCTAATTTTCAGGGTCTTGGCCTCTGTGTCCTCAGAGGCAACAACTATGGCTTCATTAAGAAATAAAAGGTCAGAGAAACACTTTATCGGATACTGGAATAGAAACATCTTTCCAAGTTTGGCCATCCCCGTTCAACGTAAAATAAAGTCATGCCACCGGTGGCCAAGTTTAAAAATCGGATTTTTTTTAAACAATAAACTATACAGATACGGCAAAACCGGTTAACAGGCAGATCATTTTCCTTGAAAAAGAAAAGATGCCATACATCTAGAAGACTTTCCACAGAACTAAGGTAAGTCGGTGATTCTCAACCTTTGGTGGCCTTAAGGATCATTGGAGATTCTGCTTCAAACAGAGCATGTCTCTACCCTGCAGACCTTCACTCGGGACCGAGAGCGGGTGCAAATCCACAGTTCTGCCTGGCACAGTGGGTGGTCAGCCTTGACTCGCACTATGAGAGACTCTGCACGAAATCACACACACGGTCACTGAGAAAGGCCAATTTTGAGAAAATGAATATATTTAAAATTCCGTATGTATTTCCTATGAACAGATCAAGCTCAGAGAAAATTATTGTTTCTAATTTAGTCCTCCATCCCAAAGACAAGGAGAAGAGACATAAGCACAATTTCATTGAATGAACTGGAAATTTCCATTCAATTTTCTTGAAGAGATGAGAAAGCATTTCTAATGAGACTGCAAATTGGGAATCTTGGCAACATTCAAATGTGGTAAACGGTCTTTGTCTTTGAAATGCCATCTGCAGTGACCAGCGAAGCCAGTAGGGACCAAATGCCCTGCTTATTTTTACCACAAAGGCATGCGATTTGGCTTTTGGTACTGGTCTGAACTTGCGTATGCTCTGAATTGCTAGTTTATTGATTTCAGGACACGGTTTACAAAAAGAAAGGTCTAGAAAATTGCTTCTGTATTCAATTCCTGACCCTTAGAATCCTACTGCTCTTCTACGCTCAACCAACCAAATCTTCATGTTTATATAAACTAGTGACCCAGGACCTGTTTACAAAACACGCTCAATTACCCCTCGCAAAACCTGCCTGCTGTCGGTCTTGCCAAATGTGCCTCACTGGGGAATGCTCTGCTCTGGGATTTCCGAGAGAATAAGGCAGGGCGTAAGCAGAGACAAACCCTGGAAGGCACAGCTCTTACCCCGGGATAAGATCCTTCTGGCAGTCGGGCCGCAGAAGAGCCAGCCCACAGTTAGGGAGAGGAAGCGTGGCCCCTGGGAGGCCTGGGGGCTGCCCTGGCCCTGCTCTGGTCCTGGAGCAGCGGAAGCCCGAGCCCAGGGATGAGCAGGGCCACCAGGGAAGGGCAGCCAGACCCGCATTATGCGACCAGCACAAAACGCTAACTTCTAAGACTCTATTGACTACGTGAGACACGGGAGAGCAGAATCATCAATAAAACTGCTTGACTTGTTAAAATATTAATACAGCGCTTGGGACACATGTAGCCTGTGATGCAGACGTGAGCTTTGCGGTTAGAAAACTTCATTACCAGCACCAACGCTCAGTGATTTTAGTGGCGTCCCTCCCTGCAGGACCTCGGCTCCCAGAATCACGGCAGGACCCTCAGGGCCCTGACCTCACACGCTCCGTATCTGCTCTCAGCCCCTGGGACGTGAAAGCCCCAGAGCTTCTCATTTATCTGCCTGGAGACAAACACGGGTCAGTATTCCAAGCACTTTGTTTCCAGCTCCTCATTTTCTTCTGTGTTGTTGATACTGATTCAGGGAGTGTCTTAGTTAAGCCAGGGAATGTCAAAGGCTGCAAACCTACCAGCTTCCTGGAGTGGTTTTCAGGAATAATTACCAATGAAATGCATCCATTAAACGACAAAAAAACATAATTAGTGGCGCTTCGTCAGAAACACAGACTAGCTTACAACCTTCTGCCGTAGTTTCATCACAGACACAGTAAACCCTTTCACATAACAGGCGTCCCATTGAATTTAAGCAAAGTCTAAATAAGAATAATACCATGCTCAGCAGATCAAAAGGAAAAGCAGCCCTGGTCCACAGGAAAGGTCCGGATAAACTCAGGAGGGGGGCATCTGACAGTAAGACTCAACTGTTCACAACAAGGTGAGCTAAGCCTAGTTCACCTGCCATGAGACGCGCGGACGAGACATAAATCCTATTCGGTTTGAACCTTTGGCTCAGGACGGAAGGCTGCAGCCGCAGGGGGTTGTAGGAGCCTCACCCACACAGGGTTGAACAGGGCATGTGCGCCCACATCCAGGGGTGAAGAGTCCATCCTTGGGACAACGGCCGGAAGCACACGCAGGGCGTGTGCACAGGACCCGAAAACGTGCTTTCTCCTCCAGACCTTGGTTTCCTGACTCTGAATGAGAAAAGTGGCCTCTTGGTTCACAGATCCAGCAGGTGGCGACCCAGTCACGGTCACGTTCACCCTTCCCTCCAACGCTGCCCAGAGGTCCTTTCAGCCCCTCCCCACCAACACCACAGGCCCCGAATTCAGCCCAGGCGGCTGGCTTCGGGGGACACCCCACTTTCCCAAGGACCCCAACTTCATCTCATTTCATATCAGGCTTCACAAAACATGTCCTTTGAACAGAGAATGTCGAGGTGAGAAACGAGTGCGGTTTTTACAGCTCACAGAGCCATGAGGTCACCGGTCCACCGGCAGCCGAGTGACCCTCTGCCCCAGGTGGCACTGACCACAAACCCTCTTTCAGCTGACGGCCCAGCAGCGTCTGCACCTTGACAACTGGAGCACATCTCTCCACGGGGAGCCCAGCACTTCTGCGGGGGGACTCAGAAGTGTCCGGAAGTTAAGAGCAAGCTGGCCTTCGGTCTGGAACCAAAAGAATTTTTTAACAAAGACTCCGCAAAGTGACAGCTGCCGGATTTATGCCCGCTTGTTCCTGAGTAGAAAGTATATAAACCCATGGGGAAAATCATTTTTATTAAAAATAGAAAAGAATGAGCATGTTGAAGCTTTGGCAAATAGCTTACTTTTTTGCAGAATAAATGAAGCGGCAAGACACTGGCAAGCTAGTGGGTTCCCTTCCTGTGATGGGGGCGGGCAGCTAGCGCTGATAAATGCAGTGATGGGGAGGGCATCTTCCAGACATAAGCAGCCCACCCTTCGGGCCGGGCTTTCTTGTGGGCTGGGGAGCCCTCGCCCTCCTCAGAGCACTGGTCCCGTCTACGCAGACCATAGCACCCTTGGGGTCCGGGTGACCTGACCGCACGACGGCAGCTAATCCACCTTGGGATTAGCTTGAAGGGACTTCAGGCTTCTGGGGAGCTTATCTGCAATTTCGCTCTCTGGTACTTTCATGCTCTTTATTCTTTTCCCAAACGATTTTCTTTAACACAAAGTTACCCAGAGATACCTTTTCTATGATGGTAGAGTAAAGTTAACTAGTACGGTCTGGAGGGAAATCTGGAAACCTGCAACATAGGACTACTTACAAGTTCAATAATCAACGTGTAACAGTCTGTTACACATTGGATACAGGATATCTGCAGGGCCGTCTACTTGTGGCTGGTGGGTACATCGTGCCAGTGGTATCTGGCACTTGGGTTTCTGAACCTTACATGGAACAGGTAGGTTAGAAAACAGTGGGAACGGAATATTCACAGAACTGATTATGTCTGAGCCGGTCACGTGCTAATCACCCCCAAGTGTTGGTTTCCTTCTTGGAGAACCTGTCTATTGCTCCACAATGACAATAACACACCCAGACGGCCCTGGACAGCGGCCCTGTGGGTGGATTTTGGACATATGACAGTTAATTGTCTAGGAAGGAATTAACTGCAGGGCCAGCTCCCAGAGCTGTTATCAACGTGGAAGCAGATTTTAAACACCAGGGATAAACTGCCGCACGGCAGAGCCCAATCCCAGCTCTGTTTCGCCGGCCCCACCAGGGGAAGTCTCTGTCCCCACCCTCGTGCCACCCCGTCGGGTGATGCCATCTGAGCACACGCCCTGGGGCCCCGCCTGGCCCTCTACCGTGTCCTGAGGTCGTCTGAAAAGTGTTAGGAAAGACAAAAGGTTTCAGCTCGGTGCTTTCCCAGAGTGCAGGGTATTACCCAGCAGGACATTAATCTTCTTCGTGCCTGTCCACTTCATTTCATCAAATGAAGGTGCCTGTCCGCCTCACTTCATTTCATCAAATTTACCTCCTTCTGGGGCCACGTTCCTTCCCCAAGTCCTCACGTCCCTTCATATTCTGATATCAGATGCCTTCAGCCCTCTACATGCATCAAATGGAAAAATCAAACTACCGGACTTTAGGAACCTCTCAACCACTCGAAATCACGGCTTTTCCCTTTAGATCACTAGGGAACACTCTTCCCGTCTGCTAGAACGCAGAACCGTCAACAGACGCCACCTCAACCACCGACCCTGTTTCACTCTGCCGAGAACTGCAAAAGCACCTCAGCTTGATGTCTTCACGACGAACGTGTCCACGTGCTAAGATGAGATTATCCTTACGGTAAATATAGGGGGAGAAAAGGGGCGCGTTATTTAATATTATGCAGGCCATTTCCCCCTGCATTTTGATATTTTCTGTTTTCTGGTTTGGGTCAGTGGAGTATTTTAAGGCAGAGAACCTGAGGCCTGGGTAGACGGGGAGGGCGGTGGTGACCCCCTGAGGACACAAGGACTCAGAAGCACATGTCCCTGGGGTCCCACGTCTGTTTTCCGCAGGAATGGGACTCAAAGAGCACCCTCAGATGAACATGGGGACCTTTGTACCAGCGGCTTTGTACTATTACAGGTAACCTGCAACGAGGTCATCTGAATCTGGCTACTGCAGGAAGATCAGTTTCTCCTACTTCCCCATCACCCACCTGGCCCTTCTCCAAGGGTACTTCCTGTTCTCAGTGCCTCGCAGTGTCAGGACACCACAGCCTGGGTGCACAAGACAGCCGGGGAGCACCTGAGCTCAGGTCTGTCCCACACTGGTGCCTCTTCAGTGAGCCTTTCCCCCCATGTCCTCTGAGCCCACCGTGCACTCCTCTCCCCTACCGTCCCTGGTGGGCACTGGAGTCGGTCATCAGAGCCCCAGTGGGAGCCTCACGTGTGTCCAGCACCATGACTGGACGGGGCAGGCGAGGCCTGGGCCACGAGGGACCCGCTGGGAGGGAGGACAGGGCCCAGCCCTAGCTTGAGGAGCCCCAAACCTTCAAACCAAGGCCACCTGGGCAAGGCCTGGGACAGAGGGAGCACGTCTCGCAGAGGAAGGACCGTTCAATCCGCAGACATCAGTGCATTCCTGACTCACGGCAAAGCCAAGCTTCCCCGAGGACAACCTATCGTAGGTCGATCGGCACGAACTTCATTACACTTCAGGGCACTGGATCCCTAGGTTACCCAAGAAGCAGGCTACCCTGATGGGCTCTGGGGACCCGTGTCACTCAGGCCTACAGTGAAGGGGGGAATCAGAGGATGAGTGGGTGTGGGCAGGGCACAGCTCAGGCCTCTTGGTCAACTGGACAAAACCTGCCATGGGACCGCCTGTAAGGGAAGCCGTGCCCAGGCGAGAGAAAGCAGGGGTGGGTGGTGGCCAACAGGACCACCCTTCTGAGAAACCAATGTGTCATCTCAATGCCTATCACGTCCTGGACCTGGAACATCACAGCTTCAAGTACCAGCACCTAGAAAACAGCAGGACGGCCTGAGCACCCTATACACATGCGGAGAGCCGACGTCATGGGAGGGGGCGTGTTTCCAACACCTCTTGCCAAGCTTCCCATTGGACGTGTCTATTATTTGCTAATTTAACGATGAGAACTGTAGGTCTCCATGTAAAGATGGATTCTGTGGAATTAAAGGTGCAGATTCTACTGCATGAAAGGTGCTACCACAGCAAAGATTTTAGTTAACATCCAAAATGCTTCCAATTGCACCGAAACTCAACATCAGGTTCTTACTAAATATCGAAAGGAAGCATTAGACGTGGAGCACAACAGCCAAATGAAAAGCCACCAGATCAACCCTTCCTTTGCCTCCAGTGAAGGGGAGACACACCCGCAAGTTACCCTGCATACCTTGCTCTTAGGTCTTCTCTAAAAAGCGCCTAAGATCTTACAAGAAATTCTTTGAAATTCACAGTGGGCTCAACACCATCGGGGATGCAATTAGGTTTTCCTTATCCTTTCAACCACACACCGCGTAAGGCATCTTGGGGACACGTGCAGGGCTCGTAGAGTCGGAACCAGGGTCCGAGGGGCTCCTCCAGCCCCTCCTTACGTCCTCCAGGGCACAGGTCACTACTTTGTCACGTACCCAACGTTTCTCCAAAGAAGAGCCACAATGACATTCACAAAATCTTGCATCTGTTAATTTCAAGCAGTAGTGTCACTGTCTATTACCACGTTTCCACCAAAATCAGTTCTTTATAATAATGAATGTAGGACACGAGGAAGAGTTAGATGCTGAAATCATTTTTGTTAAAATCTGGCATTAAATTTCACGTTAAACATTCAGCCAGCGGAGGCAGGTGTCAGAAATCGGGGGACGCGGAGTCCAGACACCTGGGCTGCACACCTGGCTACCCCCAGCCGCCAGGGGCCTCAGGGCTCTCCTTATAAAAGGAAGGGGCTGATGAACAGATCCCCAGAAGCTCCCTCTAATTCCCCAGTCTCCTGAGAAGGAGATCCAGTCATTTCTTCCTAAGAAACTGCTTGGGGGACTGGAGTTTAGGGGTTATTCCATTTGAGGAGCCCTAGGGTGTTTCACTGTACGCGTCTCAAGCACGCATCGCATGGGTGTAGCCATGTAAGTATGAGGCACGTTAAGTGCACCTGAGAAAATCTTCTGTGCTATCAGTAAACCAGAGTGAACTTTATCTTATTTACAATTAATTAAAAGGTATCTTCAAAGGGTCTCTAAACAGTTTAAAATCTCAGCGAGAGAAACATGGATCAATCAGGACAATAAAAGCCAAACACCTGCTATTTGAAAGCTACGTGTGACTCAGACACCAGGAAACGAAAGGACTGGGAGGAACAGCCCGGGAGACTCGGGGCTGCTCCCGCCAGGACACCCCCTAGGCAAACACCCAGGCAGCAAACAGCCCGACCCAGGGCCCAGCCACAGGTCCACGGCGCCCACGGCCCTCCCTGGGGTCGTCCGACATGTGACTAATTCCAAGAACTTATCTTCCAAGGATCCCTTTGGGGAATGTTCCCTGCAGACGCCGCAGCAAGCTTCCCACCCATGACCCAGAGTCCTCGTCCGAGGACCCAGTGGAATCAGCCACACACACTCTGGCCGTGGCTGGCCAGGCTCAAGCCTCTGGCCTGAGTGCCTCACTCAACAGAACCTGAGCTGAGAGCACCTTCTTACATGAGCCCTCGTGCCAGGAGCCAACCCGGCCCAGGCAGGTTGGCTTAATCACCCGTGTCCCAAGTTCCTCATCTGCAAAATGGGAAGAACTGAGCGCCCACTGCATGGGGAGCGGAGGGGCGGGAGTCAGCACGGGGCAGGGGGGTGTCACTGCGAACGAGGTCTTGGACGCAGGAAATGTCACCTCCACCCTGACCTCCACGCTACCAACCACAGCAGCGGGAGCCCTTCACAAGCTCCCTAAGTTAAACCGCTGCATCGTGCTGACCCCCGAGCTGCACCCAACAAACGAGCTCTTAGTTATAAGAGGAGAAGGGTAATAAGAACACACAACTACACAGCAGTTGTATATTGTGTATACAACACTGTATACACAGTTGTATATTGTGTATGGGGAATGCATACAATATACAACACTGTATACACAATATACAACTGAAGACCCCTAGCTTTCTGCTCCTGCATGTGGAGTTGGCCTGACCGACCACAGGGTCAGGAAGGCCTCCTGGGGAAAGAGCTGGTGTTTGTGGAGAGCGAGGGGCAGAAGAGAGCAAAGGCCCGCAAAGCACAGGCTCGCTGCAGGCGTCAGGCGAGGCTGCAGCAGAAGGGACGGCACGCGGCGCCTCCACGCCGAGAAGAGCCAGGCGGGGGGAGGGCTCCTGGGGGTGCTGGTCCAGCCCGGGGCCTTGCTTCCCTCCCCGGAGCCGGACTCTCTGCCAGAGCCCCAGGGCGGACAAGGTGACCAGGGCAGCCTGGGTCACCCATGTGGTGACAGAAAAGGACAGTCCGCCTCCTGCAGCACTGGAGGCCGAGCCTGTGGCTCACCCAACGCTCCAGAATCCGCAAATCCAGGAATCACAGCCGGAGTGGTGGCCCCTGAGCCCCAGACCCCCAGGATGGGTGGGCACCGTGAGACCACCGCCCCCGGGGAGGCCGGCCAAGTCCTCCTGCCGTGACCACTAGTCACCTCTGAGGACCAGAGACGGGGCCGCAGCGAGGCGTTCTCCTGCACCAGAGCCGCGACGTCCTTGTCTTTGGGACACACCTGCAGGATCTCATCATCACAAGGTCCCTCCAGTCTTTTCCAAACAAGTCCTAGAGGCCCGAGTTGTCCTAAATCCCACATCCGAGTGTGTCTCATGACAGGACCTACAGTGTCTATCAGAGAAGGACAGCAAACCCGAGGCAAGGGAGCCAGGAACAGCTACAATGAGAGACGAAACAGATCGGGGATGCTCCTCTTAGACTAAAGGGAAGAGAAGGAGAGAGCTTCTGGAAAACCAAAGCTTCTGGAAAAGCCAGCGCCTTCCCTCCGCCGGGCCTACTGTCCAGACGGAGTCCCGGCAAGACCCTGAGGGAATTCGGGCTGCGGGAGCAGAGGCCAGACTGCCATCCCACCCCCCGGCCCGCAGGGCTCTCCGAGGCGGCTGGGAGACGTGTCCTCGGCCACCGCAATGCTGTGAGAGGATGATTTCAACCACATACGTGAGACTGGAATCCAGCATCCTGCATCTCTACAAACGGTGTCTCCGGGTCACCTCATAATTCAGAGGCAAACACAGGGAATGAATCACTGTCATTTAGCGAGTCCCACAGGAGGGCCACTGTCACCGCCTGTCACGGTCCCCAGGCCTCCAGGCTCACCCAGGACGCGGCTTCCCTGAAAGACAGGCCGTGGAGGCGGCGGCCTCGCGGTGGCTGCGTTTGCTCTGAGGTTTTGGTTCCTGGGATGCAGTTAACCCGAAGTCTCGCGTGCTTTGGTTCAAAGTATTTAAGCATCGACCCCACTTGACAGTCCACGGGAGAGCCCAGGTTACCACAGCTCGCAAGTGGGGCTGAGTGACGGGAAACCTCAGGAGACCAAGGCCGTCCAGGAGGGGCACCACTCTTCCGAATTTCGTACCGTTTGCCCAGATGAAACAATTCCAGCATGACGTGGAGAAGTAGCCACGTTACGTTCACGTGCGTAATCGTGCCCCTGGCCAGGTCTTCTTACAAGTCCTGTTGCCTCAGTTTCACTTTTATTTCCCTGAGCGCACATCTCGCGGGCACAACTGTGAAGACAGCACTCGTTAACCTGACCTCGTGATGAGCTCCCTGCCTGGTCCCCACGTGGGCTGTTAAAGCCCCCTCTGCTTCCCGCCAGCTCCTCCCCAGGGCCCAGCCGTTCCCACCACTCTCAGGGGACCTAATCTCTGCTCTTCTCCCAGGAGAAGAAGCCTCACACTTCCTCTGACCAACTGCACCTGTCGCCCGAGACTCCAAGGCACTGTCCTGAAAAGGTGATGGGGCTTCTCTCCCATCTCACCTTGATCTGGCACCAGGCTGCACGGCTTTGCTGCCAGTTCAAACGAGGCCAACCCGACGGAGGTCAGCACAAGGAGGACGTCACCGGGAGGAAGCACGGCCACTGCCCTGGGTCCCTCCGCTGGGTGGGACGCCCGTCGGACCTTCCAGGGCTGACAGGCTCCCGGCACTGCCACTCCTTCTCAGGGGGAGACTGCCGCCTGTCACAAAGCTCGCCGTGTACTTCTTTCACATTTTAAGGAAAACTCATATTCCAGCCCCAAGCCAGCTGCCCCGTTCCCGTCCAGGCTGTGGGTGGAGGAGAGAACATGGCCTTGCAGTGAAGACGAGTCAGCGGAACAGCTGGAAAGGCCGAGGGCCTCCTCGCCCAGCATCACACCTGCACCACCAGCCTGGCCCCCGCCCAGCATCAGGGCTGCTCCAGGAGCCTGCCTGCACCTCTGCTCTGACACCTGGGAAGCCTCCTCTTGGCTGCCCAGCCCTCCTCAGGGCCCTTCATGCTCCGCTCACCCCCTGCATCCTTCCAGGGCCCCAAATGAGGCCCCCACCCGTCTGTTGGGTGGTCCTCTGCACAGGATGCTCCCAGCCCCCTCCCACCCCCCTGGCTGCCTCCCAGACCCTCAGGGCTCAGCTGAGAGCCACCTTCTGGGCCACATTTCTGACAGTGACATCTGGACACTGGCCCCAACCCTTGTCCATTGCTGTGTCTGCTGGACAAAAGGCCGCATGACGCTGGACAGTGACCTGTTTGCCAGCGACGGGCACCCGGCTGAGAGGTCAGGTCCATCACTCCTCCGAGCACGTCCAGACACAGCCCGAGTGCCATTCGATGATTTTACTTACACGTTTCACGGTGCTCTTGCTTACCTTTTCTCCATCAAAGCCCCTCCACTCCCCAGGATGTGCGTTAAGGGAATCCCAAAAGCAAACTGATGGAGCGCTGGGCTGAAGGATGAGTCAGTTACCTGCACCCGTCCTCAGGCACAGCTGGGTGCCCCACTGGCAGACCTCCAACCCCCGTCCCCTGCTCTACCTTGGGAATTCCGAGACAGTGAGGGATGCTGAGTCCTAAGAGCTTGGATCTCACTGCTGCAAAGGTACAGAGGGCTGTTCTGAGCGCTCAGTGAAACTGGAAAACCCAGAAAGTAGTATTAAAGGAGAAAAAGTGAAAAAAGACACCATTTGTAATTTTTTTTTAAAAAGTTAGAATTTGGTTTTGAGTCAAGTTCTGGGTTAATTTACATATTTTCTCAGACCCTCCACTTCACTGAGCCCCAGTCCTCGGGCCTGTCTGTCCTCCCTGCCCTGACCGGAGACCCGAGCTCCCTGGTGTGGGCAGGAGGCAGCCTGGCAGGGTCACAGCGCAGACGAAGGGCGAGGCCGGCTGGAAGTGACCACGTGCACACGGTGCAAGACTGCAGAAAGCCCGAGGGCTGGAGAGAGACAGAGAGAGACAGAGACACGCAGAGAAAGAGGGACACAGAGGTTAACTAACTCTCTACCATGTCTTGGCCAATGAAATTCTTGTACCCTTTTGTGTTAAATTAGGGGGTTGGATAAGAAGAGCACCAGGGCTGACGTGGCAACAGTCCCCAGGAAGAAAGGCCTGAGGGGGCCCCTCCCCAGGCCTAAGCCCACAGCCCACTTCCTGACCTCAGCACTCGGGGGACACTGCACGTGCGCCCACACCGAGGATTCCACACTCGGACAGGACAGAGCGTCCGGGGCGTGTCCACGCCACTGCGCTGCCTTCTGGGGGCAGAGGGGCGATGCCGGGCGTCCAGGCCCCCCGGAGTCTCAGGAAGCCTCTGGGACCCAGCATCACCTGCCGGCTCCCCGAGTCCCCCTCATAGACACGGGGACCACGGCGAGGCCGGGCTGAGCCTGGAAATAAGCCAGGTTCTGAAGAGGTCACAGCTGCGAAGGGACCTCAGAACACGGGCATGGCCCCTCCGCCCAACGTCTGCGGTACGACCTGCGGCCACGGCTGCAGGCAGTGAGGCTGGCCTTCCTCTGTCATGTAAAAAACGAACAAGGGAAGAAAACGGCGGCCGAGAGGAGGCAAGG
Organism: Delphinus delphis; assembly: GCF_949987515.2. Classification (NCBI taxonomy): domain Eukaryota; kingdom Metazoa; phylum Chordata; class Mammalia; order Artiodactyla; family Delphinidae; genus Delphinus; species Delphinus delphis. The sequence goes on from NC_082696.1 coordinate 1,655,975, forward strand.
GGAGGGAACATTGGTGAGAATTTGAATGGGGCCAATTAGGACTTTTTAAACCACCTTCAGATCTTTGGATGCAAAGAAATGTAACTGGTTTCTGGCCAGAGGTCGGTAAGAAAGTGTCTGAGGGAAGCGGGGCCGGGGCGCACCTCCCCCGAGCCTTCCCCCAACAAAGCGAGTTTGCAGATTTTATTGGGAAAAGGCTCGGCTGGAAGACAGGCTTTGAAAGCCTGAGCACAGACTGTTGATTTTCTGCAGTTAATGTTCTTTCGGGTTAAAATCCATCATAAAATGGACACGTCTAAGAACGTCCACCCCCAAAGAACGCTGAAATACAATATTAATTTAGCCTGCAAGTAAGGGAAGCCACTGCTCTGAATAAAATCCATTCACTAAGTGACCAGATCTTGCGGCAGAAAGGAAACTGCATCTGCCGGCAGCCGGGCCCAGCAGACAGCCCACTGGGGCATCTCTCCTGGCTTCATTTATTAAAGCCAAAATCCTGCCTCGGGTACACAGCACTCTTACCTGGTATTTGAGTAATCGCCCTGAACTTAACCTGCATATCCCAGACTTCCAAAGAAAGTTGCTGGAAACCTCAAATAAAAACGTCCCTTGGTTGTTAATTCCCTAATTTAGTGTCCCTGCATCATGAGTCAAACCTCTAAAACTGGAAAGTTGAACGTGGCGCCTGAACCCAGGCTAGGTGACGACCCAAGTCGCCAAGTGGCAGAAGCTTTGCGGGGGGTGGAGCCCGAGCCCACCCGCGGACCCCTGCCCGCCCGCCCCGGCGGAGCAGGCTGCTCTCGGGCGCCCTCGTGTGGCCGGCGACGGAACAGTACGAAGAGGCGCTTCCCCTGGAGCCGCACCTGCGTCTCAAGCCGGGTGTAAAGGGCGGAGAGATGCCACGGGCGCGGGGAAAGGGATTCGTGACTCCACCTGGATTATATCTCCGAGTGAAAAGAAAGATCTCGCTTTGGCAACTCCCTCCAAAAGATAAACCTCTGAAGAATGAAGACCTGATGAGCACGAGCCCATCATGTGTGGATCCTGCAAAGCTACAAGCTTAGTCGACGTGTACGTTCAGGTCAGAGCTGTTACTCACTTTCCTTGCCCTGAGGTGTTTGCAAAAATTTAAAACACACGCACCCACGAAAGGAACAGGGCGGCTTGGCAGGGCTGTTACCAGCACCGGAAACCGGCTCTCTCTACTTTACAAGAGAAAAGTGCAGGCTGTAAAGACCGTTTACTGCGTTACACTGAAGTTTCGGTCCGCGTGCGGGATGTTCTCACGCCGGTGCTGGGAGAGCAAGTCGGTGTGCCCAGGAGACGGCAGCCCTGCGCGGTGCAGCACGGGTGGAGACCAGCGCTGCCTGAGTACTCGCAGCGGGTCCAACGCCTTCCTTCACAAAGTGTCCATACCGGGCCTGAGTAAGAGTCACAGGACGCGTACTTGGGAGTCCAAGTTAGTGTTTGATGATTTGTAAGTCACCGATTCTTTCCGGAGCACGTACCCAAATCCCCTGGGGATATTTCCTGGTGCAGGGAATCGTTGCAGCAGAGACAAAAGGCCCTGGGTCTCATCTCCTGGGAGTGAGTCCCAGCCCATCCCTCAATGTCCCCAGGCCAACCCATTTACAGGAAGGTGGAGGAGTGCTTAGCCGATTTACGAGAGCCTGAGGGGCTAGTTCCAACCTGGTAACGGGGTCAGGACGCAAATCTAGTTTTAACAGGAATAACGTATACACCACTTACGGGTTCAAAACGTTCAAAGAAACAGTGCTGCGGGGGTGGGGGGGGGGGAACTGGCTTAACGGAACCTCAGATTCAGAAAGTGACTTGGGCAAGTGGGCCAACCACACCCCAGTGTCATCAAGCAAGGTTATGCTCCTCTGTTGAGATCTCGTGTCTGGTCCCGAGGGCTCATCAAAGGGTGTGGACCAACCAGAGCTCAGAGCAGAGCTTGGTTCAGAAAGCAGAGGGGGAACCTGCGGGGATGCCTTAGAAGGGAGGGTGGGAAGTGGGAGCAGGTGGGCATGGATGTCCGTAACGCACCTCACTTTCCGAGTTCCTCCAACACGGGAAGACGGAACCGGGCCTGGGAGGAAAGGGTCGGGACAGGAAGATACAGAAGAGGCACGGAGGGCATCTGGGCTTCAAAGACCTAGTGATCTTCCTTAAATACCTAAGTACGTGGCCCAAGGAAAGCACATGATGTGAACTGTTGATTCATCAGTAGATGACAATTTTAAAGATTATGTGATTCTCAGCCTGTATTAAAAGCAAGGTCCTCCAGGGTACCCAGGTCCAAGGAGAACCCTCCTGATGACAGGTTTTATTCCACAGTCAACGGCATTAGTGCAGAATTTCTCCTTACCTCTCTTTTTAATGTTTAAAACTTTCCACGTATCTGTTTCCCAAGGACAAAGGTCTTCCTGGCCTAGACTTTCCTTGGCGAGGGCCCTGATGTCACGGTCAGTTTGGTGCCACGGGAGAAACGGACCTTCCTCTCCTCCTCCTCTGACACAAGCACGTGCAACGCAACAGCCACAGTGGCCTGGCCGACAGCTCCTGCCCCTCTGGCACCGACGGGCCTGGCCCTGAGAGCAGAGCCCTGACCAGCGGTGGACATGACAGGAACTGAGCTCCGTCTGTCTGCCCCCGACTCGACCACCTCCCTGTGAAGAAGGTGACAGTCCCTTAAAACAGGGGCAGCAAACACTTAAGTGGCTGATCTCTGAGAAGGAGTGAGGGAAACCTTCACATGTATCTCCTGCTGTATACAGCTGATGTCATGTCACAGAAAGGGCTCCGGGCGCCATGCTGCCCAGAACCCTGACCCCAAGGCTGGCCATGAAATTCCCAAATGCCACTCACTCAGCCGTCGTAAGCCTGCAGCCACCACAAAACTGCAGGACAGTCATTTCTGTCTTTCAAAGGTCAAGTTTTTAAATTAATTGTAAATGTACTTATTTTTTTTAAGTCTTGATGACACAGACCCAAGTCCTCTGCGGAATGAATTGATAGACAACTGAAAACAGACAATGCGCTAGATTCCGCTAGATACCTTCGTTCAGACCTCTTGAATTGTTTTTTAAAATGATAAGCATAAACGGAATTATTCTATTTTTATTTTGTACTCTCTGCTCCATACTTAAGAGTGTTTCTCATCAATGGCGTGACTGTATCTTATGACGTCTCTTTATGTGACTCTGATGTGTCATGTAGGGAACGACCCCACAGTGACGTCCGAAACTGAGGAAGTGACCCAGAGCGGCTCTGTGATGTGTCTTTGCATTTGTCTCTTTTTCTCAACGTTATAAGAAAAACTATCGTAGCGCAAGGAAAGTGCAATTATGTGGATGGAGTTCATGTGAAGAGAGATGAACCTGTGCCTGAGTTAGTTATGTGAGTAACCAGAAACGGTTAACCAGATACGAGGAGGAAAAGGCAAGTCTACGCTATGTTCTTCTGAAGATGAAGTTGGGCCCCAGAAGCACTTAGACATGAGCAAAGAAAGGGAGAAAAGAGCAATTACACGTCAAAACCTCAACACTAGGGTTCAGTCGTGAGTTACGCGTCAGAGCGACAACACCTAACACGGGTCAGCCACGCCAGAGGTAACCATGGCAACCACACATCTCACCGTCCTCAACGGACAAGGTGCCCTAAGAAATTAAAATCAACAGTCTTCCCACTGGGCAATGTACTTTTTCATCATTCCTCAGAGTAATAAAAAAAACATTTCTTATGCACTTTTCATTGAAACGGAGAAATGTGGCTCCCTGGCAGGAGTAAGGGGTCCACTGCCCAGCAGTCAGCACTCACGTCTGGATCAGACGAGAGCCAGTGCCACCTTCTTCCGAGGCCCCGAGGCCCCGAGGCCCCACCTCACAAGCCACCGTGGCCTGGGCTAGGGAAGCGTCTGTCTTTTTCAGTCCACTGGGGGCTGGTATGGGATAGACCTGACCAGGACAGGCAAAGCCATAGGAAATGAGACAGATTTTCTTAATCCCAGGAAGGAAATCTCGTGTCTGCCATGCTGTCATCTCGTAGGTAAGCTGGACCCATTTGCTCCTGGAGCCTTGATTATACGGAACAGAGTCAAAGATAAATACACAAAACAACCCACCTTGGGCAAGAACCACCTATAGACTAGAGCATTTGGGGGCTAACAAGGTGACGAACTTGTTCTTTCAGCAGTGACTAAAACCCAACAGATGTGAGAACATCCCAAATGAAATGGACCTAATAGATTCTGCCGTGCATCCTGAAGTGCTCTGGACCAAAGATCAAACACACACAGACAAAAAAAAAAAAAAAACCACACACAGACGACCGTGTGCATCTAAACTCGTCATGCTTTCTGGGACTTCACTATTATTGGAAGACTCTTTGCCAGCAACCTCAAATGCTAAGAGTTGGCTTACCCCCTGACAAAAACATTTTAAAACTCTGCCGTCGGCATGGGCTTGCTGATGGACAGGGCCGGTAACACGATGCTGGGGATAAAGTGACTGCAGTGGCCTACCCACAGCACCAGGCCGGAGCACGGTAGAGGGGCCTACAGATGCTCTTGGGGCAAGAGTATGAGGGGAAGAAACTAGAAAACCTCTTACGGATCTCAGCTAGCGCTAAAAAAGAAACAGTAACATTAATGGTCATAGGAGAAGCAAAGGGAGTTCATTGTAATTTGGGCAGAGGCCTAAAAGATAAAGAAAAAAGATGACCAGGGAAAAGAAGAAAGTAAAAAGAGGGAAGATATGTGTTGAAGGAAGAAAAAGTTCACTTACTGTACTGACATTGCACCTTCCCTTAACTGCCAGTTTAATTGGTTAATATCCCACATCATGCCATACGTAATAAAAACCGGAATATAATTACAGTGTTACTAGACATCCCGAGAGGGCCTCCCTGTTGAAAATTCTGATGAAATCTGGACAGCTAGTACAAGTTTCCGGTTATAATTTCTTGTTTCTCAATCACGACAATATAAACGTGAGGGACCATTTCACTGGCCTCTATTTATTTGCGTCTTATTACAAATCCTTGCTCTTTGGTCTTCGGCCTGGGACTACAGAACCACACAAGACTGCCTATGATTATCCCTTTAGAATAACTTCTTCTTAGCCCATATGAAACTAAGATTTCATTTTCTGAAACCTTTCCTCTCTGGGGCTTCAGTTAAATACTCAATATATTATGGGTTACTTAAGCTCTAGAGATGTACAAATATTAATAGGGGGATCTTGTGCCATGACCAACACCATCAACTGGGGAAACATAAAGGTGACCGTTCTAGTTTCCTATAAATGAACTCAGAAAATTATCTCTTAATTTTTCTTCTCCAATTCCAAAATCTACCTGGAAGTCCATCACTCTGAGGCTATGACTCGTATGTGCGGAATAGTGTACCTTTTAATTCAAACATATGAAACGTTACCCTTGCCCTCTACGCCAGTGTTCCACTGCCCGTCTTAATAACAGCCTCATTCTAAATTCCTAGACTCTCAGGAAGGCTCATTTTGATATAGAATTACTTAGAAATCTGCTCTGTTCTGAACCATTGCGACCTGTGTTGGTTAGATCAATGCCCGTTTACTGCACAGTCTTGTTATAGCCTGAAGTTGCTTATACTTTTATTTATGGTCTTGATTTCAAATCAAAATTAAAGTTACTCCTCCAGATGTTTGGGTTTGTAGTCGCCATGTAAATGGGCTTCTAGGTTGGAAAATTTTGATGATGTTTAGTTTCCTTTTCCTTAACCACCTCCGTGGTCCGTCTTCTGCTGATGAATGAAACGCAGCCTTCCCAGAGCAGCAAATGTACTCAGCCCATTTGCAGCGGGAGAAGAAAGAAACCATAATCGTTCCCTGAGAGCCTGGGCAGCGAGTGAGAACAGCGTCAAGCAGGATGGTCCACAGTCGCCCGGAGCTGGCGGGGCCACGCCAACATCCCAGCAGCATCAACATTAGACCCTCTCGGGCCAATAATGACACACGGTCACATGTACATGGGAGCAAACCCTGCCTTCCCAACTCCTTCCTTCTCTTTCAAAGCAAACAGATACACACAGGGGTGGAAAACAGCCACTTCAACTCTGTCGGTACACGTCTCCCCGACCGACAAGTCCTTTGCCCTCGCCGTGTGCTGGAGGCCAGCCAGGCTGGGAGGGAAGGGGCAGGGTCGAGCTGGACCATTCTCACAGGAGACCCAGCAGCAAACAGTGCAGGGAAGCCCTCCACCCTGCCTAGGGAAGAAAAACAACCTCGGGTTGAATTTCTAAGCATCTGGATCAGGGCAGTGTCCGGGGCTCCAACAGGGCCTCTGGAATATGGACACGGCAGAGCCCTGCTGGTTAGGCTGCTGGGAGATCAACGAGAAAACACACACAACGTGCCCTGGGAGCAAAGAAAGCTCAGTGGTGGACAGGAACCGGGGGAGCACCGTCACGGGTGGCCAGAAGCCACATGAGAAGGGGGCCTGTCGGCCTCTGCGTCCTCAGTGTGGGCAGAGTTCCCCTCAGGCAGCTCTAAAATCAATCCACTTGCCCCCCGCAAACACTCCGGGGAAGGGGTCACGGGGCACATTGTGCCTCACAGCCCGGAAGGAAACACCCAGGGCCGGGCTACTGGCTGTCTAAGTCCGTATAGCCGCCCCTATGATGCGATCATCTTTGAGGAGTAGAATGATGTGTAACCAGACCACTTACACTGGCAGGTATTCCCTAGTCTCGGCCATGAGCAGAAATTTTTTAAAAAGTCAACCATTCTCAGGAAAAAATGGACATGATCCGGCCTTAGAAGAAGAAGGAAGAAACAGAGGGACCAAGATTCGGGAAGGGTCGATACACTTCACAGCACCGTCTGCTGAGTGGAAACAACACGGGGCTCACGGATGACCAGGCGATTATGCAAACCCTCAGAAAGTCCTAGGAAAACACACAAAGGTGCCATTTCTGAAGAATAACTTCGGTGGGAAAAAAAGACAATTATCAAGCAAAGCAGATTCTCTTAGTCTTAAACAGCAAGTAGCAGAGGTGATCAAACCCACTGACACATCCGGCAACACTGTCCCCCAACTAAGACCTTTCACTACAGGGAGAGGAAAACAAAGGCGTCATCCAGGGAAAACAGCAACAAGCTTCTAACCCCCAGAGGCAGCGCCTCTTCCTGTCTCTACGTGAGAAGAAAGGGTGGTACAGAAGGGGGCAGATGGGCGAGTTTTCTCACTTGCCCGTCCACGCGGACACCATTCACCTCAGTAAAGCTCATATTCACCCAGAGCAAAGCCCTGTGCTCCACACACACGCCCCTGACAGACAGAACCCCCGTGAGGCCAGTGTCCCCACATCTGAATGACACAGACCCCTGTGAAAACTATGGCATCGGGCCCAGCGGCATGGCTGCTGTCAGGAATAAGGTGAATTACAGAGCAGACACATGCCGGGTACGTGCACAAACGCCTTACCTTTAATCCCGGCAACGTGCTGAACACGGGGTATCGCTTCATCCCCACTTTACAGATAGGAACACTGAAAATGAAGAAAGCTAAGTAACTCGCCTCGGGTCACACATCCAGACGACTTCTAGTGGTCACTCCCAGTCTCCCAGGGACGGGCACTGTCTCTCTGATTTATTAAAGACCAGAAGTAAATCTTGCAGAGAGAAAGCCATTGCTCTGGAAACAAGAGATCCCCCAATACTGGGAAACGATCTGAAAAGAGATGAGCACCACAGAAAATCCAGCACCTCCGACATTCCCTCACGGCCCATCAGCAAAACTTCTTGATGTCTTAGATAGCGGGGGGCGGGGGGAGTTTGCCAAAATATGTCGTGGCTTTAAGCTTTTCTCCTGGGCGCGAAAGCAGCACAGTGCTTTTCTGCAAAAGCAGTTTTAAGGCAGAAGGTTTCCTCAGGAAGTACAGTCAAAGGGGGCCACATATGTACCATTTCTGCACAAGAATCCCACCTGTAGCTGGCATCACTGCCACCCGGGAACTCCTGAGAGCAGCCTTGGGAAGGCAAAGTACGAGGGGCTTAAAGTAAATGCTTAACTAAGAAGAGTGGAGGGCAGAAAAGAGAAGAAAACCTGTAGAGATTTCAGTTATTCCAATAACTAACGCCCTATTCTGCTTTTCCAACCCAGGAGGTTCCCTCGGGGAGCACCCAGATGACGTGTACCCTGGGCACTTTCAGGAAATCTGTGGCCACCATAGACAACCTGCTGCTTCATCTCTGGAAGAAACGTGGGGTCTCATCTTGAGACTTGGTCTGTTTCTCTGCAGCCTTGCATGCGCTGTGGCGGGGGAGGGCGTCTAAGCGCCTGTGTGTGTGTAGATGGATAGACACACGGATACATCGAGCAAGGCTTGCTCCACCGCCCCTCTGCGGAGATAAAGGCTCTACAGGGAAAGCCGAGCGTGTGAAAACCTCCTTCAAGCTCCAGTTAGCAGTTTCTAATCTACAAGTCATTTGTGAGACACAAGGCAGGGACCCCAGAAGAATTTTAGGTATGAACCGTGAACTCACTAACTCCCTCCTGGTACTGCTCGAAAGGAAAGAAAAAAAAAATGAAAAAGAGGCTCGGGGGCTGCTTGAGCGTTGCTGAAAAGCAGAACCCGACTGCAGCCCATCTCACCCGTCGGTATTTTCGATACAATAAACGCCTTCAGGACGAGCCCCCGGCCACTGAAAAGCATCTCCCCACCAGAGGTGTTCTCTCTCCCTTCGTGTTTTCTCAAGCACTTGTTCAAAAACACATTTAAGTGGAATGTTTTCGTTTCTGCAGATTGCATTAATTATGGGTTTGCAAGCCCACGAGGTCTGCCCGAGCCGGGGGCTGGGACACCAGGGACCAGCCGGCGGCCGGCGGCTTGGCTCGGCCCCTGCGCGGAGCTCCGCGCTTGGCACTGCGCGCCGGGCGGCCGGGCCCCGCCGAGAAGTCGCAGCTAAGAAAGCAAAAGCCGCCGCGGTCGGCGCGGTGACCCTGGCGCTCGGTACACCCGTTGCGGGGCCCCGGGGCCGGGGAGCGCAGGACGCGGAGCCCCCGGGGGCCCCCAATTTCTGCCTGCTCTAAGCAGGAAGGAAGACAATGTTCACTTGTCGTGTCATCTGCTTCCTCCAAGTTCACGTAGGGAGGGTCTCCGGGAGGGTCAGGCGAAACTTGCGTGGCCCACGAGCAGGGTCCCCTCGGCAGGCAAGCGCCACGCGGTCCGCGCGGCCGCGCGCCGAGAGCCGAGCCCGGGACACACCGGGCCGGGTGGGTGCCGAGGCCCCGCCGGGGCCGCCCTCGGACAATCCGCCGGGCGGCGCCCTCGTCCCGAGACCTGGTTTCCGCGCGAGGCCCTGCCCACCCCCCGTGGCTGGGGCGGCACGGGACCCCCGGCCCGTCACCCGTGCCGGGGGGACCCCAGCAGACCCACGCGCGCACGCCGCCGAACCGCCCAGGCCCCACCTGTTTCGGCCGCGCGGGCGGAAGGAGGCGCCACCTCCCCGAGGGTCACCTGCTCCCCGTGCCTGGGCGCTTCGGCCTAAGGGGACCGCGGGGACCCCGCCGGACCCTGGCAGGAGGCGGCACGGCGCCACCGCCAGGTCCCCGCGGGCTGGGACTCACCGTGAGCGCCGAGAACTTCTGCGCGGGCGCCTGCGGGAGCAGCCCCGCGAGCAGCGGCAGCCAGCAGAGCCGGGGGAGCAGCATGGTGACCGGGCGCGGGGCCGGCGGGGCTCTCGGCCCCGGAGGGCGAGGGCGGCGCTCGGAGCAGCGGCCGCGCCCTGCGCGCTGGCACGGCGGCCGGGGAGCCGGCGGAGGGGCTGCTCGGGGTCCTCTTCCCCAGCGCTCCGGGAGGCCCGGACTCAACCAGCTGCCCTCCCGGCACCCGGCGCTCCTCCGCGCCCTCTGCGGCTTCCCTGGCTCCTGTCAAATAACTGCCGAGCTTCCCGGATCCTCCTCCCGCCCGCCCGCCCGCCCTCCTCCCTCCCCCCCGTCCCCCAGCCCCACCCCCCGCGCCCGCCGCCGCGCCCCGCTCGCTGAGCTTGGACGCCCGCTCTGCCGAGGGGCCGCCCCGGCGCGGGTCTGCGGCAGCAGGAGATGGAGAGGGGGCCCCCAGGGCTGTGCTGTATCCCGCGGGTGCTGCGTGCGCCTGCCTCCTTCCCTGCACGCGCGCACACACACGCACACGCGTGTACACACGCACACAAATGCACACACGCGGACACGCACACGCGTGCCCACGCCAACGCGCGCGCACCCTGGGAGGGCCCCGGGCACGACCACAAGATGCGCATCGCCCTCCTCCCATCCCAGGGCCCTGACCCGGTCCGCGCAAGAACGGCTCCAGTGACCGGTGCATCCCACAGAGTTAACTCGAAGCCTAGGTCAGTCCCCGGCCATCCTTGGTCTCCTGGAACTCTGGGCTCTAATGCTACCTCGTCCAGCCCAGATTGTCGCCTCTCAAATTTGCTGAGTGATTAGCTGGCTCTCCAGTAAGGGCAGCTGTCAGCACAACACGCAACACCACCCAAAAGGTTCAAGGAGCGTGGCGCACCTACAGCATTTTTCTGCAGGTGAATCCACTCGGGGGCTTTTAGGGACCTAAAGATCTCGGGTCTGACTTGCACGTAGCAGTGACCTGGGGCAAGTGTGGCTGGCGGGAACGTGCCTGCTTTGAAAGCGTTTCAGGTGTTTCTGAAGCAAGCACAGGGGGTGTAGAGGTTGCAGACTCGTCGGTGGAGACTGGTGGGAAACCAAGAGAATTCTGCGCTCTGGACAGTATCCATTGCAGACAACATTGCTGAAATAGTTTCTCCTTGGCTTAGGGCTTTACAGGAAAGAGCCCTAATTCTAGCTCCCACAGAAAACCAGAGGAGTGAAGATTTGCAAGAACAATGCTTCGATTGACTCGTCAGGGGCACTGAGAAAAAGAACAAAACAGAAAATCCAAATCGGATTTTTTAACCCCATGTTTAATCCGAAGCTTTGGCAATGAGTTGGGGGGTGGGCAGGGCTGTATCCGAAGATTTGGGGCCTGGCTGTTGAGACAAAGGCAGGGCTGTTCCAACCACTGGGTCCCACACAGGGGAGGGAGGTAGAGATCTTGGTATTTTCAGGAGGAAAGCGACACACAGAGCCATGGAAAGATGGGGAAGAAAATATCTCCTCCTGAAAGAGGGCGGCTCTGTGAATTCTCCTTCAAATTCCAGAAAATCTATTAAGTACTTAAACACATTCCTCCTGGCTTGAGAAGGAAATTATAATAAAACTGGGACTGCTCTTGGGTCTGAGAAACAGGTGAGCAGAGCAGCTGTAGATGGCGAAGTAACTGAGGAATACTGGTAGGAAACGTTCATCAAAAATCGAGGTAAAAATACAAAGGAAATACTGCATACGGCTAATTCTAAGACCATCCAAAGAGGAAAATTTGCATGTGAAACCTTTCAAAACATTCGCCGCTAAAAATTTTGTTTTTCCTTTCTGCTTTATTGAGAGAACTACAAGCCGATAGCCGCAATACTTATTTGCTATTGTGCACTTTTCTGTAGAAGTCAGAAGATTGAAAGCATGTTCATTCATTCACCCTCACAACTTCAAGATGAAGAACAAAGCAAAGGAGGGCAAATGTCTTAGCCAGAGCACATGAGCAACAAAGGCAGGACCAGACCCCAGATGCCAAAACTTGCCATTCTGGCTTTTCTACTGCACCTCCTCCGAGGTAGGGAGAAGCGGGGGGGGGGGGGGGGGGGGGGGCAGAAGAAACCCCCGTGGCTCTCTAGGTTCTTATTCAAGAAGCTCAACACATCTCTCACGTATTAACAACAAAACCTCAGGAAGTCCGGAAAGATAAATGAAATGTATCGTCCAAAGAGCCAAAGACTGTCGGTTCAGGCCGGAGGTGCTCACAGGGGCCTGGATGCCAAGTGCTAGCTTCTGAGAGAAGCTGGAAGTAGAGTTGGGAGACAAGCAGTTTCCATTTTTACGGAGAAAAATAATACATTTATTAAAAACACTGGGAAATAGTTATGTCTGTCTGTCATTCTTACGTCTCCAGGAAAGTTATTACTGGCATGGATACCAGATGGGTGCAGTGTTAGAAAGAATACATTCACTTAGTTCAAAATTAAGACAGGAAATAATCAGCTCAGTGTTTTCCAAACAGTCCCTACAGGACAGACAAGCCTGTTGAAGAAGTTCCCTTCTCTTGGAAATGTGAAGATAAGGGTCCATTCTAAATCATGGGTGATGGATTCAGAATTTAAATTTTTGTCACTGATGAACCTTATGATAAAGAGAAACTAATGACCCACCACTCCAGCCGTCCTCGCATTGCTGAACTGACTTTCCCTCCTAGGCCATTAGCAAAATGCTGTATAAGGCGTACTGGCTTACTTTTTTATTTATTTTACTATGCTAAAATTGCAAAAGGATTCTTTTTCTTGCTGTGGGCATGATATAATTTAATTATTATTTCTGGCTAATTCGTGTTTGGCCAGAAAATTTTTCTCAGCTCATTTTCCCGCCTCAATAGGCAAAGCATGAGATCTTTAACCAAATGTCCCTGCTGATTCGGTGTCTCACAGAACTTACCTGGGAGTCACTCATCCTGAGGGTCAGCTGAGTGGGCATGAGCAAGCCCTGGCCAGTGTGTGTGCCCCGGATGTCACCCCACCCGCCAATCACCGTCAATCACTTATTAATATGTTCTCCCAGTTTCTGCTTAACTCTGACAAGAAGAGTCTTTGAGGTTCACTCTCTTTCCCCTGGGTAAATTCTGGATAATTGTCCCCTCTGTGTCCTTGTGTGTCCTGTCAGCTCTCAGAATTACCCCCAGAGTTTACCTCTGTACAAGAGAATTGGCCATTTCCGGTGGTTTCTGGAGTCTCTGGCCTCTTCTTTGCCTCTTCACCTGGATGAGCTGTGTCTTCCCTTAAGTTTGTTCTCTTCAGCCCATGACCCTCACATCAGTCCTGGGCTTTTAGCCCAAGCCCCCAGCTCCAGAAACCCGAGTGCTGAAGAGGGGGTCACAGACAGACAGAGCTGACTGTGGTCTGACACAGTTCGACAGTGCTCGGGGAGCTGGCCTTCACCGTGACCATGAGACTAAGTCAGCGGGATAGGTTCTGTTAAGGCACAGACTGGGTGGACCCTTAGCCTGACCCAAGCCTCTTGTCCCTATTTGTAGACATTTAAGTAACAGATAACTTGAATCTGTCTCTGTTCTCAATAAAATCATGTGGACAAATTTCTTCTGCCGTCTCACGATGCCTTATGATATGTATTATGACCACAGTTTTCAGGCACTTTATGGAAATTTTTAATAGATTGGAATGTGCTTGGTGTTTGATACAAGTCATCTAATTAACTCGATGGAAAGTCAGCAAAGCCCATATATTACAGATGATAAAAATAAGGCCAAGGTGATTACAGGGCCAGCCCAGGTTTGTAGGAGTAGTAAGTGGTAGGAGAAGGACCCTAGCCCAGCTTTGACCCCGCAGTGCCGGATCCTTCCTCCACACCGTCCACACCTTCGAGCCACAGAGACGCCATCACCGCCTGGCGCCGCTTGGCATGTTGCTTCAGATCCACCACCAAACAGGTAACCAAAAAGCACTTTGCAGTTGTTTTTGATTCACTGGTGATGCTGCAATCCCACTGCAGTGTTTTCCAAGGTAAGGCTTAACGTTTTCAAAGAAAGTTCTGTTTCACAAAACCAAATACAAAATTGCTACTTTTACGGCGAGCATGTTCCCTCTAAAGTTGACAGGACACGACTGCATCATTCCGAAAGGATGTATTTCTGCGGCCAGAGACAAACCCAGTCTAAGGAACCAACCTTCCATCAGGTCAAACACGGCACAGCTACCGAGAGCCAGCACAGGCTCCTTGAAATCTGTTTGTGTCCAGAACGTCCAGAAGCGGTTTTTGCCTTTTCATTCATGAAATCACATGTATTAGTATATGAAATGTATAGAATATAACAGCTACAGAGCTAAAGTAATAATAATTGAAAGAGTCCATCACTACCAAGACTAATGACGGCAGGCGTGTGACAGTGGAGAGATGCAGAGCTAGTCAAATGGATAGCAGCCGAACTCCTAACTCAGATGACCCAAACTACCTTTGGAGTCTCCCTCCTTATTAACCACAATGGAGGCATCTTTTCTTTTTGTGAGACCTGCCTTTAGGGGGAAGGAAAAAGGTTTTAAATGGCAACAGAAATATGACTTGCCAGGAACACTCCATGGCCTGTGGACCACACAGATGTGAGCTATACCAACAGAAAGCAGTGTAAGAAGATACTCCAATTAAGAAACATTTCAATTACCTTCGGAAACCCCTCACCCTTCCTTAGCCTAGTGCACACGCCAGGATGGTATTCCATTAAAACCCTCCTCTCCCCCCTCTAAGCTGAATATTAAAATGCAGCCACCCAAAATCAGTAGAAGGAAGGAAATAACAAAGAGTAGAAATCAATGAAATAGAGTCTAAAGAGACAATAGAAATGGTCGACGAAACTAAGAGCTGGTTCTCTGAAAAGATAAACTAAATTGGCAAACCTTTAGCTAGTCCCACCAAAAGGAAAGACAGAGCACTCAAATAATAAAATCAGAAATAAAAGAGAAGTTACAGCTGATACCATAGAAACACAACGTGTCATAAGAGATTACTATGACCAATTATATGCCAAATTGGACAACCTAGAAGAAATGGATAAATTCCTAGAAACATACAACCTACAAAAGCTGAATCATGAAGAAATAGAAAATCTTACTAGCAAGGGCATTTAACCAGTAAATAAAAACTTCCCAGCAAACAAAAGTCCAGGACCAGCTGGCTTCATTGGTGAATTCTACCAAACGTTCAGAGAAGAATTAATACCAATCCTCATCAAACTCTTCCAAAAATTAGAATAGGAGGGAATACTTCCAAACTCATTTTACCAGGCAAGCATCATCCTGATATGAAACCAGACAAGGATGCCACCAGGAAAGGAAATTACAGGCGAATATCCCTGATGAACATAGATGCAAAAATCCAGAACAAAATGTTAGCAAACCTAATTCAACCATACATTAAAAGGGTCATGCATCATGACCAAGTGGGATTTATTCCAGGGATGCAAGGATGGTTCAACATCCCTAAATCAATCAACATGATACACCATTTTAACAAAATGAAAGATAAAAATTACATGATCATCTCAATAGATGCAGAAAATGCTTTGACAAAATTCAACACCCATTTATGGTAAAAACTCTCAACAAAGTAGGTATAGAGGGAACATACCTCAACATAATAAAGGTCATATATGACAAGCCCACAGCTAACATCATACTCAGTGGTGAAAAGCCAAAAGCTTTTCGTCTAAGATCAAGAACAAGACAAAGATGTCTACTCTCACCACTTTTATTCAACACAGTACTGGAAGTCTTAGCCACAGCAATTAGGCAAGAAAAAGAAATAAAAGTCATCCATATTGGAAAGGAAGAAGTAAGTTGCCACTATTTGCGGATGACATAATATTATATATAGAAAACCCTAAAGATTCCATCAAAAGCTATTAGAACTAATCAATGATTCAGTAACATTGCAGAATACAAAATCAATATGCAAAAACCTGTTGCCTTTGTTTACACTAATATCAAACTATCAGAAAGAGAATTAAGAAAACATTCTCATTACAATTGTATCCAAAAGAATAAAATACCTAGACACAGACTTAACCAAGGAGGTGAAAGATCTATATGTTGAAAACAAGACATTAATGAAAGAAATTGAAGAAAGCACAAATAAGTGGAAAGATATTTTGTGTTTATTAACTGGAAGAATTCATATTATTAAAAAGTCCAAAAAAAAAAAAAAAAAAGTCCATACTATCCAAAGCAATGTACAGATTCAATGCAATCCCTATCAAAATTCCAATGGTATTTTTCACAGAAATAGAACAATTCTAAAATCTGCACAGACCCATAAAAGACCCCAAACAGCCAAAGCAATATTGAGAAAGAAGAATGAAGCTGGAGGCATCATACTTCTTGATTCCAAATTATATTACAAACCTATAGTAATTAAAACAGTATGGTATTGCATGCAAACAGACACGTAGATTAATGGAACAGAATAAAGAGCCCAGAAATAAACCTATGCATATATGGTCAATTAATTTATGACAAAGGATCTAAAAATATACAATGGGGAAAAGACGGTCTCTTCAACAAATGGTGTTGGGAAAGCTGGACAGCCACATGAAAAAGAATGACTCTGGCCCCCTATCTTACACTTTCCACAAAAATTAACTCCAAATGGATTAAAGACTTGAAGATAAAACCTGAAACCCTAAAACTCCTAGAAGAAAACAGATGGTAAGCTGCTTGACATGGGTTCTTGGTTATGAGATGTTCAACATAAGAAGATGTGCAACATAAGAAGATATGCGTCATTCAGTTTCACAGGAGACCTCCCTCTCTCTCTCTCTCTCTCTCTCCCTCTCTCCCTCTCTCTCTCTCTCTCTCTCTCTCTCTCTCTCTCTCTCTATATATATATATATATATATATATATATATCTCCATGGAAACTATTTCCATGGAAACACATCTTGATTTACTAGGAGAGAATCTTGACTATTCAGATTGAATCTGTTATCTAGAAGGAGGTTCAAGGATACTAAAGGAATCTGCTTTAATCAGACAATGCAACTAATATTACAATCTCTTAAACATCCACTTAATGTTTAATTAAGGGAGAGTTTGTAAGTGCTGGAGCTTCTGAAGAACATCATTTGGAATGCTGGTCAGCATGAAAGTATGCCTGAAAAGATGCAGCCAAAACAGAATGTCCTCAAATTTTATTTTTTTGTTTATTATTTAGTGTTGGTGATGGGGATCATCAGGGGCTGTTTCTAGTCCTTTATTTATTTGTAGAATTGTTTTGTCATTTTAAGAATTTGTCAGGTTATTTTATAACTCTTCAGTATTTTTTTACATTCTTAATTTATTTTCCACCTATAAAATATTGGAACATAGAAAACACAGTCAATAGGAAGCATGCTGTTATTTTTTCTACCACTATGAAGGGAAAAAATGTTTCCAGTTAAGTCATGACACAACACAGTCTTACAAATGGTTTAGGATCCATCCCCGTCAGAGATGCCCAGATGTATAAAATCGGGTGTCTGCTCTCTGCTGTTGGAACAGTGGCGATAGCTAATGATGGGTTTGTTTTATATTTAGGTTTATCAATTTTGGTCAAAATAAGAGAAATACATACCCGTTAGAGCAAAGAGAAAAAAAAGAAACCAACAAAAGAGCATCCCACTCCACAGCCCAAGTTCACTCAGCGACCGTGGTCGGGACTTCCTTCCTCTCTACAGAAATCCCTCCAAAGAGACGGCAGTAGAGTTTCTGAAGCCACAAATTTACAAGGGAAAAGAGAGCAGAAAAGGAGGCGACGTGGGGGAAGATTGCAAAAGTGGGAAGGCAAATGCCCATGTGAAAATGACCTGACTGATGGCAGAGGGCAAGGCCAGGGGAGCTTCGGGACGCTGGAGTCTGCAGAGAAAGCTCTGGGCCTAGCTGAAATCTCACAGGCCCAAGAAGCCCATCCTCTCCCGCAGAAGAGCGAACCTATTCCTCCTCAAGGCACGGGACCAGGGCTTGGGGACTGCTGTGTGCCTGACACTGTCCACAGCAGGGGATGGCGGGCAGGGTCACACGGCGAAGGCTGACCACCTCTGCTCTTGCCCCACGGCCCGGGCACAGAGGCCTCGCCTGGCCCCCAGGAGGTGGGTCGGGGGATGGCAGTGGGGGAGCTGAGGGCAGGACCCACCTGGAATTCCTAACTGGTCCTGAGAGCAAACGCTGTCCCCTCCATCCCGGGGCCAGGAGGTGAGCTGGCTAGGGAGGCAAACCTCCTTCCTCTGTCCCCCACTGGGTGGGAATCTGGGGTAGTTGCAATAGAGAGCCCCCCCCCCCCCGCCTTCACCACAGCAACCAGGGAGCACATTCTGCGGGGCTCCTCCAGGAAGGAGGCTTCCCGGGAACCTCAGCCCACCAAGATTTGCAGAAAGGCAGGCACTCTGAGGCCAGGAGCTGAAAGGATGCTCCCGCTTCCCCAGCCCCCAGACCAAGTTGGAGAAGTGAACAGGATGGAGGCCCCCTCTTCCGGCCTCCTCAGCCCTCAGGAGTGAGCCCCAGCCTCTACAGGGCGCCACAGCCTCTACAGGGCGCCCCAGGGGCAGGCTGAGCCCAGCGCCTCCTCCTGTAACTGCTGCACTCCTTGCCCAACGTCCCTCCGGTGCACTCACAACAGGCATCCTGCTGCCCAAATGGCATGAATTGATGTACCCAAGTCTGACTTGCTTGCTAGTATATTTACAGACACAAAACTAGGTCCTTCACAGTCAGAGGGACAAGAAGATTGTCGCCACCAAAGATACTTTTGTAAAAGTAGCAGCAGAGGTAACCTCCTTCCTGGTTTCCCTCCAGCTGTGCCCCACCCCGACCTGTTGAGGGGAGTGTGGTGTGGAGGGGTGCCCTTGGGGCCACACTGTGGGCAGTGGGTGGGCAGGAAGGAGAAGCGGGGGATGCTGGGATCTTCAAAGATTCCTTAGAAACCAGGATCTTGGGATGGGGTTGCTGAGGAAAGCAGTGATTCTGTCATTTAAATAAAATTTAATTTTAAATACATTTTAAATTTAAATAAGGAAATGGAAACAAATGCCCAGCTGCAGAGAGAGTGGCTCGCCCACCTGCTCCCCCAGCCCTTGGTGCTGAACATCCTTCCCAGGAAACAGAGTGGACAAAAGGGACCCCTCCAAAACTGCTAACAGGACAGGCGCTCTGCACACTCTCCTGGGGACCCCCAAACACGTTCTGAGATTGAAAGGACCTCCAAGGGCTCGAAAAATGAAGGAAAAGAGTCTGAAAATTCAAGCCTATCCCCAGGAGCCAGCAGAGCAGACAAACAAGGACACAGCCCCTCAGACAGCCATAAGGAAAAGGAGATTTTATACAGGGAAGCACCAGTCAGGCTGGTCTCGGGCTGCCCAGCCATGCAAGAGTAATGAGAGATAAGAGAGTTACACACGCACACGCATACACACGCGCACACACATATAGACACACAAACATGCACACATGCCTGTATGCACACTCACACACACACACGTAGACACACAAAAGAGCATAAACGTGCACACATGCCTGCGTGGACACACACAGACACACGTATAGACACACAAAAGTGCACAAGCAGGCATGCATGCTTGCATGCACACACACACACACACACACACACACACACACACACACTGTGTCTCCACCAGGTTGCTCTGAGAATGTCACACGTCCAGCATGCTGGGTAGTCCCAGAGTGTCATTGCCTCTGTCCCTAACCAGCGCTGTCCCCACCCCACGGGGTCCCTTGCAAGGACTCCCACTGCACAGAATTCAGACAAGGAAATGAGAGGGCAACCTTGCTGGGCACAAGTGTCGGGGGGGGGAAAGGATTTTAAATAACTTTCCACAGAATCGGGGGCAGGATAAAAAGTGCCTGGTTAGAAACAGAGACTGACTGAGACACTGTGAGGATAAAATGACTGGTCAGTTGGTCTCTCGCAGGGAGAGGAAAGGAAAGGAGAATAGGGGTCCCAGCTCATGACGGCTGACAGGGCACGGCTGCTCCCCAGGTTGTTAAATCTTGCACAGGACCAGTGACTGCTCTGCTGGGTGCTGGCTGTGACAGGGACAGCCGTGCCCACACTACACCTGGCCCCCGCTCGTGGGCTCAGCACACAGACATCCGGAGCACACGACGTTCCTTCGGCTCAGGGCTGCCTGTGCAAGTGAGGTAGTCACAAATACCATCGCATCTGCAGTTGGGCATCCGTCTAGAATTTACATATCCCTCCGGGGTTCAGTTTCTGGCCCTCATTTCCTGTCTGCATCCCTGCTCAAAGGGACAGTTCTTCTTGTGGGCCTGCCTGGTCTCACTGTCAGCCTGGGCTGAGCTCCTCAGGCATCCATGTCCCTGGGAGAAGGGTCTTTGGCTGACCAGATGGAAGATCAGGTCCTTTGCGTGTTTCCAAGTTGTCTAGGCACTCATCGAACTTGACACCCAGCTGCATTTCCCCAGAATGTCTCTGACTAACACAACTGCTCTTCTGGTTCCCAGCTGGTCCCCTTCTTCTCCAGGCCTGGGCCGAAGGCCAGCCCCTCACACCCCTCCTGCCCCCCAGCAGCTCATCTTTTTGTCCCCTGCCCCCTGCCACTCCATCCCACCTCATTATAGCACAAGCTTTCTTCTATGCTGGGAGGCTATGACAGACACTGTGTCTTTGTGTCCCCACCAGGCACACACGAGGTTTCTCTGGGAGTGATTATTGGATTATAAAGGGAGGACTGGGGTTTCCCTGGTGGCGCAGTGGTTAAGAATCCACCTGTCAATGAAGGAGACACGGGTTCGAGCCCTGGTCCGGGAAGATCCCGCATGCAGCGGAGCAACTAAGCCTGTGAGCCACAACTACTGAGCCCGTGCGCCACAACTACTAAGCCTGCACTCTAGAGCCCATGAGCCACAACTACTGAAGCCCGCATGCCTAGAGCCCGTGCTCTGCAACAAGAGAAGCCACCGCAGTGAGAAGCCTGCGCCCCGCAACAAAGAGTAGCCCCGGCTCACCACAATTAGACAAAGCCCGTGTGCAGCAACGAAGACCCAGCACAGCCAAAAATAAATAAATAAAATAAATAAATTTATTATGTTTTTAAAAAAAGGGAGGAATGGAAGGTAGGTACCATTGTGGATTAAGCTAGATACAGTCACAGAGGGCATGGAACTTGAACTAACTTTAAAGGGTGCAGAGAATTATTTTTTTACTTTATTTTTTATTGAAGTAGTTGATTTACAATGTTGTGTTAGTTTCAGGTGTACAGCAAAGTGATTCCGTTTTATATAGATATATAGATATATAGATACATATATATATACACACACACACACACATATTCTTTTTCAGATTCTTTTCCATTATAAGTTATTACAAGGTAGTGAATATAGTTCCCTGTGCTGTACGGTAGGTCCTTGATGTGTATCTATTTTATATGTAGTGTGTGTGTGTCTGTTAATCCCAGACCCCAATTTATCCCCCCCACACGTTCCCCTTGGGTAACTGTAAGTTTGTTTTCTGTGTCTGTGAGTCTAATTCTGTTTTGTAAATAAGCCATTTGTATCATTTTTTTTAGATTCCGCATACAAGTGATAGCATGGGATATTTGTCTGACTTACTTCACTTAGTGATAATCTCTAGGTCCATCCATGTTGCTGCAAATGGCATTATTTCATTCTTTTTTATGGCTGAGCAATATTCCATTGTATATATGTACCACATCTTCTTTATCCATTCATCTGTCAAGGGACACTTAGGCTGCTTCAGCGTCTTGGCTATTGTGAATAGGGCTGCTATGAACACTGGGGTGCATGTATCTTTTTGAATTACAGATTTTGTCTTTTCGGGATATATGTCCAGGAGTGGGATTGCTGGATCATATGGTAGCTCTATTTTTAGTTTTTAGATAAGAAAAGAGAGGTATTCCCATCAGCAGGAAAACGGTTCATGAAAGTATGAGCTGATCGTGGTTCCATGACCAGATAGAAGAATTCATGCAAGGCTAGCGGTCAATCAAGTTCCTTGTCCAAGGTCAGACCCAACTGTGGTGAGCCTTGCATCTCAGGAAGACAATCCTGTATTTTTGTAGCAGGCAGTAGAGAGTCACTGTGCGGGCAGACCTCGTTTCATCGTGCTTACTTATGGCGCTTTGCAGATACTGCATTTTTACGAATTGGAGGTTGCGGCAACCCTGCCTCAAGCAAGTCTATCGGGGCCATTTTTCCAAACACATTTGCTATCTTTGTATCTCTGTGTCACATTTTGGTAATTCTCGCACTATTTCAACCACTTTCATTGTCATATTTGTTATAGTGATCCATGGTCAGTGATACTTGATGTTCCTGTTGTAATCGCTTTGGGGCGCCATGCACGGCGCCCATATAAGATGGTGAACATAATCGATAATGTTGTGTGTGTTCTGACCGCTCCACGGACCAGCCGTTCCCCCATCTCTCCCTCTCCCCGGGCCTCCTTGTTCCCTGAGACATGACTATATTGAAATTAGACTCACTAACAACCCTACAGTGCCCCCTAAGTGTTCTAGAAAGGGAGGGTCAACCTGTGCAGCAAACTCCACTCTTGTCCTACTTTACAAAATTGCCGCGGCTGCCCCAGCCTTCGGCAACCATGACCCTGACCAGGCGGCAGCCTCAACATCGAGGCCAGACCCTCCCGCAGCACAGAGACGCCGACTCTCTGAAGGCTCACGTGACGGTTGGCATTTTTTAGCAATAAAGTATTTTTATATTGAGGTATAAAAATTGTTTTTTATACATAATGCTATCGTACACGCAGTAGACTACAGTATAGTGTAAACATAACTTCTATATGAGCTGGGAAACCAAAAAGTTCTCATGACCTGCTTTATCGTGATATTGGCTTTAACGCAGTGGTCTGGAACTGAACCTGTCCTATCTCTGAGGTCTGCCTGTGTTAATTGGGATTCTCCAGAGAAACAGAACATATACATACGCTCATATATATATATATATATATATATATATATATATATATATATATATATATATACATATATATGGGGAGAGAGAGAGAGAGATCGATTGATTTGGAGGAATTGGCTGACATGATCGTGGGCGTTGGCACATCTGAACTCTGCAGGGCAGACCAGCAGGCAGAGACCTAGGAAGAGCAGATGCTGCAGCTGAGTCTGGAGGAGAATTCCTTCCTCCTTGGGGACCTCAGTCTCTTCTCTTAGTGTCTTCAACTGCTTGGACGTGGCCCACCCACGTTATGGCAGGTCCTCTGCTTTATTCAAAGTCGACTGATTTAAATGTTAATCTCATCTAGAAATAGCTTCACAACAACATCCAACAACATCTAGATTGCTGTTTGCCCAAGCCCTGGGCTCCATGGCCCAGCCAAGTGGACCTGTAAAGTTCACCATCCCAGTCACCATACGTCCTTGAGGTGGAAGTGACAACAACTATAAAATCATAGACTGGCACAGAGTGAAAGTGGTTCTTTAGGAAGGGCTCTCTGACGGAACAGAGTTTTATCAACAGCATCGTAAACAAACACAATAAAAGGACCACGATGTTTTTGGCACTGCACGAGGCCCTTGCCCCAAGGGAGATCCCGCCTGCAAAGGAAAGCTGGAGCAGATAAGACAATCCCGTCCTTAGAAGTCGGAGTGGACAGCTCGCTCTGAGAATTGTCTGCATCCTCTGCTCTTTCCTCGTTCTGATGTTTCCTGCTTCTTAATAGGGTCGACAGGCAGGACAGGGAATAAAAGGATTTCATCAAGGGAGGAGCCCTATGGGTCCCGTCAGAGGTACAGGCAATGAAAGCCTTGACCAGGTGAAAAAGAGAATTGAAGTTTCGACTAGCTCATTATTGATGGTAGCACCCACTCTGCATTATTTTATAACTCGTAAGTAGGTTTGGCTGTAGTAGCAAAGAACAGTCAATGTAAGTACTAACATACATTGTTTTAAGTGTATAAAACTGAAGACCGGGCTTCCCTGGTGGCGCAGTGGTTGAGACTCCGCCTGCCGATGCAGGGGACGCGGGTTTGTGCCCCGGTCCGGGAAGATGCCACATACCGTGGAGCGGCTGGGCCCGTGAGCCATGGCCGCTGAGCCTGCGCGTCCGGAGCCTGTGCTCCGCAACGGGAGAGGCCACGGCAGTGAGAGACCCGCGTACCGCAAAAAAAAAAAAAGAAAAAAAAAGCGAAGGCCATGAAACTAAGCTGCGTGGCATAAGGTCGTATTTAGAGAAGCACAGGGCAGTGCTGGCCAGAGACTCGGCAATGCCGTCCTCTCCCGGGGCAGGGCTCGCTGGGGGCTGGGAGGGTGTCTTTCTCCGGGTCTTGGTTGGGTACAAGTTCATCACACGTTGAACGCTATGCATATGCTCATAATTTACCACTGCCCTTCCATTCACATTTCCCTTCAGGGTTTGGGTTTCTGGTCCCAGTGCAATCTCTGTGTCTTGTCCGAAAGCGCCATGTTTACTCCAAAATCTGGGGAGCCAAGCCTTGCCTGAGAGCTGCTCAACAACCAGCACGGGGCTGTTCACATCTACACGCTGCTCAACAACCAGCACGGGGCTGTTCACATCTACACGCTACGTGATAGACGATTTCAGCCAGCCACATGCTGTACGTGTGCGATTCGTACAGACTTTCAATCACTCGTGTCCATTTATCAACTGAAATTTTGTTTAGTCTGTGAATGTTTGTTGAAATGTGTAATGAATAGGATGTCGCACTGGTGGTAATTCATCATGGAGCAAAAGAGTTAACTCGACCCCCCGAAAATATTTACAAATCACATATCCAACAAAGGAAAAGACTTGTAACCAGAATATGCAAAGAACTGTCAAAAGAACCGTTTAAAAAATCCAGTGAAGAGATAAGCAAAAGACACGAGCTGATGTTTCACCCAAGAGGATATGATAGACCCGTGCAAATAAGCACATGGAAAGATGTCCTGTGCCATCCGCCAGCAGGGAAACGCCAGTTAAAACCAGCCGAGATAACAGTACACCATCTAGAGGGATAAAAGATAAAGACGGTGACAGGGCGCAGGCAGTGCGCACAGGGAGGAGGAGGGGGGCCAGTCACCGCCGCTGGGAGGGGCAGACAGTGGACATGCTGGAAAACCGATTGAGGCGGAGGGGAGATGTGACAGTTCACCTGCCCCCAGTCTCCCTCCCTGGCTCTGCAGGGCACAGGATCGAATCTGAGATTCCTGCCTCCAGAAACTTTTGACTGCTGACGCCTGATGCTCTAAAGACGCAGAGTCAGCTCAGCGCCAGCCGTCTCCTCCCGGACCCCCTCCAGGCCCCACACATCAAGCTCACTCCCCCCTGTATTTCCCCTGCCTTTTTTCACTTTAAGGTCACCGGCAGGTGCCCCACGCCACACCCTATGTCCAGCCGCTGTAGGGAACTTGAACTGTCCTGTCCGCCAGCTACTCCGTCTGTCCCACCGCACAGACTGTGTCCCCCGCCTGGTGCTCCTTCCTCTGAGTCGGTTCCCTCTCCATCAGCTGAGGCCCAGGCTGGAGGCCCACCCTGGGGTGCACCGCATGGAGAGAGGCCTGCAGGCACCATGCACAGTACTGCATCTCTAGGGAGTTAAAGGAAGGGCGGAGGCTGATTCTCACTGTTTACCGTGGTGCCTCTGTCCTTTTTCACATTTCATTATTTTCTCGTTTCAGCTCTGGTGTCTTGTAGATTGCATGGTACAAAATCCAAAGTCCCAGTGTTTTGCATGAGCATCAGTCCCCAGCGACAGATCACCTTGTTCTCCCTCTGCCCCGTCTCCCAGTGGGTCAGTTTCCCCCCACATACTCGCCATAGTTTTCAGCAGACGGTAGCATCCGGTACACGTCGTCCTGGAAACGGCTTGGTTCACTCTGTATCTTGGGGATGCTCTCAGAGGGGAGAGGAGCTTTAGTTAAGGGAAGTCTTAGTTAGGGTGGGGCGGGTTGCTTAGTAACCAGAAACCCCAGCAATCATCGGCTTAAAGAATAAAGGTGTCATTTCCACTGGGCCTCTTTCATACTTGTACCATGCATGTATATTACCCATTCAAAACCAAAAAATAAGCTAATTGCGTATCAGATTTGGGGGAGCGATCCGTGGTCGCTCCTCTCGAGGGGCTCACGTGGCTGGAGACTCTGGGACTCAAGCCGGTTGCTTTCTGGGCTTGCCCGCCCCTGGGCACCTGCCACAGCCCCACACACA
The DNA here is from genome assembly GCF_949987515.2 of Delphinus delphis. Lineage (NCBI taxonomy): Eukaryota > Metazoa > Chordata > Mammalia > Artiodactyla > Delphinidae > Delphinus > Delphinus delphis. Next base: position 1,681,838 of record NC_082696.1, read on the forward strand.
GCGGTCTGCTCCTCCGGTCCTCAGCTACCCCTGTGATGCTGTCCCACCTCTGGGAGGAGGTATTTTGTGAAAATGCATCTTCCTTAGTATCCTTCCCTTCTCTGAGCCCATAGAGGAGCGGCTCCCAGCTTTCAGCCTGTGTCCGGTCCATCTGGACGGCTGGCCCGCGTTCCAGGGCCCTGGGAACCATCCACAGAGTTGGCTCCGGTTCAGTTGATCTGGGCTGAGCAAGGCATCTTCGTCTGGAACAAGCATCCCCATGGGGACTGCGGTACAGACGCCCCCTGAGAAGCCCCGCCCACGCCGGGGGGCCCAGCGGACGCACAGGGAGGCCAGCTCTGGGCTGGGAGGGGGTTCTGCCTGGGCGGGCCCCTGATGGTCCCAGCTCTTGGAATCACATGCTGCAGACACTCAGAAAGTGTTTGTAAGATGGATTAGTAAAGTAGAAGGGGATCATTAGCAAAGACATACAACCTCAGCCTCCGAGTTTTAGGGAATTCCAGGAGAGAAGATGTCCAGGACGGATGGTGTCCGGCGGGTGCACGGGAGTCGACGCCCTGTACGTTTGTGTGTGTGCTTACAAGAGGGCATCCACGCCCCTGTGGGTGTGGGGTGAACGTGGCCTGAGGTGACAGCGAGCGAATACATCAGGACGAGCAGGAGTTTCCTGGTGGATAAAGTGAGGAAGGACGTTCCAGGCAGAGGGAGACGCGTGGGCCAGGTGTGCACGAACAGCTCTGACTCTCGTGCTGAAGTTAACTTTAAGGATGCTGGCCCTTCCCTGTCTTTTTCTGTTTGGAATCCTATTGCCTTGGGGTCTCATGGGCTTTTGTGTCCCTCCTGCCACAGGAGGGGAGGGTCCCTCTGAGCCCCGATGTGGGCTGGAGGCTGTGGGGTTGGGAGGGACTTCACTCCAGGTCGTCACTGTTCATCTTAAATTATGAAGCCAAGCACACCATGTTACTCCAAGGATTCATTTCCCCAAAGGCCTTATGAGAAATGTGCCACCGTGAATATCACATCAGCCTTGTTATGGACTGAATGTCTGAGTCCCTCCAGAATTCACACATTGAAGCCCAACCCCCAATGTGATGGTGTCAGGAGGTGGGGCCTCTGGGGGGTGATGAGGTCAGGAGGGTGGGGCCCCCATGAATGAGATTAGTGCCCTTATAAGAGCCTCCTCACCCCTTCCTTCATGCGAGGACACTGCAAGAGAACAGCTGTCCGGGACCCAGGAGGCAGGGAGGCCGCACCAGACATGGAATCTGCTGGCACCTTCATCTTGGGCTTCCAGCCTCTGGAACTGCAAGAAATAAATGTCTGTTGTTTAAGCCCCCTGTCTCTGGTTATTTTTGTTTTATCAGCCTAAAATGACTAAGACAGCCCAGTTCTTAGAACCAAGGAGGCGTCTGACTCTTCCTTGTCCTGTGACTGTCGCATTGCATCACAGCCCCAGTGTTTTCCCCGGACATTGGGAGTTTGTTGTAAAGGGGAGAAAATGCAGGCAAAATTCATTCTCTCTGCCGTACCACAGAATTTGTGTCAGTCTGACCAGGTTTTTCCCACTTTTTTCTCTTTAGAGCATCAGTCTTGCAGATACACTGGAATACAAATGCCAGGTGCCTGCAAGGTCGCCCCTGAGCTCCTGCTGCATCTCCTCCGCCTCTAAAGGGGAACACATTCATGACTTGGATGCCAAGGAGGCCGTCAGCTTGCAGAGCCCAGGGTTAAGCTTCAGGAATCTTGTGAGCTGGTCCTTGAACGCAGCGGCGGGGCACTTTCACCTGGCCCCCAGGCTACACCAAATATCCCTGGGCAGCATCCAAGTGGGGCTCCAGCTGAGCTCAGGGGGAGCCCCCGGCAATGAAGGTCACCTTCGTCGGGACCTGAGCCTGATGCTTCCTGCAGCTGTCCGGCTCTTTCTCCGGTCTCTCCTCCATGTGGATGCCTTTCCTTCCTCTCACATCCTCTCGGAAGGCTCCCGGGCACGTCTTGGTTGTAGGCGACAAAAGACTTTAGAAGATGTTTATTCTCTCTAAAATATTAGCAATCTGGTCGGAGTCGGCAAGGACTCCCTGGGACCGGATTGCCTGCAGCCCAGGCTCAGAGCACATCCAGAGAAGGTGGAAATGAGGTCTGCTCAGCCAGATGTGAATAGCGTTTCTGTTCGAGCCCAGCACAGCAAATGTATTTAGAAAAGGCCGGAGAAAACCAGCTCTTCGCTGGCTCCGCTGCACGGCAAGGGCCAGGTGCATAATCTTGCCTTTCATCAACAAATGAAAACTTGTGGCTCGTTTTATGCCAATTCTGCCGCTTCTTTGGCCCACCTGGAATGTGTACAGCTTTTGACATATCTTAAGGAAAGTTTGCTTTGCGAGATGGAGGGGAATTTAGGAGGAGAAAGACAGGATTCATGAGAGCTCATTGTACACCGGGGCTCCCTGAGTCCACAGAGCTGAGCTCGGGGGTGGAGCCACGGGGCACTGGCCCTCGGCCCGCCAGACCTGCTGTCCACACTGCAGCCTGCCCCACGTGTGCACCAGGGTAACAGAACACTCTCAGGCTACCGTTTCTGCACCAGCCACGGTGCCTCCTGCTGCCTGAAATTCTAACATGGTCCCAGGGAAAATTCACTGAGTGTCTTTGGCAACACCCAGTCTCCACGTTTTCATAGAACCTTTCCAAAGTCAGTGTTGAGTTAATCCTCAGCAGAGGCCTAACATCTCTTCCTCTAAAGATACACTGGGGTGGGGCAGGGGAAGATGAGAGGAAACGGAGAAATCTACCCAAATGGTGCAACTACGTGTTAGCATGTTTGACTCCCATGGGCACTTAAGTTGATTTCTTTCTCTTAAGGACACTTGACGTCCTCCTGGCCAGCTCAGCTTCTCCACGTGGAGAAAGCCCTGCCCTCCATCCTTCCAGCCAAGCGTACTTCCTGACACTGGAAACAGGCTCGGGGCCCGCAGTCCACGCAGATTGCAGGGACCAGACCCCGGCATCTTCCGAAGCTGAACAGACGTCACGGGAGGATACGTGACACCGGATGTGGGCACGTGTGAGAGTGAGCTCGGGCGCTCGCTCGCCGGCGACGTGGGCTGTGGGCAAAGTCATCTCAGACCCGTCCTGTGGTGTGTAGTTCTTCCTTTCCTCCGGCTGTAAGGAAGCCTCCTGGTAAATCACATGTTGTTTCAAGCCAACTTTTAACATACCTGATAAATATCTAAGGAAGAGGTCACGTGCCAGAAAACCATTTGTGCTTTTATTATAAAGATGTGTTTCTTCTTCGCTAGGGCCTTGCCGCGTAACCCCAAACTGAGGTCTCTGAGGGGGTGATGCTGAGCCATCTGGGGGCTGCCAGGAGCAGCTGGGGGCCGGGAATGGGGCCAGGTGTGAGCGAGGGTATCTGGGTCCGGCTCTCAGCACGGGGAGGAGAGGCAGGCCGAGGCATCTGACTTGGAGGCCCACCGTGTGCATCGAACCATGCCATCCCGGAGCTGCTTCCATCGGCCAAACGCCTCCCTCGGTCCACCCTGGGTCCCTGAGGTGATCACAGAGAATTAGGGCAGAGCGGGGGCCAGGGCCATCATCGTGAAGGGCAGCCCTGACCCCTCGCAGGCAGCTTCGGGCAGCGGTTTGAAGCCACGCAAAACGCCCCCCAGATTGGACGCTGCAGGCGACACCAGTCTCCCCCCGTATAAAGTAAGGAGGCTGCACCCTCCTGAAGCAGCTTGTGAAGACGAAACGTGATCCCCCAAAGTCCCGGGCAGGGCGCAGCCCCTCAGCTCCCTCCTCCCTGCTGAGTTTATGTTTCCCTGACCTCCAGAGGTCGGCTGGGTCTGGCCCGGGCTCACCAGAGCCCACAGTGGAAGGACGAGGCATGTGTCAGGGCAGGAGGCATGGCCCCGCCTTGGCTTCTGACTACAGTTCACTATTAGGCTTTTACGGCCCCCCGTCCAAGCCCCAGGACCTCCTGACCTTCGCCTGGGGGCTCACACCCACAGCGCCCTTCTCTCAGCACCAACCAACCCAGCCCCGCCTGCAGAAGCCACCGCGGTCCCATCGCGCTGCCCACTGGGCTCGCTGGGGCATCTCCTGGAAAAGCCCCGCTTTCCCTCTTGGGACGCTGTTGCCGCCACTGTTACTTGTTCTCACCTCGCAGGAGCTGCCCCGGGGAGCTGGCGGCACATCTGGACGCCGCCCGCAGCTGGTTTAGGCATCGGGAGCCCTTGTCTTCAGAGCCCGTCATCAGCTCTGTGGGAAAGACACAAGGACCCCAGAGATGAGTCTGAGTCTGATTAAAGCTCAGAACGCCTGTGGACGTGTGAGAAAACATTTACAAGACAATATGTCAGCAGCTGCAAGATGAGACGGTAGAAAGCCAGCCTGTCGCTGAGGGTGTGTGGGTATGAACGGGTCCGGTGAGGGTGATGAAACTGCGAAGCGTCCTGAAGGAGCTGAACCTGGAGCTGGGTCTTCAGGCAACAGGCGGGACCTGGCAAAGCCAGGAGCAGAAGGTGCCGCGGGCCAAGATACACACAAGCCCTGAGCGAGCAGTAGTTTCACAGAATCTCTATGCTCTGCGCACGTGTGACGTCGCGCACGAGACAGGATACTGTGGCGCACTCAGGTTTACGCACAGACTCTCATTATGACCCCATACACGTGACTCATGACTTTCTGAAAACTTTCTGGCTGACACCGTTTAGTCTTGTTTTTTTTTCCTCCGAAGAGGCGATTTTGTGTGAGTGCCTGAGACTGAACAACAATTGTGTTTTAGTTTTGAGTCATGAGAGAGAGCATTTTAGAAAATAGTCTTCTTTGCCCTCCAACATAATTTCTAAGTGGTGGAGACAAATTATTTAGGTTTCATTTGCTTCTGGAGCAGGTCTGGGCTCTCCCAGTGACTGGCCTGGTTTATTTGCGGACACGGGCTTTATTTATATCTACCAAAGGGCTACAGATCCGTTCTTCCTCTCCCCAAAATACTGCTGGTGTTCCTCAAATACCAGAGCCTCTTCGCGTTTCCGAGGAAGAAAACGCCAGAAGGAAGAGCTGAACTGGGCGCTGAGAGGCTCTCGTGTGAAAGTCAGGAGGGACAGGCCGTCCCCTGAGGCAGCCTCGTCAGCACAGCCGCCCACGTGTGGGGACAGAGGGCAGCCCATCTGACCACGCAGCGGCACTCAGGACGCTTCTCTGGGCCTTCCTTTGCCTTCCGCACACAGAGATCAGCTGGCAGGGCGGGGCGGGGCTGGGGGTGGTCGGCTGCACAGCCCAAGGAGGGCAACCCCAGTAAAGGACGGAGTCCTTGGCCCAGGTTGGGGGAGGGAAGTCCAAGGAGACACACCACAGCAGGGGTCCTGCTCACGCCTAGCGCCTTTGTTATGGGCTGAACTGGGCCCCCAAAATTCTCGCATTGAAGCCCCGCCCCCATCGTGGCTGTATTTGGAGCTGGGTCTTCAGGAGGTAAGTAGGTTAAGTGAGGTCATGAGGGTGGGGCCCCAGTCCAATAGGACTGGTGTCCCCGTGAGAAGAAGGGAGACCCTGAGCCCCCTCCACCGAGGATCTCTCTCTCTCTCTCTGCACACAGAGGAGAGGCCACGTGAGGACACAGCCGGCAGGCAGCCTCTGCAGGCCGGAAGGAGGGCCCCACCAGAAACCACCCCTGCGGACCTTAGTCTTGGACGTCTCGGACATCCCGCCTCCAGGATGTGGGGGGAATATTGTCTGTCGCGGGAGCCGCCCATCTGTGGAATTCTGCTTTGGAGCCGAGCAGAGGCGCCGTGTCGCTTAGAGGGCGGGTGGCCTTTGTGAGCAGTGACCCAGGAGTCACATTTTGGCCCAATTGTCCAGCACCTGGCTTGGGATTAGCCCTGAAGATGCTCCTAGTGTAGTTCCCTGCATTTTCCAGAGTCCAGGCTGTTTCAAGTACCATTTATCTTTCTGTCAGAATCCAGGAAAACCACAAAATCTCGTCTCACTGCGCACATAGAAGGAATCATTCTGAAACAGACGTTTCATAAGGAGGAACTGCTCGCTATTTAATGCAGAGACAGAAGGACCGAGACAGAGAAAGGCAGTGTGTGGCACGGCAGGCACCTCGCGGTCTGAACCTCACACGGCCGCTGCTGAGGGCTGGAGAATCGTGTGAGCATCTTCCCAGACCTGTGAGGGGGACAGGTCGGCACCCTGGGGATCCCTGGTTCCTCCCCCAGGAGACACAGAAGCGAGAGTTGCGGGGAGGTTTCTCCGTTCGCGCTCCTGGCTGAATATCAGAACCACACGGCAGCTAGAGCCTATTTTTAGCTTTTCTCATAAATATTTGAGTTAAGTCTTTATTAAATTGCATATGATTCATTCCGTAATTATGGTTCAGTTTTCTCAGTGAATCGTTTAGTGTTTAATATTTTCTGGACGTAAAAGAGAACCTTCAGGTAAAATCAGGAGCAGTGCCTACAATAGAGAGACCTGAACCACCGTGAAATCGCACTGCCCAGCCCGGGTGGGGCTGGCCGGGCGCTGCTCTCCCCTGGGGTCCCTGGGACCCTGTGTACCCCCTCCTCCTGCTTCTTCACACGAAGATCACACCCCCAGCCCTCTCCGTGGGAAGGGGAAGCAGTTTTCTGAGCAGATTAGGAAAGGCAGGCATATGTTTATAATATAACTAGAAAGAAAAGCCAGGTGGATCCTGTTTTCCCCAGGTTTAAGGGCTGATGCTCTCCAGAGACCCCCACTTGGGGAGAGAAGGCCCAGCTCAAACCCCGACCCAGCCAGGCCCGCCAGCCGGAGGGATGCCTGTGAGGGAACCCGGGTCCCCTTCCCCCAGCTTCCCAGTGCGAGGAAGGCCGCTCTGCCCACCTCAGCTCTCCAGGCTTCCTGGTCTGAGCGATGCTTCCCGTGTGCACCGCCCTCCCCTGCAGCTCAGCAGAGGCCTGGCTGTGTCGTGTCTGTGACCAGGACCGGCTGTGACCCGAGGAGGATGGAGGTGGGGCGAGGGGCAGAGGACGGACACACACAGCCCACTGCACACTCGGTACTGCTGGGTTATTGCTGCTGGTGTCGGCGGCCTGTGGGCATTAGCAGTGGTTTTGAGCATTCTGTCTGCATTGAAATTTATTTCATCCTCAAAACAGAATCATGATGTGAAAGACAGAGCTAGCCTTTTATGGAGAAAACTTTGCCTGCTTCACACAGAGTCAAACCCAGGCCCTTGGGCTCCGGACACTGCACCACAGCAGGGGTCCTGCTCACGCCTAGCGCCTTTGTTATGGGCTGAACTGGGCCCCCAAAATTCTCGCACTGAAGCCCCGCCCCCATCGTGGCTGTATTTGGAGCTGGGTCTTCAGGAGGCAAGTAGGTTAAGTGAGGTCATGAGGGTGGGACCCTGGTCCAGTAGGACTGGTGTCCCCGTGAGAAGAAGGGAGACCCTGAGCCCCCCCCCAGGACCTCTCTGCACACAGAGGAGAGGCCACGTGAGGACACAGCCAGCAGGCGGCCTTTGCAAGCCGGAAGGAGGGCCCCACCAGAAGCCACCCTGCGGACCTTAGTCTTGGACGTCCAGCCTGACTCACTGTGAGCAAATTTACATCCCCACACGGCCTCACCTCCAGGGAGCAGAGTGAGGGCCTCTCCCCTCCGAAGGATCCAGGGGAGCACCACGAGGTCCTTCTGCCCCATCATCCTGGGGTCTCCTCCCCGAGGCCTAGGTGCTCCCCAGGGCCCCTCATCCCAAGCCCCACAGAGTTTCTCTGACTCTGAGGCCGACTCCCAGCCCCAATCAAGCTCACTAGCCACTCGCGGTCTATAGTCACTAGTTTACCTTTTCAGTTTCCTCTGAAATCAAGCAGAGCTAAGGCATTCACACACAGTAGGTGCGCAATGAAGTTCTCCGGGTGCCAGGAATTCATCGTGCAACCGAGAAAACAAACAGTGGATTACATAGCCCTGTTTTCTTGCAACTCTAAGTTTTTAAAATTATGCAAGTTATAATGAACACAGAATAAGAAAATTTCATCACGTGCAAAAGGCACCAGACGGGAAGCAGGCGTCCCTCCCTCTTTCTTGACACACCCAGTTGCCCAGGGATATTTCTCCCTGCGTGTCTATCGGCACCGCAGACCCAACCTGTGATCCCCCTCACCCCCCATGCTGCTCCTCCCATGGTTTAACCCACCTCATCCATGGACAGCTCCATCATCGGGGACAGCTCCATCATCGGGGACAGCTCCATCATCCGGGGACAGCTCCATCATCTGTGGACAGCTCCATCATCAGGGACAGCTCCATCATCCGTGGACAGCTCCATCATCTGCGGACAGTTCCATCATCCATGGACAGCTCCATCATCCGTGGACAGCTCCATCATCTGTGGACAGCCCCATCATCCGTGGACAGCTCCATCATCTGTGGACAGCTCCATCATCTGTGGACAGTTTCATCATCCGCAGACAGCTCCATCATCTGTGGACAGCTCCATCATCCGTGGACAGCTCCATCATCTGCGGACGGCTCCATCCTTCCCGTTGTTTAAGTCAAGAATCTCAGAGTTACTCATGATTCCTTGCTGTGTCTTATATCTCACACCTTCACTGCCACGTTGCCCTGAGCCACAGGATTGTCGAGACTACATCTTAGCCAGCTGCTTCTACCTGTGCCCGTGCTCTGTACCCATGACCCCGGTCTGTCCACACAGCAGGACACAAGTCTCCTAATGTCAGTCCCCTGGTCAAACCCTTCAGTGGCTCCAGTGCTGTCAGGATGAAGGTCCACATCTCTGGTGTGGCCTCAGGAGCCTGAGTGCTCTGCACCCTGGCCACCAGCCACCACGGCTCCTGTCACTCACTGGCCCCTCTCGCTCTTTCTCTTCCTCCTTCCCTCCTCCCTCCCTCCCTGATTTTTCTAATTATACAGATAGAAATCCAGGGAACATGTGGATAATGGTGGAAAAAACACAAAGTTAAATCCGGCCGAATTCATGGATAAGGGCCCACTGAGCAGAGAGTACCTTCCACGCCACAGCTCAGGGAGCTCGGAAGGACTCTGAGAGCGTGCTGGGTGAGTTGTGACTAAAACATGGACCAAAAGGTGGCCCACAGTGAGCGAACTGGAAAGGCACACCCGCCTTGGCTTCACATAGAGAAAGGGATTCCAAGGCGGGGGGTAGGGGGTCCTGCTCTCTCTCTCTGGGGATGCATAACACGGCACTCCACAGAAAGTCTGGGGGTCGGTCCCTGGGTTAAAGCATAAAGTGGAGTGTCAGCTGTTTCGAGTAGGCGAATCAGCATGTACTCATTTCCTGTAACATCTTGAATGCATTGCAGAAGGACGATGGATTCCCTCTGTTCCCCAGCTGACTCTTCTGACCCCAGTCAGTCACCTGGAAAACGCATTTCATTGACCACAAGAGACGTAAGATGTGAACATGAAGATGGATTAACACGTCCACTTCTGCTCTTGGATGAAACTCGGGGAGCGCGTGCCCGTACGATGATGCATCTGCACCGGCCTAACGAGGACACATCTGTTTGCGAGCTGCAAGGCTGCTGCCTTCACCCACGGGCGTAGTGAGAACACGTTTGCCCCTCTGCGTCCTCTGCGTATCTGGTTGCCCAGGTTACTGCCATCAGACACACTCAGAAGGCACCCGGCTTTGCTGGGAGGCGACTGGGGAGACTGGAGAAGCAGGTCACGGTCCGTCGCGCAGTCTATGCTCCCCTGGCAGCAACGCGTCCTGGCTGGGCCTGCTCTCCTCCATCCAAAATTCCATCCACTCGGAGACACGGCCCCCCAGGAACCAGTTATCAGCTTCAGCAATGTCTTCTGTTTGCTCAACTGAATCTGTTCCACATCCCAGGGTTTTTATTTAACAGGAAATATCCGGGGCCTGATCTCAACGGGACCGGAAAGACCACGGGGAAATTTTCCCACGCAGGCGGCCCGCAAGCTCTGTTTGAAGGACCTTTCATGCGTCATCTATACAACAAGGTCTCTCTACATTCCTCGTCTCCTCGCAGGCCTCTCAGTTTTCAATAGATTCATTTCAGTGTGATGACACATGTGTTCCCGCTGATCTGTTTATCTTTATATTCAAGTCCTAGCCCCTGATTGCATTTTTATTTCCACGGCTGTACGGTCTGGGAATAACCATGTTGTCAAGAATTTCTTAAGCCCCTGAGGAGGAAATTGCAAGTCCAGTTATCGGACCTCAGATTAAAAGAGTTCCTTCCAGTTCCTTCTGCTCTCGGCTCCATCAGGCGTGTGGCCCAAAGCTTTGGATGTTCGCGGTAGAAACCCAGCCATGTGGCCTCAGAGTCTCTGTGCCAATGACCAGCTTCCAGACCTGAGTGCGTCTCTGAGAGAATCGCTTATATTCCTGGGTTCAGAACAGAAGTAAAGAGTGTATATCCACTATCTCAAGAAATGCTTGGAACTGTCTCGTGCGTTAGTTTATTTATCTTTTCAGAGGAAGAAACTGATGACTGGAGGGCGTTGCGGGATGAACTGTGTCCCCCCAGATAGGAAGCACGGGGGTTCTGACCCCAGCCTGCTCCTGGCACTGTGAGCTTACCTGGGCCCAGGGCCTGTCTGAGGCATCACGTCAGAACAAGGCCGTTAGGGCCCTAATCCTACACAACCAGGGTTCTTATGCAGACACAGGGTGTGCGCCCCGTGGACGCTGGAGGGTGTGGCCGCCAACCCAGCAGGACCCAGCACGGCCCGGGGCACCCTCCTGGGCCCACCCACACCCGCATCTCGGACTCGAAGCCTCCAGATCCGCAGGAGGGGACATTTCTGTTGTTTCCTTTGTTCGTCATTTGAGGTATTTCGACGGGCAGCCGGGCAAACTCACAGGGGAGGCGACTTGCCTGAGGTCTCAGGGGGCTTAGACGACAGCGGTGCAAGTCCAGAGCCTGCCGCCCCCGCAGGGCTCGGGGTGAAGTCCCTCTGAGAGGTGACGGCCCTGGTCCTGGGGACTTGCCTCCAGGCCCATCCCAGACCTCCCGATGGCTGCTCTCTGGCTCTGGAGGCCCCGCCAGGCACTCGAATGAGCAGCCCAGCTAGGCCCTCGGAGCTGGAGCCGGGGCGGCACCAGCACACCCACCAGTGCCCGGAAGGCCCGTGTGTTTGCGGGACGGTCGGGCTTGGAGCGAGGGTTGAGGACCCTCGTAACGACTAAACTAGACTCCAGCCTGAAAGTGAGAGGCCACGTCGTGGTGGGAGCCAAAGAAGAAATACCTCCTGCAGAGCTTGGACCACATTCACAACTGAGCGGACGAGGCTCTGAGGATGTAAGATGTTGGCAGGTGGAGAAGAAGAAAGAGATCTAGAATCGTCATGAGGGCAAACCAGGGACCATGTGCCGAAGGGTGTGGACAGCAACGCAACGTGGAGCTGACGGAGGGGGTGTCAGGCTGCCCGGCTCCCCTGCAGCAGGGGGCCCTCTCCTTCCCAGTCTGAGAGCGGATGCAGCAGTGGGACCCCGTCCCAAGACCCGGGGGTGGGGTCTGCCTCTCTCCGGGTCTGGGGCCGCCAGGCCCGCACCTCTGCCCTACTGCCGCAGGCGAACCTCTTCACCTCATCAGGACTCTGGCCACCTTGGGTCAGGCCTCCCCACCCCAGCAGGACCTGTGCTATCTAGTTACATCTGAAACGGCCCTCTCCCCAGATCTGGCCACTTTTGGAGGGACAGGGTCTCTGGAGTCGGGGCAGGGAAGGGGGTGATGGAGCCGGCCTGGCATGTGCAGGTTAAACCCAGAGTTTGAAACTTCCAACTGCTTCTGGCCAGGACATAGCACAAGGCCGGCCCTTCACTTTCCTTTCTGTCAGTGGAGAAAATGGATCCCCCAATGCCACGTCCCGTCCGAGGGCCGCATGTCCACATGCCCAGCCAGCCCCGGGCCCCTCCACCTGCCGGCCCGAGGGACAGGTGCTCTGTCCGGGCCCCATACTCCCTGCTTCTCATGAGGACACACAAGAACCCAGGACATGGAGCCCCAGGGCCTTGGCCTGCCCAGGCAGCAGAGCTGCGGGACCCTTGGGCAGCTGCAGGGGCTGCCCTGTCGAGCCCTGGGGCCCGTGGCTCGACCCAGCCCACGTCACTTTCTCCAGGTTCCCGGAGCCAAGACAGGAGGACAGGATGGCCTCAGGGCCCCTGCGCGTCCACGCTGTCCTTCAGGCAGGGCTCCAATGGACACACGTCCTCGCCAGGCAAGCAGAGGCAAAGAGGAAGGTGAGGCCGGCACCTGCCCTGGGAACGTTTGGGGTCACCCTGGGCCCCTCCCTCTGGGCGGCTGTGTTCCTGGTTTGCAGGCGGCACTCAAACCGCAGCATCTGGGGAGAGCAAGGCGCCTTGGAACCGCTGAGATGCCTCGTCTGACGGATGAGGAAACAGGTAAGGACGAGACAGGGAGAAACCTTCACAGCAACAGCCTGTACTTTTCCTCACAAACACCAGTCCCTTCTGAGCATTAAACACGACAAACGCGGGCAATTTGTAAGTCACCACTCTTAGATGCTTAAAGCCCCGGGGCCAAGTGAACCAGAGACGTTGCAGCCTGCACGGCGGCCTCCTACGGCCCCGGGCCAGGGGCCAGCCTGCCCCTGTCACGGCCCCGCCAGGCACACTGCCCTCACCCTTGTGTCCCCAGCGGGTGTCACCATTCCAGACACTTTCTCATCTCCAAATCTCACGTGGTCACCTGCACCCCGGCTACTCCCTGTATTTTTACCTGAGTTTATTTTCTTCACAACCTTTTTAAGATCCACTATGGCATCTTTTCTGCTGTGTCTTCCTGCTAGATTGCAAGCCCCGTGAGGACGCAGGCTTCTGTCTCCTCACCTGGAGCCTGAGCTCGAGTTACCTGCCCCGCGTAATGGCCACCAGCATCATCTCACGGTTTCTGTGATCAGGAGGCTGGTGACGTCAGGTCCTCCAACCAGGTGTCACCAGGATGAGGTCAAGGGGTCGCTGGGCTCAGGTCTCCTCAGAGGATGGAGGTTCTGGTCCACACCCCTCAGGTGCTGGCAGAACCTGGGTCTTTTTCTGGCTGGTTTCACGTCCTGGGGTTGCATGCTCCCTGTCATGGGGCCCCATTGGGGGTTCACACAGGGACCTGGGCTTCCTTCCAGGCCAGTTGGGTGGGTCTTCCCAGCATTCTCCACTCTGACCTCCAGATCCTCCCTTGAGGGGCTGTCAGATCAGGTCAGACCCCCGCGAGATGCCCTGTGGACTGAGTCTCCTGATTGAGGACCTAACCACGGGAGTCCTGTCTGTCACATGCCATGTCTGCAGGTCCTGCCCTCACCCAAGTGGAGGGGCTTATCCGAGAGGGAGACCCCCCAGGTCATCTTAGAATTCACCCACCAGCGTCTGGCACAGAGTAAATATTTTTTGAATGAAAGAATTTGTGATAATTTTCAAGGACTCAAAGATATTTTGGACCTCAAACTTCCTTCCTTCCTCAGGAAGAGTTAACCCTAAAAGAACACCCATTAGGGCAGCGGTTCTTAAATGTTACTGGGTCCATCACCTAGGAGACATGTTAAAAATGCCATTTCTGGACCCCAGCCCCCGAGACTCTGACAGCAGGTGGGGAGTGGGCAGGCAGCTGAGACCCCAGAGTCTGACAAAGACCCAGGTGTTCTGAGTGGGCCACAGTGAGGAGCCCTGACTGTGGCCACGAAGACCGGATGCACCATGTGGAACATGAGCTACTTATCGTCAGAGACGCCCTCCTTCCCACCTAAGAATTTTTAAATAATTTTTTAAAATGTATCTCTTTTATTTATTTAGTTTTGACTGCATTGGGTCTTCGTTGCTGCACGCGGGCTTTCTCTAGTTGCGGCGAGCGGGGGCTACTCTTTGTTGCAGTGCAGGGACTTCTCATTGCAGTGATTTCTCTTGTTACAGAGCACGGGCTTTAGCCACACAGTAGTTGTGGCACGAGGGCTCACTAGTTGTGGCTCATGGGCTCTAGAGCGCAGGCTCAGTAGTTGTGGCACATGGGCTCAGTTGCTCCGCGGCACGTGGGATCTTCCCGGACCAGGGCTCGAACCCGTGTCCCCTGCACTGGCAGGCGGATTCTTAACCACTGCGCCACCAGGGAAGCCCTCCACCTAAGATTTTTCACATATTTTTTTTAATGACTGAACAATAATACTGCAAAGTAGGTTCACTCAAAGAAAAAATATTCAGTTTGCAACAAAACTGAAAATTCGGTTTCCATGAGGAAGGGAGAGCATCTCATCCCTTGAATGGGCTTCAGTTGGAAGAAGGTCCGTCCTTCACGTGGCTGCTGCTGGTGCCACCAGGAGGGCTGTTCCGGGAGAGACGTAGTGTGGCTTCGCTGTCCCCAGAGTCACGTCGAAAACCTGTATGGAACTGTAGGAACACGTATCTCCTCCTGACGACAGAGGACATAGGATGTAGATGCAGGGCTCACCTGGGGGGCTTGGGACCTCGGCACGTTTTTGACCGCGTGCTCAGCCCTTGAATGTTTTGACCGCGTGCTCAGCCCTTGAATGTTTAAGGTAGATCCGATGGGAGCCTCACGTCTGATTCCAATTTATTTGCATTTACCTCCTTGAAATATTAAAGTTATTTAACGTTAAAGAGGCCTCTTAATGGCCTTTTAATCCTTTTCTCTTCAAAGCAGAACCTCGTGATTTGCCTAGAATGCACAAACACAAAACATCAAACATGTCCAAGTTTGGCCCCAAACCAAGTCTGCAGTGATTACGGGGGATTACAGATGTGGCGCGTGTGTTCCCTGTTCCAATTTCCCAGCAGAGCCCGTGGGATGCAGGGCGGAGACCGGCCTGACGTGTGCCTTTCTGACAGTCACCTGGATGGTCCTTTGTGGAGAGGTCCCAGCTCAGAGGTGACAGGCACACAGCGCCCCGTGCACATGCACACACGCTCACATATCGCACCGCCCCACACATGCACGTTGACAAGGAGGAACCCTCCAAACTCAGATTCTGAAGCAGACCTGGGCAGCTGCTTTGTCAGTTGTGCTCCCGACGAGGACCTTGGGAAACACAAACGCACACAGCTGCTCTGTTCCAGGGCCCACGGCTGCACCCCAAGCCCCTCGCCCAAAGTCTCTGCAGGACCTGGCCATGCCGTCCTCTCCTTGTGGGACTGCGGCCCACGGGGGCGGTGAAGGATGAGCGGCTGAAAGGAGGGGCAAGTGCATTTGGGGGGTCAGGTTGGCAGGGGAGGGCCTAGTGTCGACCCCCCTGTGCAGCCCAGGGGGTTAGGTGAGTCCTCACTGGGTAACCATTCCTGCTTTTCTTCCAGGGACAGGGACGCTGTGCTGGTGGCTGGGCAGGAGGAGATGGCATGTGGAGAACTCGGGTTCCATCCAAATGTGCGCCGCCCGGACCTTAAGCCCGAGGGGCCCGGCCTGCTGACTCAGAGCCCCCCGAGCGCCCCGACCAGCACAGCCAGCTGGGGTCCCCACAGCTTGGCTGTCGGACGGAGACCCTCACGCCTCCTGCACGGGGGCACCAAGCCCAGCCTCGATCTCATCACCAGCACAGCCAGGTGTCACAAGCTGGTGGCCCGTGCACGGAGTTGTGGTTCTGGTGAGAAGGAGACGGGAGCGGGTGGACGGGGCCGAGAGACTGAAGACGTGATGCAGGCCGTCCTCCCCCTGGACAGAGGAGGACCGGGTCAGTGCACATCCCCGCAGCTGAAGGCCCTGTTGTCGGAGCAAGGCCACACCCTGGAGCCCGGCCTGAAGTCCACTTCTTGCTGAGGCCACTGGACCAGATGGATGACAACCTCGGGTGTCCCTGCCCACGCACCCTCGGGAGTGGCCAGAGACACCCACGCTGTCCCTGAGGGGGGCTTTCAGGGAAGCCCCCAAGCTCTACTCACACAGAAGATTAGGAAGAGATACACGTCAGGGCAGCCGTCCGGGCGACCTTCAAACACAGTGCTGGGGCAGGCGGCCCCGTGCCGTCCCGCAGGTGTGGCTGCAGCATATTCACTGTGAAAGCAGGCAGCCCGGGGGCTCCCTTCACGTCGCTTCTCTCTCCCACATTTTCAACAGCGCCCTGGCGTCATTACCGTTATGACCACCCCATCTTCAAACTGCAGAACGGAGTAGAGAAAGTGCACTTTCCTCTGAGGCTTGAATTCAGCCCATTTGGCCACAGAACACAAGTGTGCTCGCGTGTGTGGGCCTGCCGTGTGCACGTGCAGGTGTGCACGTGGTGTAGGAAATGCGCTGAAATGTTCAGAAACTTCCGTGTCCGGATTACAGGAGTTTCCTCCTTCCTGCTGTACTCCCCACGCCCTCGTTTCCCTAAGCGAACATGCTAGGTTTGTAACCAGACACAAGGCCGGTGACAGGGAGGGCCTGACGGCAGAGTCTTTAATCCCAGCCCCAGAGACGGGGGAGGCTGGCGGACTGGGGCGGGGTGGGCAGAGCACTCTGTCAGCTGGCTTCAACCCCCACCAGAGGGTCAGCTCAGACCTCCGGCTCCGGAGGATCCTGCCGAAGTGACCAGTGAGGTCAGAGGCCGATAGCTGCCCAGTGAGTACCCCAGGGTCCCCCTGACTCGTGGTCTGTGGCCCCGACTACCGGGTGGGGAACAGGCTCTCAGGTCAGGAGAGGACCCTGCGCCTGGATCAGTTCTCCACACCCCCCCCCGGGGCCTCAGCTCCCCGCCGGCCAGGGAGGCACCCAGACACCCCCAAGCCTCTTCTCATCCTGGAACCTCACGCTGTGGATGGCGTCGGCAGTGTGTCCAGCAGTGCATCTGGCAGCGTGTCCAGCAGTGCATCTGGCAGCGTGTCTGGCGGGGCGTCCGGCTGAGGTGCCCGTGCAGAAGGAGCGAGAGCCCGGCGGCGAGCGCGGCCCCCGCACAGCCCAGCCCCACACACCGGGACCCCAGAGTCACTCCGATTACACTCTGAAGTGGGACGCGCAGTCCTCAGCCTCAGAGAGCGGGCGCGGTGCTGCCAGGACCGGCCGTCCGGCAGGCCTGGGCCGGGGCTGTGCTGTCTGTGCCCACTCTGCTGCCTGCTGTGCGTTTGTGCCAACAGTGAGGGGCTCTGTGCCCCCGGCTTTCATGCCTGTGTGTCTTCCTCGAACCAGGGGTTCAGGGAGAGCCAAATGGGGGTGTGGGGCAGTAAGGGGGCCTCAAAGCCCAGCCCACGGGAGCCAGGGCAGAAGATGCCCCAAGAGCTGCCCCAGCAGGGCTGAGCGGGCCGGGGTTTGCAGACCGGCCACTCACGGGCCAGGGGCCAGTTCCCAGCACTGCCGGGCCAGACGAGCAGCCTCGGCCCGACGGGCGGCCCAGACTCTGCTGCTGGGGGACCACCGGAGGCCAGCGTGTCACCCACACCCGTCACAAAATGCACAGCAGAGGGAGGGAAGCCCTCAGAAAGAATGTTACTGTGTGATAACTGCTGGCGACAACTTACTTTTCAGATGCATTCAGGGCATGCAATTATAGGAGATTAGAACATTTTAAAGAATAGAATATTATTCAATGTTGTTTCAAGGGCAGAGACCAAAACTGTTTGCGATTTGTGTTGCCAGCAAAGCCCACCTGTGACGGGCACTTTTAAAGAGGGTGGTACGGTTGAAGGTGCCCATGTTTGTATTTCTCTGTCAGGGTCTACGGTAATATTTTAGGTTAGTATGGCTTTCAAGTTTGGGGTTTTTTCAACTCAAAACTCACTTCTTGGGCAAAGTGCCCCGAGGCCACATCAATTCTCTGACAGCCGTGCAACCTCGGGCTGGACACCCCCTCGAGGCCCACAGCTGTCAGAGGACGAGCGGTCACTTGGTGTGTGTGCAGCTGACATGCAGCAGACAGCGTTTACTTTAGCACAGCAAGTACACGGCGTCATCTGAAATCTAAAGCGGGGTTTCCTGCACATCTTTAGCCTCAGAATCAGATTGTTTTCTCCAAAGGAATCCAGCCTAGAAGTGGAAACAAATGGAACAGAGAAAGCGGGGCTGCGCCGTCTGGAGCCCGGGCTCACCCACACGCTCTCCTCGGGGACCTCCCGGCTGGCGAGCCCCTCAGGGACTGTGCAGACCACAAGCTCTGAGAACCCTGCGGGGCGGCCGTGACGCCAGCGCGCCTCAAGGGAAAGCGCGGGCTCGGCCGGTGTTGGGAAATGTACCACCGCGCCTCCGGGGTCCCCTGCCTGCCGTGTCCACCAGCTCCTCTCGCTGCCAAGGGCCCTGCGAGCCATGGAGAACAGAAAGGGAAGCGGCTGAAGTCTGCTCGACAACTTCCTGTCCCACCGGCCCTGGGGACAGGGTGGCATACCCCGATGTCCATCACAGCGGCACCCCCTTCCTGAGCATTTGTCCACGAAAGAAGAAACGCTCGGGAACACAGCCAACCTCTGTACCATGTCACCCTGACATAAGCTCTGAATCCGAACTCAGAACGGGAACATTTAAAATGACACTTAAGTTCCAGGTGCCGTGGGCGGGACCCTCCCCCCCTCCCCCCTCCCCCCTCCCCCCTCCCCTCCCCTCCCCCTTCCCCCTCCCCCTCCCCCTCCCCCCTCCCCCAAACGTGCTGGTTGCGGGGATGGGACGGGTGGGCAGGGAGAAGAGCAGAAGCAACCAGGCCTGGTGTGGCTCAGACCAAACTATGCCTGCACTTGTGCTGTTTTATAAACATAGGCTTCACAAGTTAAAACCGGACAAAAACTGCTTCGGGCTGCCCTGCTCCAGAAAGCCCGCGAAGCGAGGCATGGAAGCCCCCGTAGATGAGCACAACAGGGCCGTCCCCACGGGTGCAGGAGTGAGGGGCCCATCTCTGCGCGCCCCGTATTTCCTCCGGCCTGCGCTGAATTATGTGTTCGCATCCACGGAACTACTGTTAGATTCTGGGAACCCACGAAGCAGAAGGTAGGTCTGCAGAAAGCTCACCTGGTTTTCAGTCACACCCGTCTTTTCTCCCGGCCTCACCCCGCCCCTTGATAGAAGAGACCAGAAGCCTGTGGAGCACAGGGCTCCCCTCAGAGCCGGAATCAGCCCAGGGCTGCGCCCAGCAGACAGCTTTCTGGAAACGCCGCCAGCCGGAGGCAGAGGGTCCCTGAAAGCCTGCCCGACCAGCCTCTGAGAGCGTCTGATTGAGGTGAGGATTCTGCCGGCAAAGCCGGCCGAACGCCGGCAGGACCACACGGCTCCCGCCAAGTCTGGGATCTCTCAGCCTGACGGCAAGAATTCTGCCGGTTTCTGAGAGGGCAGCTGTGAGCCGCTAGGCCACCTCCAGGGACACGTGTGCCCTGGCCCGCACGCTCACACACGCGTGCAGACACACGGCTCTCTGGCCGTTCCCACGAGGATTACAGCTCCTCTGACCGTGAACGGGTGACGGTTTCGGGGCCTGGAGCTGTTTGTCCCCGTCAGTTTCCAGCCAGGCGGGAGAACTGGCATGAGGGCTGCACACCTGGCCTGGCGCACCTGGCCTGGCACGTCCTCCTCGCCACCTCGGCCAAAGGTCTCTGTGCGTCTGGGTGGCAGCCTCCCCGCTTCCTGGGTCTGCGGCTGAACTGGCAGAACCGTCTCCTGCTGGCTGGGGCCGGGGGGTTGTTAAATGAGTTTTCCTCCCAGAGGTTCTTATCGCTCCGAACATGAATCAGGGGACGTGCCCTGTTTCCCTGCAGGGTGTTGCAGGGATGCAAACTACCCTTCCACGGTCATTTTATAGCAGTTCCGTCTGCTTTTCTCAGACACAGGCCTATGCCTGGACTCGAGGTGCCGGACTTACCCCTTGAAATAAGCCTCTGCCAGCCACTCAGCTCTGTCTTCCTCCTTAGCACTCTCTAGGGACACCTGTGACCACCCTCATGTCACGAAAGGCTTGTTTTCGGTCTCTCTGAAGAGGGAAAGTTGGGGAAACACCACTTTTATCAATGGACATGTTTATTTCAGGTTTAGATTTATAAACTTCTCGGTTGCTTCGGACAGACCTCTGCCTTGTCACTCATGAATGTCAGGCGTGCCCCAGCTTTGGGGTCAGCGAAGAGGCCGCCACGAAGTGGGGGAGTGCAGACGTGCATGAGCCCTCGTGCCTCAGCTCACCTCGGGCGTCCGTGCTGATGCAGACCGTCCAGGGCTCCTGGGCCTCTGTTACTTGAGTATTTCAGCCTGTTTTTCCCATAACTTCGGCTTGATTAAAACCCCAAATGTATTTGTCCAACCACATTTTCCTCTAATTTTTAGCATACATTTATTTTAAGGGAAATGTAAGCCACGCACCGCTGATTCGCTCACTGCTGGTCCGCGCTGGTTGCTGGCGGGTGCTGGGTCTCTGGGAGAGCCCTGCGCTGGCCCCGGGCCCTGCAAGCAACACAGACGCTGTCCCCAGACCGGGCGTCCTTGTACTCAGGGAGCCGTCCTTCCCGGGTCCATAGTGACCACGCGGGACCGTCCACAACACGTGCACAGTGAACACGGGACTGAGTCTCCGTTGCTGTTGTAGCTTGGAGCCCGTGATCTGCTGGTGGTTTCAGACTTGGAAGAGCAGGTCTCTTCCACCCTTGAAGGACAGAAAGCTCACTGGGGACGCCTGCGCGTCGACACCCCCAGACCCACTGTCTGCCCCGTCTCTGTATTCCAAGCCCATCGGTGAAGTCTGCTGATGAAGAAGAAGAGAGACACACTTTTATTAAAAAACGCTCCCGTTGGCGGAGCGCCTCCTAACTGCCCCGAACCGTCGGGGCTCTCGGAGGGAACCCAAGCCTCTGAAGCGGGGTTTGCATTGCGAGGGTGACAGCATGGCCGCCCGTCTAAGGCCGGGCAAGGCCGTGGGGTCTCGTGCGCCAGGCGGATGCCATCAGAGCCCGTTTTACTCGCCGGTTCTCCCCGGGCCCTTCCCCCCGCACTGCCTTCTTGGCTGCCCCTCATCCAGGCGAAGTTCAGGGAAAGGAAACCACAGGAGGGGCAGGGCTCCCAGGGGGCCCATCTGCGGAGACTCCCCAGCAGGGACGCCCCGGTGGCCCTGATATGGGCCCGGAGCTCTCGCGCAGGGGGCCCCCCCAGGGGTCTTGCCCCGCCCCCCTCCCCCCAGCCCCGCTGAGAGCGCTGTGGCTCCGCCCCCCCTCGCTGAGAGCGCTGTGGCTCCGCCCCCTCCTGTGACCTGGCATTTTACTGCGTGAGCTGGTGGTCAAATCCCGGTGGGTGACATCCAGCGGCACCTCGGGAGAAGCTTCAATTGCCTTTATTTCCGGACCGATTGGAACTCGTGCATTTTGTCAAAAATGGCGCCACATTTTCTTTCCTTTGGGCACAGGGCTGATATTTTGAATATTCTGTCTGTCATGCCCGTGCAAAGCCTCTTACATGTACCGTCAGTGCCAATATTTCCGTGTCCGAACGCCACCCGCCCGCTTACCTCTTGTCCTTAGAGGCAGAAATGAGACACCAGTGGGCGCTCTCGCTGGAGACCAGGCTCCAGGGCCAGGTGCCGGGACCCCCCCATCCTCTACCACACTGTCCTCCCACCGCGGCCTGTGTCCATCCTCACAGGTCGGCAGGGTTGGGGCAGGGTTTGCTGAAAAATGCACCATTTGTGAGGCCGCAGCAGGGGTGATGAGCCTTCCACCCTGTGTCCCCCCGGCTGAGGTCCTGGGGGCTCTGGGACCAAGTCATGCCATTTGTATCTGTCATGACACCAGATTTCCCCTGCTGTCATATTTACTGTGTTAATATGAATTTTGCTCCAGGAGGGAGCAGTGTGCCTACGTGTACACACACACACACACACACACACACACACACACACGCACACACACGGAGAGCGCAGCCCAAGCATCAGATGAACTTACTTGACCTCTGGTCAAAACCCCACTCCTTTCTGTACTCATCCTCTCCCTTCTGGCCCAGAAACGTCTACCAACTGTTTGCTGTGACCCAAGGCTGCTCCGGGTCTGGGATGCTGAGCAAACCGAGATGTGCTTCTTCCTTCAGGAGCGGACGGGGCAGCAGAGATGTGTAAGGAAATTGGTGACGCGAGGTACTTTCTGCTTAGTCATAAGTGGTTTGCAAGCTTAGAGAAGGGGGCTGTCTGCTGAAAAAGGAGGTCGGAAAAACACAGCACGGAGGAGAAGGTGGTGAACCGTATCTCCTCCATTCACTGATCTGTTCACTCTGCCGTCACTGCCCCCCTCCTGGGAGCCAGGCCCTGGCCCCAGGGCTACAGGCGAAAGAGACCCTGCACCCACAGAGCCCACGGAGGGAGACAGTGACGGCACAGGGCAGGGGGGAACGAGAGGCCAGCCCGTGGCCCAGCCAGGGCCAGGACGGTGCGGCCGAGCCGTTGCTCACTCAGAGCCTAAGGTGTGGTCAGGCGTCCGGGTGCTGCGTGGGGACCCACCCCGGGGACCCACCCCGAGGACCCAGAGTGCTGGTCGACCTCTGATCTCGTGGGAAGGAAGCTCTTGACAGCCTCTAAGGGGAGGAGCAGAGGCTCCTTGGAGGACAGACAGAACCGGACACAGTGCTGGGAGGAGAGGACAGCGTAATCGAGCATAACGAGGCAGCTCCTCTCCCATGGAGAGCTCAGAGGGTCCTGCCCCAGGCCCACAGCACTTTAAAGTTTCCAGCAGCCCTTGGAGATGTCACCCGACACCGTGCTGGGGTGTAGCAGCGTCTCACAGCAAACACCTGCAGCTGAGTCCAGAGCTGCAGAGGGACCTGGGCCATTTCTATTTCATCTATTTCTCCGTGGAGCCTCAGCCCAACCCTGCACCTGACGTGAGTTTTGGTCCATCTCCAAATTAAAAATTAGAAGAAAAACGTAAAGAGCTATCCCTGTCCATCACAGGCGTCATCTACTCACACGCCGGCCGGTCAAGGGACCCCTGGCAGCGGTCAGCACACCCGCGAAGATGCCAGAGAAAACAGCGTGGGCCCCTGGCTGGCATCGTTATTGATGACGTCATGTCGTGCCTACTGTTTACAGGAGGGAGGGCGTCTGGTGAGATGGGACCCCAGCAAGGGACTCACGCCTCCTTTATGTGAGACCCGAATCTCCTTGGAAAGGGTGTGGCTGCCTGCTGTGCTAAGTGCCCACAGTCTAAGCCTGGAAGTAGGTAACTTTCTAAACAAGCGTCCTCAGGCTTGACCCCAGGCACCGGCAGCAGCAAAGGCCAGGCACCCCTGGAATCTTGGTGCCACGAGGAAGTCAGCACGGAAGGTTTGTAGCAGGACATGCTCAGCTGTACCCGCCCCACCCCCGAACTTGAACGTTAAAGAAAGAGCTCACCCTGTGTAGTGAGCGGAACAGCGGCCCCCCCAAAGGTGCCTTAATCCCTGGAAACTTCATCCCTGGAAACTCTGAGTGTCACCTTAGACAGCAAGAGGGACTTCTGCAGATGTGATGGCGTCTAGGATCTTGAGACAGGGTGATTGCCCTGGATAATGCAGGTGGCAAATGTCATCTCAAGGGTCGTTGTAAGAAAAAGGCGGAGGGAGATGTGGCCACAGAAGAGGAGGAGGCCGTGTGGTGAGGGGAGGACGAGGCGGAGGTTGAAGTGACGCTCCTGGCGGACAGAGGAGGCGCCACAAGCCAAGGGCTGCAGGCGCCTCTGGAAGCGGGAAGAGGCTGGGACAACCCTGGAGCTTCCCGAGGGGCCAGCCCTGCCCAACGCCCACTCCAGCCGAGTGAGACAGACTTCGGGCTTGCGACCTCCTGAGCTGTAAGAGGATGAATTCATCTGCTTGTAAGCCACCACGTTTGTGCCGGTTTGTCACAGTGGCAGTTATAAACGAATACACCTTACCTAATAAGACGTCCGAGGTAGGAGGGGCCCAGGTGAGCTCGGACTCTGCTCCCCTCCATTTGCTTGGCTTTGCCCCGTTCACGTGTCCTAACGGGATAGCAGCAAACGGCTCCCACGGGACATAGCCTCACCCCGAATCAGACAGAATTCAGCAGAAAGGGGGAACATTTCCTTGTGTGCCTTTTTTAAGAGCAAAACACCTTTCCCAGGAAGTCTCCAGAAAACTTTCCTCACATCTCATTGTCCGGAATGGGTCAAGAACACCTTCAGAGATGGTCTCAGGAGAGGAGATGGGGGTTGTCACCATTGGCTTGGACCAGGGCTCTCAGTGGGGGTCACTTCAGTCCCCAGAAGACACTGGCAGCGTCTGGAGACTGAGGAGGGTGCCCCCAGCATCCAAAGGGTAGAGGCTCCAGGGGGGCTGCTGAGCACGTAACAGCCTACAGGATACGCCCCCAGACAGGGGGCCCCCTGGCCCACAAGTTCACATTCCTGGGCTGGAGAAAACCTGCCTGGGACAAGCTGGGCTGACCCCAAAGCCGGGGAGAGACCAGCTTCCTCTGAGACATACTGTTTCATCTGGGGAGGGGGTCGGGGGTGTCTGAGCAAATCCTGCACTCTGCTGGGAAGGAGACACGGTGTTGGGGGAGGGGACAGGTGCTGAGGAGGTGACTACAGTGTCTGCTACAGAACTAAGTGCCTCCTCTCGGGGTTGGTTCTGATTCCGATGCTGATGTGTGCAGTGGTCAAGGAAGGCGTCTGGAAGCAGACTTGGCTGAAAGCAGCTGATCACGACGGGCCTCTCGGGTCTGCGAGAGGCCAGCAAGGATGCCCTCTGCTTTGGCCACAAGAAGATAGGGGCGTCCGGGGCCGCGGACGTCCCCCAGACCGTGCAGCAGCTGGGGTCAGAGAAGGGACAGGACGACCTCGCAAGAGAGGCTCAGCTCACCAAGTCCCGGCAGGATTTGGCAACGCTGGTGCGTGAAACGTGTACATGTTTAATTCAAGGACAAGAGAAAATCTGAAAGGTCTGTTCGTCAAATTGGACAGCCAGGAAGAGAATTCTCACACATCTCAATCCACAAGCAAGTCCACAGCCTGCCTGTGGGCGATGACCCACCTGAAAGGCCAGGTGAGCCGAAGGGACCCTTCCTACCCAGCTGACACTTCCTCCGTGTGTGGCCCGGCGGGGCGCAGAGGTGAACACCATATAGACGTTGAGGTTCTGCTAAGCAAAGGGTAGTGGGTGCTGGCCGAGGTGACCTGGGTGTCAAAGGAAAGGAGGAACCCCTCACTCTCAGCATCCAGCGCGTGAAAGGCACCGTCAGGAGGAGATGCAAACACTGCATTTGAGAACTCACTGATTTCTTCCTCTTAACTTTGCAGCTGAAGGTTGGTGGGAGGAACAGAAATGCTCACCAGAAATGTCAGCCTGATTACACGTCTAGAGCGACCTTGGCTTCTCTGCCACCGTCCCTTCTGGAACACAGGTTTTCTGCCCTCCCAGTTCAAGGGAACCTTCAGAGAAAGGACACCTGCGTCGGTGCAGTGCGGTGACCCCAGATTTTTTGGAAAGGGCACCACGTCCTCTGCACACACGGCCCCTTCTAAGGGGATGGGAGCCCTGAGGGCTTTGGTTCTGAACTGAGTCCTATGCCCTGACTGCTTTTTACGCTAACCCTTCTAGAGTTTTCTTTGAGGATTAAATACATACTTTACTAAATCAACAGATTACTTGGCATCCTGTGGTATGAAAACGCAAAACCAAAAACAACAACAACAAAAAACCCCTGAGAAATGCCTTTATTTAAAAAATGCATTTAACCATCTGCACATGTGCCGGCCGCTCGGCGGTGCCGCCTTTCGTTTTGAATCGCAACTACAGGGAGATTATAAACGTCGGATTTTATGAGGCCCTGGGAGAAGATGTATTAGCTTCGATATTGTAAATTACCAATGTATGGACACTATTACCTTGATAAGATGTTTACAAACAGACATATGGAGAGGAAGATTTTAAAAGAAGGGAAAACTGCTCTTTTTAATTGTTCAGTTGCATCGCCCACTTCTAGAAACAGATGGACCTGGAGTCTGGGGCTGGCATCAGACCTCTCCTTCTACGCGGCTCTGAAATGCAGGCGGGAATGTTCCTGTTGAATCTCTTTGTCAGGGGCAATGTCACGTGGCCAAGGGATGCAGTCACGTGTCAAGTGTCAAGGCTGAGGAAAGAGGCCAGGTGGGGAGGGTGGCCACACCTGGATCTGGTCTATGTCAGGTCACCCCGAGACAACTCCTCATTTACAATTTTAAAAGGAGACTTGAAATTAAAGGTGGTTAGCTTGGCTTTTAAGATATGAGACCAGACTAACAACTGAATTATCACTGGGTATCCACAGGCCGTTTTCAAACCAGAACGCCACCACGAGGAGCCTGAGAATTCCCCTTGGCTTCTACAACTCTCCACACATCCAAGCTCCTCCCTAGGCGGTGTCTCACCTGGGCGAGGACTAATGTCCACGGCTGCCCTTCCAGAACACGATTCTAACATTTTCTGTCTCGAATTTTCCTCCGACGGTTGCCTGTTGACTGTGCTGTTCCAGAAAAAACAGGGCTGTGGACTTCGCGGCCCAGGTTTCCCGTCCACACCAGCCTGGGGAGAAGGGGCTCAGGCGCCCCGAGAAGGGAAAGCAGGTGAGCCCGGCGGTGGTCCAGCGGAGACCCCTCTGGGAAGGGCTGTTCTGGTCCCGGCTTCCTGGGGAGGGGGAGCTCGGGAGGCCCACCGCCAGCGGGGGCAGCCCCTCCCACCCTCGGCCCCTGCAAGGCGTTCAGGGAACCCCTCTCTCCTGAACAGGAACACTCCTGGGAAGCACGCACGATTACGCTCATTTTGCAGATGAGAAAACTGATCCCTCCAGAGGTCAGAGGATCGCCCGAATGCCCGAAGCTACAGCAGCACAGCACCGAGATTCACATCCACCCGGTCTGACCTGCGTCCCAACACTGTCACCTGCACAGGGACAGGGCTCTGATCAGGCACCTGGGCTGCGTGCAGGTGGGTCTGTGCCCCTGCCCTTCCCCCGGGACTGTGGGTCGTCCACTTGGTGGCCCAAGGTCAGCGTGGGGCTTCCTTCAGGCCTGAGACCTGTGATGAGCAACCAGGCTCTCCCTTCAACCTGCAGCGACCTGGTCGGGGTGAGGCTGGAGGTGGGGTGGCCCTCGCCCAGGGACCGACCCTGAGCACCCCGAGGGCTCGGAGACCGCAGCCCGAGACCTCCGCCTGGAGCCCCAAACTGTAGCGTCCTGGCATTTCATCCACTGCCAAAGGGGACCCGGGAGGGATGTGCTGGGTTTCGGTTTTCACGCCCAGACAAGGAGAGGTGTGCCCTAGGTCCCCTGAGGAAGAGGGAAGTGACCAGCGGTGATGGACAGAGGAGACCCTCCTGCTGCCTCAGCGACAGCCAGCATCACAGGGTCTGTCTGACCAGTGTCCGTCCCCGAGTTGTCCCCTCTGGATAGAAGAAGGGAGAGGAAGCCCACCCCACCACCGGGGGCAGGCGGGGCAGGGCTGGACCCCCGGGCGGCTCTCTCCTTGGGCTCTGCGTGTCCGCGTCCTGGTCAGATGTCACCCAAGAAGCAGGGCTCGGGGAGCCGGGCCACTGTGACCCACGTCCACTCCCTTCCTGACCCCCCTTATCTGGAGCACGTGTCCTCCCTCCTCGCGGTCGACGTCTGGATCTGTTTCCACTTTGGGCGCACGTTCAAGCCAGTTATTCCATCCCTTCTGGGCCGGTTCTCCATCAGTTCAGGCCCAGCAGCCTCCGGGGAACAGGGAATGTGTGTCTGGAGCTGGACCAGGGGAGGGTGCGGGTCCTCCGGATGACTCTCTGCGTCCCCTCCCCGCCTTTCCCACGGCTGGCGCCCCGCAGGACTGCTGGGGACACCGGTGTCTCCCACGGCTGGTCCAGCCCAGGGGCCGGTTCCCTGACTCGTGGGCCTCGGTGGCCCAGCTCCTTCTCCACCACCGGGAGCACCTCGGACCAGCACCTGGAGAAGCCCCGCACGTCCCACCCTCAACTTGAATGAGCGTGTGAGGAAGCAGGCCTTGAGGCACCTCCGCTGCGAAATGGTCTGTGCGTTGACTGTCAGAAATGGGCTGAAGGGCCTCACTGCCGCCGTGCCCGTTCTTTGAACCTGTTACCTTTACTTGGAGAGTATGTAATAAAATAAGGAGAAAGCCTTGATCTGCCAACTAGTTCTGCATCCTCACACGTAGGAGCAGCTCAGGGGCTGTCGAGGTTTGAGGACCCCGGCAGATTTTGAGCCACAGAGAAAAGAAAGAGCCGCCCGGAGGAGCCGCATGAAGGCGCCCAGAAGTGGCCGCTTCTGCTCCGCGACTGCTGCACAGAGGTGATGAGGAGGGGCACCTGCACCCTGGCCACTCCCCCGGGGACCTGCCCACCGCACTCGGCCCGCAGCCCACGTCGTGGTTCTGGCCCCGTCTCAGCCCCGGCACCGCCGTCTGAGCTGAACCACAGCTAAGGTGCTTCCCTTCATCCACATTCCCAAATTAAAAGGAAAAGAGTCGTCTTTGGGTGCTGTCGGCTCCTGATGAAAAGGGGCGAGTGCAGATGCTGGTCTCTCCAGGTAAATAAGCATCGCACCGGCTGAGAAATGAGTTCCCCTCACAGGACAAGTCACCACAGGTGTCTCTAACTGAGGCGCAGGTGAGCCGGCTTCCTGCCCTCACAATCACCCTTTTCATGCTCTCCGGTCCGGGTCCCAGGTCCCGTCCAGCCGTGCCCCTGCCCAGTCCCTGCGGAAGCTCCCCGGCCTTGTTAGGCGTTAAACGTCCTTATCAATAACTGCTCTGCGCCCCGTTTATCTGGCTGAAGGCACCTGTGGAGCAATAAAAGACTGTTGGAATTGCTGCTGGGGTGGGGAGTCAAGGAAGCTCAACCCACAGGGGACGGACCGTTGCTCAGGTCAACAGCGTCTGATCCGCAGGAACAAACATTCACATCAAAGTGGCTGGATCCTCAAGGAAGCCACACACTGGTCATAAAAGTGAACGTGGGGTGAATGCGGCTTTGTTCCCTGGTCAGGTGGCATGTGTCAGTCCTGAGAGAGACGTGAGCCTGCCAGCAGGTCCGGGCTGGGAGAGAGATCTGCAACCACCCGCCGAGACAAGGCTGCAGACCACAGGTCAGGCCCCCAGGGCAGACCCCAGGCTCGGGCTGTCTCCCACCCTACCTCTCTGACGGGCTGTACCCTGGGGTACAGTCCACACCATACTGCACCAAAGCCTGGGACGGTCCACCCTGAAGAGCGCCAAGGGCCGGGAAGGTCCACACTGCAGGGGGACAAGGGCCGGGACGGTCCATACTGCAGGGTGACAAGCGCCGAGATGGTCCACACTGTAGAGGGCCAAGGGCTGAAGTCTACCCCCAATGCCCGCATGCATGCGTACATGTATGTGTGCGCTTGTGTGCACGTGTGTGCACGCACCCTTGGGGCACTGAGCTAGGCTGGCGCCTTGGCCCCGACATCTTCCCCAGCTCCCTCCCTCTGCTCTGCCCCAGGCCCTCCTGTGACCTCCTGCACCCAGGCTGCCTCCTTGCCCCCTAGTCGATGACCGGCATCCGCCCCGACCCAGACAGGACACGGAGACCAGCGCTGAGGCCAAGGCCAGACCTGCTGTGCTCCTCACAGGATGCAGGGGGAGCAGACCCACCCTCCAGCCCGACAGGCGAATGGCTCCCCCGCGTCTCCACTCCGGATCGGATCTGTTTCCCTGCATTTCCTGCCTGACGCGGGGAGGGAACCCGGGCCTGGGACAAACCCTGGGCAGCAGTGCCCTCTGGTGGCAGCTCTTCCTGCGGTGCCTCCCTCCCGGTTCTGGACCCCAAACCGAGTCCGAGCTGCAGCCCCCGCGTGGGAGGGACACTGCAGCCTGACCTCTCATAATGGTGTGAACTGTGTCCCCAGAAAGATGTGCCCAAGCCCAACCCTGGTGCCTGTGAACAGTACCTTATTTGGACATTCGGCCCTAGGAAGCCCATGCACCCTCTGTAGGGAATTCCGCATCAAAATCAGAAGTTTGAGGTTGGCTTTGGGTGAAAATGGATGAATCCACAGCCACGACGGCGCAGGAACGATGAAGTGGGAGACGCAGGCTCGCCGGGTGGGAGTGACGTGTGTAGGTGTCTTTAAGTGACAGAGACAGGGGGCTCCGAGCCGCAGGGAGTGGGTGTGGCCAGCAGCTCTGCAGCCTCAGGCCCTGAGGTAGCGCCACCTCACAGTGACAGCAGGTCTCAGCAGTGGCCTTGAGCTGCCGGCACAGCCCAGGGCAGGAGAAAAGCTGTCGAGGTCCCAGAAGTCGCAGGGGAATTGTGACCCGTCCACAGCCAAGGAAGAGCCCCACCCTTTCATAGGAAAGCTGGAAAAGTCTGGTTTTCTATCTTTTTGTGAGTTTCATCGTCTTCAATCGTGGACGCTGGGGGAAGATGGCAGGTCATCCTTTCAAAGAAAGAAATGTTTTTGAAGCCAAACCAGCCCCCCCCCGCCCCGCCACGGCTGGGACTAAGGTGAGGAATGAGAAAATCAATCCTCAAGATAAGTGACATTTAAAACAGTATTTAAAAAATTAAACTAATGCAAAAATCCATGGTGACCAAATACCAAAAGTTTAAGTAAAGACTGGATCAGGGTCACTGGCTTTTCTTTTCCTCTCCAGCTACCACGTGCCCCACCTGGCACCGGCCCCATGAATTTAGGAGCAAAGGGATGCCACCTTTCTCTGCCGGCAAGAAGCGACAACCTAAATGGGTTTGGAAGTCTGGTTTCTTGGTATTTGTGAGGCAGCAACTAGCCTGTTTCACCTCCAGCTTCTGCGGAGGCTCGCCGAGTGTGACCAGCAGCATCAGGCTGGGTTACGTCCACGCGGCACCCGGCCACGGCAGGCAGGGGGAGGGGCTCCAGGTAAATCACGTCACTTCTGTGCGCTCTGTACAGTGGATGCAATGGGGTCTGTTCCCTGCTCCTTGGCAGGCTGCTGTGACCCTCACGGCCATGGCTGAGCCCAGGGGAGGGGCCGGCAAGCCAGGAAAAACTGACCATGTGCCCATCTCGGGATCCCTGTGACGGTTCTGGGGCCCAGATGCACATTCTCCTAGCTCCTCCCAGGAAAGCCTGCAGCACCTCTGGGTGTTGGAGAAGTGGCTTCTGCTGTGACCCCTTTGAACCACTTCAGATGAATTCAAGGGGACTTTGGGGACCAGATGAAAGGGCGGACTGAACGCAAAACGCTTATATTCATCCTTTTTAAGGGAAGTGATATTCTCATCGAGCCTTGTGAACAGTGAACGTGCTCACATAACTCAAGTTATCAGTCGTCTTGGCAATAGGAGGCCCTCGGCTTTTCCTAAAGCAGAGACGCTGGTCTAGGTCAGCCTCAGGCTGCCCTCATGATGCTCTCTGGGGACTTCCGTTGATCAGTAATTTCAGCGGGTTCCCCGCGGCCTCAGACCCGACCCGAGGGCTGACGGCAGGCACTTGGTAATCAGGGGTGCGCGGGTGGGCACTTTGCAAACATTCGCTGCCCCATTTATTTGTGTGGCTTTTGAAGAAACGACAGCGATGCAGGTGGCCGGCCGAGGGTGAGGGGATGTGGGGACATGGGGGACACCGGCCTCCCACCCCCGGGACTGGGCTGAGGCTCACACCTGCCCCGGCATGTCCGCGGGATTCCTTCCCTCCGACTTTCCCGACAGGCATCTCGCGGGTCCCGGTGTCACTTCTGCCTCTTCTCTGGGCAAATGACAGAAAGGGGTCAGGCAGCCTGTGCTTTCTGACCAAAGTCTCCATTCCAAGGCAGCTTTGCCGAATAACAGTTCATTTGCAGGGGTTTTTCCCAAATCAGGAAGACTTCACATCCCAGGACCACAGCCTGTGAAAGCGAAGGGGTGACAAGACCCCCGGCCCCCCGCCCCCAGCCCCACTGCTGGCCAGGGCGGCTCGGAAGGGTCCAGCCCCTGTGCATCCTCGGGCACCTGCCGCGCCGGGGGTCCCTGTGTCCGGATCCTCCCGGGCTCCTGCTGCCTGAGGGGTCCTGGCTTTAGCTGGGCTGGGCTGCTGGAAAGGAGCCGGCAGGGCGGGCTCCAAACGGCCCTACGACGGCCTTTCTGCACCCCAAGCCCCTCCCCTCCCGAGCAGTCCTCCGCGTCCAGGACCACGTCCAGCGCGAGCTGAGTCCGCCCCCTGGTGGCAGGAGGTGACACTGCACAGAGGTCCGGCCCTTCAGCCTCCAGCCCCCCACGTCTGACCGGGATTTCCAGATCCTCCGTCCCAGCGCCTTCCCTGATGCGTTGCTGACGAGGCGACCACAAATCCTCATATTCCAGCTCAGCTCACGAGCCCTGCGGCACAAAACCTTTGCCTCCACTCTACTGAAGTAATGCAAAAGGAACGGCGTTCCTTATTACCAACTTAATGCCAAGTAGTAAACAGATGGTTTATGGAAAGGTATTGCTTATACTTACGTTCACCTTCTCATTACACTGAAAATAGATTTCCCATATAAATACACAAATTGCAGAATCAGATATGACATTATGTTAATGGTTCCGTTATATATACCGTATAAAGTAAATGCTGGTTTAAATTTTATATTGTAGGAAAGCAAAATCAGCCACAACACAAGGTAAACACATCTTTAGACGAGGTCTGCATAGGTGATGGGCTCGTGGACGATGCAGTCTTCCGTGTTGTGTGCACAGACCACGCTGGAGGGTCAGGAACTGGGGCTTCTCTCCGGGATGGAGAGCCACCTGCACCGGCTTCAGGGTCTGTGAAGGGCAAGGGCTGCTGCATCTTCCAGACTCCTTCCAGCCTCAGTAGGAGCGGTGAGAGAGTGAAGAGCTATAGGAAGATGAACGGTCCTCCCAGGCCGTAAAAATGCAAACAAGGAGCTGCTCTAAATACTATTCTTAATTTAAATACCTGAGGAAGCCTTAGAAGCACAGGACTGGACAGCGGGTGAGCGTGCTCTCATTCATTCAGGGAGGCACCGAGTTCCTCTCGTGGGCCAGCTGTTCCAGGTGCAGGTGGCAGGGAGGAGGGGACAGTGGAGGTCTCTTCCCTTGCACAGTGTGGGGAGCAGGGGGGCCATGGATGGACGGCACACAGATGCAGAAGCAGTAACCGCAGGGGATGGTGCTGGGCGGGTGGGCCGTCACCCCGGGGGCTGGCAGGTGAAGGCACCTCCCCTGAGGAGAAGAGACTTGCAAGCCCGGAGGATGTGGCCGAGGAATACAGGTGAGCGACCAGGCGGAGGGGCCGTGGTGCTGAGCCCAGGGCAGCAGAGACGGTGCCGTCGGAGATGCAGGGCAGAGCCAGCCATGGGCATCACTGTGTGAACTGGAAGACTCCCCAGGGAGCCTGCTCTAGCCGCCTAGGAAGGACCCTCCCTCATTCCCGCACCTCCACAGCTGTGTAGGGAAAGCAGAGGGGCAGCAGGAAATGATGGTGGTGGGCTTGGGGGTCTCATGGGAGACAAGAGAGGCAGGTGGGGTGGGCATGAATCATGGAGATGCAGACCCAGGCTTAGGACGGTGGCAATGCCAGCAGGCAGGCCACAGACGATGGTGTTGGTCTCACACCCATCTCTCTCCATGGGGGGTCAAAGCAATGCCTAACGTGGTCCTGATGGCAGAATTTCACTTTGTCACGTGGCTTCATTCCTGTTTCCTGTTGCCTTTGTCACCTTTTCCCCAAGTTTTGGTTTTACCCCTGGAATCCTAGTGGATAGATAACAGGGGGAGGACCGCACCCTCAGCAAAGAGAGTGTGCATCTCTGGTGGATGCCCCCACAGCCCGTCTGCTCCCTCCAGCACTAGGGATGCCCAGACCTGGGAAGGGCCTCTGGTTCTCCCGAGGCCACACTCACAGCTCATCTGAATAGAAGAAATGCAGCCCTCGATTTCCTCCAACACAGAGTCTGCAGCCCTGGGACCGGGAAAGCCAGGCGGAGGTCACCCTCTTCCTTCTGATTTTCACACGAGGCCAGGTGTGGGAAGCCCCGGGCGGTGGGCGGCCCCGCCCAGACAGCCATGCGCGTTCCTGCCTCCGGGAAAGCTATTCCCTTCCTCAACGAAGAGACAATTTGTGCGCTGAGAATAAAAATCCTTGAGTGATTCCTGTCCTTCCAATTCTCCTTTAAATGCAAAGAGGAGACAGAAAGGACACAAGGATGACAAATTCTTTCCGCCCTGGAGAGGATGAGAACAGGGTCAGTCACAGCCACCCGCAGATAACTGCGCCCTGCTCTCTCCATCCAGGTCTCAGAGCTCTCTTGAAAAACACTTGTGATTCCAGCTCAACACTCCTTTCTCATTTTGCATGGCAGTTGCCAGAACCTTGCAGAAATATGTGAAGCGGGGTTGCAAAATACTGGAAGATCCACAGCGAGCCAGCAAGTCTGCAAATAATTTTCCAGACGAATAATGAAAATAATAATACGTCTTTGCGTAAGGGCGAGATCTGACAATTTTAGTGAGACCAGGTGTTCACCTGGAGGCTCCAGCTAGGAACAGAGCTGTGATGCCCAGTGTGTGGGGTTAATCGCAAGCCTGGTGAAGGCGTCTAGGAAGTTAAAGAGCTGTTCGGATTCCCAGGGCCGAGTGTGCACGCGCCGTCCTTGACGGCTCCCGGCTCCTGGATCCGAGACACAGGAGAAAGAGTGTCCAGTTCCATCGCAGAGCTGGCCGAGCTGGAGACTGTGAGGGAAGAAAGGGGCAGCGCCGGCCCGAGCCGGGATCCCGGTCTCCCCTGACCCACCCGGTTACGCACAAGAAGCCAGGGTAGAGGACAGCATAGAGGACAGTGGCCCCAACCTGGTGGCGTATTTATAACAACTTGGGGCACTTCCTGAGGTCCTGACGACCAAGCCACACTCTAGCCACACAGATGAGCACCTCGGCCGGGCCCCTGCACTAGCATTTGTGAAGTTCGCAGGGGCCTCCAGCGCAGCCAGGGCTGAGGACGAGTTTGGCCACCACACAGGGACTGTTTCTCCCAGCAATCAGTGTCCAAGAGCCTCTCAGACCCTCTTTTCTCTGTGGCGTGAGAGCACCGGACTCACGGCGGCTTCTGTACCTGCTGCTCTGAGAGGCCGCTGCTGAGAAAGGTGGGAGGGGATGCAGCATCGACGGCGCCTGCCTCATCTCCGCGGCCACTTTTCCTTCTCCGTGAACCTTGAGAAATGTGTCTTTCTTAAAATAACGTCTAGGGAGCCGTGCTCCAATATATTCTACATGTTAAAACAGCTGTACTTGTTTTGTCTCCATACACAAGATATACATATATGTGTTTTGCAACAAATATATTCGGTACAGAAAATATAAAGAAAAAGGTGAAAATGACACCAAATCCCACTACTTGAGGACAGTATGTCCACCACCCAATAACAGTGACTCTGGGATAAGCTTCCAAACTTTTTATCATACATTCTTCTACCAAAACAAGATGATAGTATATGTACGTGTGTGTGCATGCGTGTGTGTGTCCAGCTTCATTCACCAAACTACCGACTGCAGGCAAACCTATCATTCTCCTTCACGGCTACACGTAAGCTCTTGGAGGAAACAGTGGTAAATTATGGAGCCAATCCCTATGTCCTAGGAAGTATTTTATGAGTAAGTGAGTGAGCGCTGGAGAGAGGAGGGGGAAGGACACCTAGATGTGGCCACCAGCCACCAGCCCTCAGTCCCTCCCAGGCCCATCGGAGAACCCCCTAGGAACTGCCAGGTCTGTTCTCAAAGCAGACGGACCTTATCGCAGGAGCGGTTCGCAGTGGCCGCGAGTGACACGTGGAAACGTCAGATACAAAGCCCTGGTCCCCGCCCCAGGCCTCCTCCCCACAGTGTCATCTCCTTACCCGTCTTACCTTCCCAAGAACTGGGGCGGGCGTGGGGTCTGGGCTCGGTACATTCTGCCCCCAGTTGCCTGTGAAGGGTCAACATTCTTTGATAAAAGGAGAGGAGGAGATTAGCGGCCACGAGGATGACACAACTCCTAACTCAGAGGCGAAATAACATTCTCCTCACAGCATTTCTTCCCAAAACTGTCATTTCTGTTCGGGGGCTTTAGAAGATGATCACGTTTGTCAAATACAGAAGTCTGATACTTTCTTTTCACGGGAGTCCTGGCCAAAGTGAAACAGAGCAAACCAGCGTTTCTTCAAAGGAGTTTTGCACAGGTGCGTTGGCCCAGACTCTTCGGCCAAAGGTTTACCTGGCGGGTCAGGGCCCTGGGGCAGGGGCCAGGCTGCTCCCTGGATGTTTGCAGCAGAGGCCCCAGGGGGAGGCCACCTGCTGTCCACGCAGATGTCTGGGCAGGAAGGGGATGGCGTGAATTCTCTCCCCCGCTAGGGAGCCGGTGCTCACAGGCACCCAAACCTCGTTCCTGCGTCAGTCTGTCCGTGTGTGTGGAGTCTTGGAGCTGCCGTGGCCCCTTGGGTCTCCGTCCCAACCCGCCCGCTGCCTGTCCCGTGTCCACACTCTTCCACCAGCCCCATTGTCTCCGCGCGTCCTCACATCTGAGAACCCCTGGGAAACTGCGACACGTCAAGTTCCCATTCCAGACTGTATCCCGACTTCTCCGCCTGCCCTACCTTCTCCGTCTCATAGACACGCCTCCATCCTGGGGCCACCCTTCATTGGGGGTCCAAGCGGTTCTTTGCCAAAGGCATGACTGGGATTCTTTATTTGTACCTCAGGGCACAGCCAACCCCAGTTACAGGGGTAAACAAAGGTCACGTAGCCTTGAGGACAAAAGAAACACAACCCACAAGGAGAAGCTGACATCTGACCATGAGCTGGCTCTGCTCCGGCCTCGAGGGGCCACCCGCTGACCTTGATTTTCCCGCCCAGGCCCCCCTGGAAAAGAACTTCCTCTTCCCTATTCTCTCTACTGAGCCTACACTTGTCTCCCTGTCTCTGGCCCAAAGCAGAGGAAATGACAGCAGTTCCCATGGCAAGACCTCTCCCAGGACACAACTGCTCTTTGCTGTTATTCAACACGTTGTCACCATCTCAGGCTGAGGTACCGGCATCAGGAACATTTCAGGGGCTCCAGGCTCCCCGAGGAAGGAGTGGGTGCTCACTCACCGGCGCGTGATTGAAGCAGGCCACCAGAAAGGTCCTCTGGGAAAGAGGAGAGTCTTCCGCAGGGCGGGCTCGGGCTTAGCCGGGACTGACAGCACCTTCCCGGACCCTCCCCGTGGTCCTCACCACCAGGCCTGGCCTGGGTCAGCACCCACCCCACCCCCCGACATCTCAGCACAGAGCAGCAGCGTCCATCCGGTTTAGGGAGGACGCGCCCACAGTGTGCAGGGGCCGGCGGGGCGGGCCGTGGACGCTTCCAGCCTGCAGGCGTCCTGTACCGGCACCTCCTGCGCGCTCTGCTCCAGCCCCGTTCCAGCCCGCGAGCGGTCCGCTCCTCCGGTCCGCCCCGAGATCTGCCTCACATTTCAAGTGGGTGCATTTGGATCTGATGCCCAAGCCCCTGGAAGACCCCTGCTTTCGAAGGCCTGGGGGACTGTGGCCTGGGGGGACGTCCCGCGGGGAGCCCGCCATGCGGGAGCAGATTGAAGTGGCCCTGGCTTTGACCGCCGTGGGCCAAAAACATCGAGGCCGCGTCACACGTCGGCTGGTGTGCTGCACAAATGAAGGGTTATGATGTGACACCAGAAAGCCCCGTCTCCCCCCACTGCATACGTGCAAAACCGCCCCAGTGTAAGCTCCTTACCTGTCAGTAAACTCACTCCTGGCTCACCTGGCTCTACTTCCCGGGCCCCTGAGAGCCTCCTTCTGCCCCTGGAGGCTTGGGAGGGAGGATGCCCAGGGTCACCCCCAGGACCCCATCTAAGGATCCCACCCCCCAGTATCCCTACTACCATCACCACCTCCCACTACCAGCACCCAGGACTCCCCTCCCAGGACCACCTCTCGGGACCACCTCTGGGAGTCATTCCCCAGGTGTGACAATATTTCAAGGGGTCCGTTATTTTTCCTGTGTGTTACTATAGTCGATTTAATGGTCCCGCTCTTGGAAGTTATTGTGTGCTTTTTAATTGTTGTGATTATAAACAACCCTGCAGCAGACATCTCCCTTCACGCAGTGATGGGGTCGCCCCTCCTCCCTCGGGCAGGACGTGAGTGTGTCTCCTGGGTCCCTCTGACCCACCAGTCACGCTGTGAAGACGACCAGGCAGTGGGGATTCTGGAGAGACCCTCTTCTTGGCCCTGTGTGCCCTGGACGCTGATCTCAGTGATCAGCTCTGCCAGGCCCTGGGCTTTCCCTCCATCCAAGCTGCACAGACTCCAGCTCCAAGGGGCTGAGGGCCGGCCCCCCGGCTGCACAGACTCCAGCTCCAAGGGGCTGAGGGCCGGCCCCCCAGCTGCTAACCCTCCTCTTCTCCGTCTGGGCCCAGCGCTGGCCTGTCTGCTCACAACCAGGCACTTTTCATGGAAGCCAGACTATTCCACACCACCAACTACCAACTACCTTAAACAAAGCCCGATTTCACTCGCCAGAATTATGTTCGACAAACAAAACATATTTTTATTACATAAATAGAGAGCATGTTCCAGAAAGTGTCAGGCTTGTCATCACCGACACCTGGATCCCATTTCCAATGTTGGCTAAAATTTGAACCATCAACTTTGAGAATGAGAAAAAGCTTTATTTTTTTATTTTTTTTCACCCTGGGGAGCAGGGGTAGCTGTTGATTGTCCTGAAAGAATGTCTTTTAACACTATGCACATTTCGAGAAATGCTTCTAAACCCTGGATCTTCAAAAATAAAGTACTTTTTGAAAACATATGAAAACCCATGGAACTCTGTCTCTCTCTAGCCCCCTCCCCCCCCTACATATATAATTATTATTTACTATATAGTAATTATTTGTGCATATTTTATGCTTATCATGTTTATGTAAGAGCACACTGACTCGACTCTACCGCTGCTGTTTTTATGTGAGGGATGGGAACTGGTAGCCTTGTTTTCCTAACTGGCGATGTCTGCAATTTTCTTAAATGATCCTGAGACACAAAGGGCCGCTGTGGGGTGGACACAGTGCTCTTCGGGGTCCTGGACAAGAGTGTGCTGGTGTCAGCAACCCACCAGAAAATGCTGGGACAGATGTTTTCCTTTAGAAAAGGGAACCGATTCCCCCACACGTCACATCCTCCCAGGCACCAGGAGTAGAAATGAGACACCCACTCCCAGGCCTTGGGTCTCGGGAGCTGAGCCCTGAACAAGGAGCTACAAGCCCGTGTTAGATATAAACAGCCTCGGGGTGCACGCAGGTCCGGCTGGATCCAGGTGAAGGAGACAGCACTGAAGGACCAGCCATCAGGGACCGAGAGCCCTCCTGGAACATCCATGGAGGACACACAGGGTCTCTGAGCAGGAACCACCAAGATAAGTGCTGGGACCTCGGACTCAGTGGAGTCCAAGCCCAGTTCCCAGCAGGGCCTTCATCCCCCTGGGGCCGAGGCCATGCCGGGCTGCATGAGCAGGCCCTCCAGGTGCAGGGCATCCATCTCCCTG
Source organism: Delphinus delphis (assembly GCF_949987515.2). Lineage (NCBI taxonomy): Eukaryota > Metazoa > Chordata > Mammalia > Artiodactyla > Delphinidae > Delphinus > Delphinus delphis. The sequence goes on from NC_082696.1 coordinate 1,721,217, forward strand.
GTCCTCAGCCGCATGACAGCCAGGCCCAGGGCCCCAGGGCAGGTCCTGACTTAACAGCACCTTATAAATCACCAGCTGGCTCCTCGACCCCTGAGCCTGATGAAGCCCCAGGACCAGATGTCCAGGCTCCAGGAAGGTAGCCCTGGTAGACCACTGCCTTGCCTGGGACAGGAGGAGGGGATGTGAGAGCGTGCGGGGCGTATGTGAGTGCACGTGTGTCTGCAAGTGTGTGTGTCTACATGCACTCACACACACATATTCCACGATATTTTCAAAAGAAATCAATGGAAAAATAAACCAAAACTTTAAGGAATAAAAAGCTTACCTTAATGTAGGGGGATACGAGTGAGAGTTCTGTGAACGTTCGCTGTTTCACAGTTTATAGTGGGAACCCATGTGCCTTCTTTGGAGAAATGTCTATTAACGTTTTGTTGCCCATTTTTTTTGGGTTGTTTGTTTCCTTATTGATTCTTGAGAGTTCCTTACATACTCTCGAGATACAAGTCCATTATTAGATATGATTTTCAATGATTTTCTCCCAGTTCGTGGCTTGTCTTTTCATTCCCTTAACTGCATCTTTCAAAGAGCAGAAGTTTTCAATGTGCAAGAAACCCAGTTTATCAACTTGGTTTTCTGTGTGTGTGTTGCTTTATCTTGCTTTGTTTGAGATCATGCTTTTGGTGTCATATCTAAGAAAGCTTCACGCACACAAGGTCCTAAAGATTTTATCCCGTGTTTTCCTCTAGGAATTTCAGATTTTTAGGTTTTACATTACGTCTATGATGCAGTTTTAATTAATATTTGTATATAGTACAAATAGGTATGGATCAAAGTTTTTGTTTTTGGCGTACGGATATACAATTTTTCCAGAAACATTGGTTGAAATTAGTTTTCGCTGAATTGCCTTTAAGTACTTTTCCAAAAGCAAACGTTCGTATATGCACAGATCCGTTTCTAGACTCTTTACTGTGTCCCATTCACCTGTTTGTCTGCTTTTACGGCAATAACACACTGTCTTGATTACTGTAGCTTTATAATAAGTCTTGAAATTAGGTCGTGTTAGTTTTCCAATTTGGTTCTTCTCTTTCCAAGATGTTTATTGTTCAAGATCCATTCCATCTCCAGATGAATTTTAGGATCAGTTAGTCAATTTATCCCCAAAAATACCTGTAGAGATTTTTATTTGAATTGCATGAAAATGATAGCTCAATTTGGAAAGAATTGATATTTTAACAATATTAAGTCTTCTGACCCATGAACGAGGTCTACCTCATTCATTCAGATCATCTTTAGTTTCTCTCAGCCATGTTTTATAGTTTTCCTTGTACATGTTTTGCACATGGTTTGTCATATTTATTCCCAAGTTTTTGTTTTATGCTATTGTAAATGGAATTGCATTTTTATTTCAATTTCTCAGTATTTTTTTGCTAATAGATAGAAATACAGTTTATTTTGAATATTGATCTTGTATCCTGTAATTCGCTAAACTCACTTATTCATTCTACTGGAATTTTTGTTGTTTCCTTTGCATTTTATTGCCTGCAAATAAAAATAACTTCACGTCTTCTTTTCTGGATTTATTGATAAATAAATAACATAGATAATAACCTTTTATTTTATTTTATTTTTCTTGCCTTACAGCTCTGGCTAAGCCTTCTGGTATGACGCTGAATAGAAGTGGTGAGGCAGACGTTTTTGTCTTATTCCTAATCATAGGAGGAGCACCCAGAATTTCACCCTGGGTATGTAGTTTCTTCACAGATGCCCTTTACCAGGTTCAGAAAGTTTTCTATTTCTAGTTTGCCTAGAGGTTTTTCTTAATTAGGAATGGATGTTAAATTTTTTCAAAGGCTTATTCTGCATCTATTGAGGTCATCATTTGCTTTTTCTTTTCTTATTTAGTTTGTCTATATGATGATTTACATTGATTGACTTTTGACTGTTTAACAATCTTTGCATTTCTGCGATAAACTCCACTTGGTCATAGTGGCTTGCTCTTTATATATGTTGTTCGATTTGATTTGCAAGTGTTTTGTTTGGAATTTTTCATCTACGTTCATGAGGGATATTGCTTTGTAATTTTCTTATAATATCCTTGTCTAGCTTTTTTTTTATCAAGGTAATATTTATAGAATGAGTTGGGAAGTATTTAATTTTCTTTATTCAGATGATTGTAAGTTTCTGGTGGGATATATTCTATAGTAAAAAAATGAAATCAATTTTAAACTCATTCAGTAGCCAAGTTGTTAGAAAATTCTTAATATTGTAATTTTGAAACAAATATAGGTATATTGTAAAGTAAAACAAAATCTATTCTGTTTGGGCTTCCCTGGTGGTGCAGTGGTTGGGAGTCCGCCTGCCGATGCAGCGGACACGGGTTCGTGCCCCGGTCCGGGAAGATCCCACATGTTGCGGAGCGGCTGGGCCCGTGAGCCATGGCCGCTGAGCCTGGGCGTCCGGAGCCTGTGCTCCGCAACGGGAGAGGCCACAACAGAGAGAGGCCCGCATACGGGAAAAAAAAAAAAAAAATCTATTCTGTTAATAATGTTAGAAACTAAGATTTTCGGCACAAGAGAAAAGATATACTAATATAAAAAGCAATGAGAGTAAATAAAAGTCCAATGCTCTTTCTTCTACTACTTCATTAGGACATGATTTACTACTTGGTCGCAGGGAGGGAAGAGGTAACTTACGGGGGTGCCTGGCGGATGCCACCTCAACCAAGCGATGAAAATACATCACCGGCGGTGAACCATGGAACCTGTGTGTGCCCGCAGGCTGCTATGGGGACAAGCGTCATCGTGTAACCTGAAGCTTTAGTCCCACCTGAACTGAGGAAACACCCACAAAGTAACAGGTTATATCTTCACACATGCCAAAGTCAGAGCGAGGACAGGCTGAAGAGCTGCTCCAGATCAAGAGGAGACGAAAGGAAGATGACAGAGAAGCCCGAGGCTGATTCTGACCTGAATTCTTTTGCCAGAAAGGGAACTGTTGGCAACTGGTGAAACTCCTGTAGGGTCTATGGATTAGGTGACAGTGACTGAGCACTGCTACTGTCCTGACCTTGATAGTTGTAGGACTTATGGCTCCACAGGACCATGTCTGGCTGATGGAAATACACACTGAAGTGTGCAGAGGCGGTGGGATCAGATTGGCAACGTGCTACCTTTTGTTTTCAGGAAGGAAAAGTTATTTTCACCATGCTTTCGATTTTTGTCTAAATGTGTCTTTATTTGAATGTAGTTTTATGTAGTGTTAAAGGAGCAATTTCATTCTCTTTCTCCAAAAAGTTGAGATTCCTGAGCGCAGCTCTCTTCTGTTCAGAAGATAGTCCAGAAAAACACAGAAAGCCATTTCTTTGCCACACCTCCCCCGTCTCACATATCCCGATCTTGCCTCTCTGCCCCTTAGTCTCCACGTGTTCCCTTTCCCGTGTTCAGTCGTCAGGTACATCTGATTTTAAACGACCACCTCAGTGGTCGTTTAAATGGGGTGATTTAACGTTTAAATGGGGTGATTTCCTCCCATCTCCAGCCCTGGACAGAAGCTGAGGGGGATTTGGCGCTGTCCTGGGGCCACATTCTTTCGATGGAATGAGGTGGTGTAATAAAATCTAACCATGACACCATGTTTTGTTTTGTCTTATTTTTCCAGTTGTCAAGGAAAAAATAATTATCTCAACTTGAATGCTTCTGCCGTAACTTTTTCATAAATCCCTGCCAGGTGCCGTCACCTGCCCTGGAGCCTTCCCCCGAAAATGGGGGCCCCACGGCGGGTGAATGGGGAGTCCCCATCTGCCCCAGGAGACCCTGGGGTGCGCCTCCCTCGGAGCCGGGATTCTAGCCAATGGCCGGAACTCAGGCTACAGTGTCGACGAAGGTCCTGGGACCCGACAGGAGCTGAAGCGCATCTTCCCTGAAAGGACAGGTCGTCCGTCTCAGCCCTTCCTTCAAAGTTCAAAGAAACCTAAGTTCACGGTCAATAGTCGCTGAGCACATGAGGAAACCACACCAAGTGACATCCAAGGACAGAAGCAGACCCCCAAAGATGACAGACGTCAAGTTTAAGGAGAACGTGATGTTTGAGGCATTTTTTTAAAGAAACGAAAGATGGAGAACATAAGGGAAGAAAGTACAACCGTCAGAACTGACAGGTTGTATCTCCACAAGAACCAAATAAAACATGCAAAGGGAATATGTGGCTGAAGGTCATGTTGAACAGCACGTCAGCTATGTGGAGAATGACTAAAGGAGCTAGCATTTACATCTGCAGGTACGTAGGGAACCACTTCAGATTAAGTCTCAAGTCACAAAGAGATGAATAGACGGCCGCGTTAAACGAAGAACCTGTATTTCTCAAAACACAGTGTGCAGAGATGGAAAGCAAAGGACAAACCAGCTACAACCAGAAATTATTTACAACCACATGCAGACACAGGCTTGGCCACCAGAACAGAAAGGCCTGGAACACCAATGAGACAAAGACAAACAACCCTTCAGGGAAGTGGGCAAAATACAGGAGGCGTTTTGCAGACGATGCAAGTGACGATCCAATGTGTTGCTGAAGGGCAGCTTCGCCCATTGTCAACCAGGCGACACAGTTCAGGCCACAGTAAAACAACACACCAGGCTCAGCAAAACTGCAAAGAGCGACTGCTGGTGAGGACACGTGACTGCAGAACCCTCCCCAGGTGCGGGCGAGGGAGAGGGGAGGTCCCACCGCGTGGGAGTAACTTGCAGCGCGGACGTGGGCACAGGGCCCCTCTCCCGACCTTGCAGCGGAGGAAAACTCTCGCAGAGGCACCTGGAAAACACATGCAAGAAGTTTCAAAGTTTGTCATGGGGGAAACTGCAGACGAGCATGGAATGGATAAATAAATGCCGGTTAATCATAAAATGAATCACTCCACAGTGAAAACAGGAATGAACTACTGCCCCGTGCACGGGCTCGGCAGCCCCGAACAGGGCATGGAGCAAAGGCAGCCGTGGGTAAGTAGGGTAACAATCACGGCCTCTGTTTACGTTCTGGGGGCTTCGCCTGCGTTAACTCACTGCCCGTAGCCGCTCTGAGCGGCACAGACCGTGTGTGTCCGTTTCCGGGGGGCGGGGGGGGGGAGCCGTGAGAACTCCGTGAGCACAGGGCGAGCCCATTTGTATGAATTTCAAAGATGGACAGAACCTAGCAACGTGTATGGGGAAAGTTTTTTTAAGAATTGGAGGGATGATAAACCCAAACTGCAGAGGACGTTCCTCCCCCCGCCCCCCCGGGGAAGGAGAGCTGTGACCTGGGTTGGGGGGCCGCCAGGGACTTGGGTGGTTCGGCATCTGCCTCGGTCCGCGTCCTCACACCCCCGTGTGCGGCCCTCCCCGCGGTCCCACAGGACCCAGCCTGCCCCATCACCCCACCCTCCTCCCCGTCGCCCTTCACGCCCGCGCCGCACGCGGGCTGGGGACCTTCCCTCTGCCGCCTGGCACAGCCAGAACGGGCCTAGGTGATGGGAAAACAGACGGAGTAAACCCGAAGACGGCCCGGGACGGACGTGCCTTAAAACAGCCGCTCCTGGGGCGTCGCAGTCCTGAGGACCAGGCTTCCGCCGCGAAATCTGCATTTTGAACAAGTCTCCTGGCCAATTCGGAGGGCCTCCACGACCGGAATTTGGGAATCACCAACCTAGAAAAAGTGGCCGGAGGCGAGGGTCTTCCCTTCCCAGGCTCGGGGTTTCACTTGCCCCCTTTCCTTCGCGAACTCAGCAATACTGCTGACCACCCGCTGTGGACCGGGCTGTTCTCTAGGAGAGCTGAGCGCACAGGGAGCGACCCTGGGCCCCTGGCAGCAGAGCCCTAACCTGTGAGAGCCTGAGGCTGGAGGCAGGAGCGGGGGAGGTGAGGCCGGCAGAAGCCCGCTGGCCAGGACGGCTCCCCCCGCCACCCCTGGCTGGAGACCCCAGAGTCCAGGCGGGCAGAGTGCAGCGCCACCCCTTCCGGACTCCCTCCCCAGGATGGACACCCCCCACCCCCAGGGCTCCCCTGCACCCATGTTTATACTCCTGGGTAAGGAGTCCCCCGTCCACCCTGCCCGAGAGGACGCAGGTCCGGTTTCCCGGGTCCCTGAAGCCCAGGTGGGTCTGATCTGCAGTGTCCTCTGGTCGTTGTAGTGGGCACCAGGCTGTCTGGACACCCCCAGGGCTTGTCCTCTGCTTGGTGGGCTCCCTCACTCAGCTCGAAGCATCCTGGAAGGGACAGCTAGCCTCACAGCAGGAGGTGTTCCAGATACTCAGCCCCTGCACATCCCCTGAGCCCCACCCCCGCTCTGCGGGCCTGGGGCCCAGAGACAGACGTCAGCCACACCCAGCTCCCGCCTCCCTCTGTCTCCTGCTCTCACAGGCTGTCCCTCCCTGGAAGGCTGCCCTTTTTCATCCTGCCAGAGAGAACCATTTCTTCCAGACAGAAGCATCAGGACCATTTCCTCTCTCCCTCCAGCTCTGTCCCCACTCAGAGCTCTCCTTGCAGGCCCCGAGGTTCTGTGTCGAGGTTGCCTTCTCCCCCACGAGGCCCGCACAAGGGTCTTCAAGTCCCAGACCCAGCAGAGGGGCCTGGCGTGGAGAAGGGGCCGCAGAGCGAGGGACCCACCTGCTCAGAAGCAGCACTGCCCCCGTCTTTCCTCCTCGTGGTTTTCCGCATCGGCACCAACTGTCCCTGGCATCGTTATCCCTATTTTCAGAAATTAAACCGGAGAAAGGATACTTTTAAAATCCTTTGTTCAATCCCAGTCTTTCCAGGAGATGCATGCCTCACGCCCACAGCTTCCCTGGAGGACAAGGGTAAAGTCTGTTTCCAGAGACCCCTAAGAAGGGGACGCCCCACAGCTACTGAGGAAGCCCGTCGGGTGCTAGTCTCATGACCTTCTTTCGTCACACCCAGCACTTCTCGGGCTCCTTCCCAGACCAGCCACGTTCTCATCTCATGTCTTTCCAAGGTGGGCTCACAGTCACCCAAAGCTTCCTCTTGCGAAGGTTCTTCAGCTCAAATCAGTCCCGCCTGACAAATCCTGTTTGGCTTCTGCAAACCTAATAACCTTGTGTTCGGAACGTATAGATCCCGTATCCTCCCCTGACTACACAATCTCTCTTACGTTTTCTTCTGTTTTTATCTGTATTTGTGAGATAACAATAAAAGTGCTGGTCTGGTGACTGGCAAAGAGGAAACACCCCAATGACAGTTGGTTGGTGTTATTTCTCTTACCATCTAGCTTTTAAACCTCTCAAGGACAGTAAGACCACCCTCTCCTATTTTGACCCAGCTCTAATATTGCTAATATTTATTGAGTGCTTGCAAAGTCCTAGTTTTAAGGACTCCACGTCTATTAAGTCATTTACAACCACTTCACGAGGCACTGAGGACCCAACATCCCACAAGTGCAGAGGTTAAATTTAAAGCCAGTATATGTGGCTTAACCCAGCTAGTGTCTCTGGCTGCTTCAGGACAAATACGGCTGACTCGATGCTTTTTGGACCTTAGAGCAATTTCCTCATATTCTTGGTGATGGAGAAAGCAGATTATCATCCTGAAGGACTATCCCTTCATGCAGTTTTATACAGTTGCCTAGGGATTTAAACATCCCCATACCTGGCAGGTGTGGTGTTGAGGTGGTAGGAACCAGAAGTGTCCCAAGCCACAGTGCACCAGCCTCAGCTCTGTCCTGTTACTCAGAAGGAAGACTGACACTCATCAACAACGTCATCATGAAGCAGAGCCGTAAGCCATGATGATGGGAAACACCCTCTGAAGGGGACCTGCCCAGATTTTCATATTTTATTTGATGAATAAAATAACACACCCTTTGCTAGAAAGCCTCTGAGTACTTGCGCTACATTTTAGGACCAAAACTAATAAATACGTTGGCAGTTTAATTACCCACTAAGTAAGCCAGCCTAGGAACTAAATCGCATACCCCAGCATGGCATTCTCAGAATCCCGTCAGTGACCTCCAGCACCACCACAAGCACAGAAAGGTCACGTGAGCACCTTCTGAGGGTAGACACAGATCCCTTCCGGGGGCCAAGGTCCACGGCAGTCAGTGGGCAGGTTGGAGCTGAGGGGCAGGGGTGGGACACACGAGCCAGCGTATAACCCAGGGCAGTGACCATGACCCCCACTGCTGAGGCTCTAACAGGGGCTCTCCCACCCCTGCACCCCTCCGGCATCACCAGGACGGTCTCAAACAAGGCCAATTCCTAGGCTCTTCCTGGGTCAGCAGTCTGATTAAACTGCTTGAGGAAGGGGGCTGGCCAGCATAGGACTGTAATTTCTGGAGGTTTCCCAGGTAATTCTCTGACACACAGTCAGGGCAGAAAAGCCCTGGAGGGGTGGGGGGAGCAGTGATGCTCTTCTGACCGTGGACAAAGGCGGCCACGTGTGTTGCCAATTGTACTTGTGTTGTGTTATCCTATAACTGCTCTCCCATCTCCAGGGGCAGCACCTTCCTTGTTCTCCATTCATTGTCCTGTTTTCTCCACGATGCTTGCCCCTGAAGGCTATTTTTAACTAAAATGCTGGAGAATGGCAAGAAATAGAAGTCAACCGCACTGTATGATCCAGCTTGAGTCTGACCCTGTTTGCTGTTTCATCTGAGTCCATGGTGGCGATCATTTCTCTGCCCTTTGCTGGAGTGCGAAGTCTACAGCTATAGCACTGAGGGGCACCTGGGCTTCGGGGCCCCCTTCCAAGCACAGAGGGCCAGATTCACCTGCATGTGAGGTACCTGCCATCAGACAGCCGCCCGGAGTTTTCTCACCTGTATCAGCAACAAGTCAGACACTTTTATATACTGTGCTCTCCTCGCTGACCCGCCACTCACAGGAGGGTGGAAATCTCTCCTGGAGATTCTGCTCAGCTGCTTAGCATCTGAGAGTCTAATTCAAGCCAATGTCACCTAAAAGACATATTTCTTCTGTCAGAAAGGCCAGGTTTCATGAGCTCAGTTCCTAAGACATCAGCAACAAGGTGACTCAAGCTCACCGTCCCCTTAAAAAGTGGTCGTGTTTCCCCCACTTGAAATAAAATAAGAGAAGCGAGAACAGCCCACAGAGAAGCAAAACCAGCCCATATAGTGAGGCAGTGGTCATGGTTGCCCTTCACCACCCTGCTGGCCTGGTGCCAGTGGGGGATTCATCTTTGAGGACCTCAGACCTCCCGACAGAGAGGACCCGCTTCTGGAGCGGAATGTGAGGGGCTGAGCTGAACAGACACGAGTGCCGACTCGTCGGGCCTGGGCATCAGGGAGTCACCACCCAAATGGGTCTCATTAATATATGACGGGAAAATGACAAACCCACACATGCAGAGAACGTTCCACCAAGAGCCAAACCAGACTTTAGTCACCGCATCAAGAGAGGAGAGTGACCCCAGAGACCTTCCTGATGGATCACAAGGCTGTCCAGCCGCCATGGGCTCTGCTGTGCGGCCGCGGGAGCCACGGGCCTTGGGGCCTGACAGGCAACTCAGCCGCAGGCATGCACGGCAGGTGGGTGGGTCGGCGGCCTTCCAGGGTGCCCCGTCCAACCAGGCCGCGGACACGGCGTGTGGGACACGGCGTGTGAGACGTGCATATACAATAGCTGCTAGAGCCCCTCCATCGCTGCCTTCTAGCAAATGTCCACCCCCTGCACCTACACCTCTCCCCTCAGCCCTGCTATTCTTTCAGGACTGGAAACGGCAACAAAGACAGCAAGAGCAGCCCAAGACTCTGGAGTCAAAATATTACAGTAGAATAGTGGCTGCACGGGGCTGGGGTCGGGGGAGTGAGCGCTTCGTGGGGACAGAGCTTCCGTCTGGGAAGATGGAAAAGTGCTGGACATGTGGTGGCACAGCGTGGACGCACACGATGCCGGGGCTGTGCACTTAACAACGGCTAAGACGGCAAGTTTTATATTGGGTGTGTTTCACCACCACCACCAATATATATATGTAATTACGTACTTATGTGTATGCTGGAAACAGAGGGGGAACAAAACAGCTACTTCTGTTATTTTTTGGTAAATGAAGTGATGGTAGTCAGTTCAGTCAACTGCCAAAGAGAAAAATCTGAAAAACCCAGCAACTTCCCATGGTTCAACCCACCAGAAAACTCCTGTTAGACACTGTAACGGGATCTGGAAATGTGTTTGGATTTTATTCCCATTCACCTTTTCCTAGGTGGAATTCTATTGTATATGGGGCAGATTCTGGTGTGATCTAACACTGGGACTGATTAACGTTTTCCGTGGAAAGCTTTGAGGTCACTGCTGCCTGCCAAAGCCACACCTTTCTTCTAAATTTGTGCTTTTCTTCTTCCCCCGACCCCAAGAAAAAACACTGTCGGTGATCCTGACATGCTTTCTTCTCATCTGAAAACATGTTATACCTGCCTATTTATTTATACTCTATTTATACTCTGAAATTATCATGGAGTTATTACAAAATATATCAATTTTTTTAATTTTAAATATTTATTATAAAAATATCACCTTATAAGTACACAATATAATAAGGAAGGGAAAGATTTCTATTTCTCCAACAATAACTAAGATTTCCAATAAAACTCCTTCTTAAAAAAAAACTGCATTTCCAAAAAGACCCACAAGTGCCCCCAGAAGCCTCCCTTTTCAATCTATTCAGATTTTCTCCCGGGTAACTACAGAGCAATCTCACCTTTTCAAAGCAGTCGGGTGCTTTCTGATACCAAGGCTGTTTCCGGGAACCCACAGACAGGTATGCAATGCACTCGGGTTTTCGTCCCAAGAGAAGGTAGTCTGTTTTGTGCTCAGCTTGGCCCTGAGAGATAAGGCTGTCTGAGTGGTTCCACAGCAATTAGCATTAATTTTGTTGTGTGACTGCAGACAGCTCTCTAAACCCTCACGGTCTGATTTCCTCAATCAGCAGCGTTTTCCTCGAGCCATATTTCACCTCAGGGCAGGTAAAGAAGGTGAGCAGCCCTGGGCGGCTCCCTCCCTTCAAGTGGGAACCACAGGTGGCCACCGGATGCCCTGGAGAGGTGGTGGTTAGAATTGAGATGCGAGCGACTTATATAAATCATAACCAGCCCCAACTCACTTTGCCCTCGGGTAGAGGGTGGGCTCTGCCGCCTGCAATGACATGATCTAAAACACATGAGAATAATCAGCAAACTGTGTATATCCAACAATGATACATTCATTTCATTTAATCCAATAGAAAACTGTTTAACAATTATACGTGTACAATTATATAAACATGCCCCAAAGTTTCCTATTTCTCGAAGATTAAAGTGTTCCCTTAATTTCCGGTCGTAACGGAGAGTCTGGTTGTGAGTGATATTGTGGTTTCTGTAAAATAAAAGTTGCAGAAACATTTCAGGACTCTGTGGGTGTGAGTGGAAGGGAGTGTCTGATTCGTGCTCGGGAGTGGACGGTCCACAGAAGACACCACGCCGGCCTCAGCCCAACGTTACCTTCATTAGTTTCAATGGGCCTCTTTCCCACATATGGAAATTCCCACCTAAAGAAGATACACCTACTATAGTGAGTCACCTCTCTATCACTAGGGCTTTCACTCTGAACCATCTTTTATTGCCGACAGCCTCAAACGTTATGACTCCGACCCTCACATTAAGGGGTCCCAGGCTCCTTCTGTTTTATGTCACGTTTGACACCTTCTCCCCACAGTTTTAACGTAGAGTTCTCACATACCCATAATAAATACCCTGATTAAAGTTTTGACAAAAGATTTGAACAGGAAAGTTCCAGACAAGGCCCGTACATACCTAACATATACCCCAAAATATTCACCCTCAATATTAATCCAAGAATCATATAAAATGGGGGAAAAGTTTTAATAATACCTCGTACTGACTAGACTTTTTCTCAGAGGGTGGGGAGGAAATAAACCCTTTTATTCAGGATGATTTAGAATAGGGGAAAATAGTTGCTTATGTAATGTCCATCAATAGGGGGGTTAGTAAAATATGCTATTTTATAGTCACAAAATAGGATATTAGGTATTAATATTGAAAATGGCCAAAAAAGTATTAAGTAAGAAAGAGATTAGATTTGCATTAAAATTATATTTACACAGAAATCTCCGGAAAGACATAACATATTCAAAACTGTGCACAATGGGATGGGTTTATGACCAGTTTTCTCCTGCTAATGATTTAACCATCATCACATATGTCTTTAATAATTAGCATAAACAATAAAGTTATTTCCACATGTGAAGAGAAAATATCTCTGATAGTGAGTACCCAAAAGTAGGGAGAATAGGGTAGGTGCCTCATGACATTAGCCCCAGATCACTGCATAATTAAACATACTGTTGACCTTTCAAGACCCGCCTCGGACGGATGGACACACCGAGTCTGAAAAGTGGCATAATGCGTTAGTGCCCCCTTTGTAGGAGCCGTAGGAGAATTACATGTAAGGCTTAGAGGACTGGATGTAGACACTTTGGACAACCAACATCTGTCTGCACCATGAAACGCAATTAGAAGTACACAAAAGGTGACACTAACCACCATTATCCGAATGCCGGATGGCCCTAGAAAATAAAGTCCCCTTCTGAGTTACCATTTATGTGTAGCTTTGCAGACACGAGAGCTTCCTGTATGGTGGAGTAATAAAGCACAAGAGAAGCGAAGCCACAGTAGCTTCATCGTCTCCAATTCAATGTCGTCCTACAAAAAGCTACGGATTTCCAATTTTAATCTTGGAACAAAAATGACTATGCACTGCTGATTGACCATAGGACACAGCGTCCTTCTGTGTTTTCAACAGAGCAATACACGCACAGACACGCACAAATACATCCTATTTGGCCACCCACGCCCCCGTCACTCTGTGCAAACACAAGATCAAAGGCACGTCGAGCCCTTTTCACCAATTATCTGTCACCTCACAGCTCTGAGAAAACAAGTAACCCTCCCACCCAGGCGGTCATCAGGGAAGGAGTGAAGATTGAAAAGTTGCTGAGATAATACTCTTTTTTTTTTTTTTTTTTTTGCGGTACACGGGCCTCTCACTGTCGTGGCCTCTCCCGTTGCGGAGCACAGGCTCCGGACGCACAGGCTCAGCGGCCATGGCTCACGGGCCCAGCCGCTCCGCGGCATGTGGGATCTTCCCGGACCGGGGCACGAACCCGTGTCCCCTGCATCGGCAAGCGGACTCTCAACCACTGCGCCACCAGGGAAGCCCCGAGATAATACTCTTAAATGATGAATTTAAAGAAAAGGGAAAGAGGGGTAATTAAGACGTGACTTCGTTTTTGAAGTAAATAAGGCCGGACCAGTGACAGACAGAGTGCATTTCTTTGGCTCCTAGGCATGTGGCTTTCATGCTTAGAAATTCATCATGACTGTGCAGATCGAGTCACGCCACATCAACTCAAAACGCCCAAGTCTGAATGAGTGATACCATCGTATGAGGTTTACGGTGGCTTCGGACAAAAGCTACATGGAATTTCAGCCCCGCTGTCTGTTGGGTGCTGACTCCAAGGGTTCTCAAGCCGTGCGTGTCTGCACAGAGGCACCCTCTCCACATCCACACCCCGGGGAGGCCTTTCTCAGGGAAGCTCAGGGGAGCTTCACGTGCACGGGCTACTTTCTTGCCACTCCATCCAGACACGAGAATGGCAAGTATTACTGCTAAATATTAAACCCACATTTTACAAAGAAAAGTCAAAACAGAGACAATTCTCGAGGTACATCATGAACATCCAAAAACACCGAAAACTTGTACAGATGTGAATTCAGACTTCGGCAATAATCCTTTTAGTGTTTCAAAACCAAATGAAGCATGATTATGTGACAAAATTCCATCAGGACAAACGTGGGTCTCATCAGACCACCTACATCACCAGCTGCAAGTCTGTGTGACCAGCAGAGCTCACTGGTCCCCGCTCTTCCCAGGACCACATGCCGGCTCCATCCTGAATGTGTTCTACCAGTTTCCCCTGATGATCCGTCATCGCCTCCAAGGTGGAAGGCGTTCCCTTTTCTGAGCAGGTGTTTGGAATTGCTGGAGTCCAGCGTCAGTTACACAACACTGCTGGCATCTTCTCCTGACCCTGAGGGGGGCAATTCCCAGAACACGGGGAAAACTCCTGCCTATGATGAGATGAAGACCAGCAGCAGGGAAACGAGGGAGTAGCTCCCAGGAGAAATGAGACTCTGCGGATGGACACGTGAGAAGATGCTCTCACTCACGAGATCCACAGCGTTGGACGTTGAATAAATACGAGATCCCATTTTTTACCACTTAAACAAGAAAAAATATTTTTAAATGATGATGTTTGGCGTCAGCCATGATCTGGGGAGTTTGTTACAACCTTTGTGAGAGACCACCTCGTGACATTAAGATAAAAACACAGACCCTCTCTGACATCAGAAGTCCTGCTTTTGAGAAGATGGCCTCAGAAACAAACAACAATACTGAGGCCAGATGTAGAAGGGTGCTTTTTGTAGCACTGCTGTTGTAGGAAAAAATTAAGGAAACAGCATCATGCTCATCAATAGAAGAACGATTAAAGTAGGTCCATAGAATGGAACGTTAGCTGTCGATTCAAAGAGTTATGAGATGGTGACACTGTAGGGTGACGTGTGGGGTAAGAGAAAAGAGGGACGTTATAAATGATACGTAGATGGACAGATAGATAGACAGGCACATACATGCATGGGTAGATACATACATCATACATGCATACATGGACGATAGTTCCACATACATACATACATAGATGATCGATAGACACATACATACATACGTAGATGGACAGATAGATGATAGGGTTGTGAAAGGCTGTACCTCAGAATACATAAAGAAGGTTTAATCCAAGGGGGATGGAGAGATGATATGAAATTTCTTTACATATCTCTTGAACCTTGTATATTACTTTTGTAACAAAACTCAATAATGTAAAAAAATGTTATACCATATGGGGGATGATCTAAGAAAAACATGATATAATTTTTTTTTCTTCTTTATTTTTTTCTGGCCATGCCGCAAGGCTTGCAGGATCCTAGTTCCCTGACCAGGGATCAAACCCGGGTCCCTGTAGTGAAAGCACTGAGTTCTAATCACTGGACCACCAGGGAAGTCCCAGACATCATTTTTAAAGTTTTCTTTCAGCTCAATGATGAACAAGTTACCAAGTGTTTAATCCAGCAAATGTTATTAGGCAGCTACTTGGAGCCAGGCTGGCATCTAAAATACACCAGTTTACTCAGCCATAAAAAGAAGCGAAATTGAGCCATTTGTAATGAGGTGGATGGACCTAGAGTCTGTCATACAGAGTGAAGTAGGTCAGAAAGAGAAAGACAAATACCGTATGCTAACACATATATATGGAATTTAAGAAAAAAAAATGTCACGAAGAACCTAGGGGTAAGACAGGAATAAAGACACAGACCTACTAGAGAACGGACTTGAGGATATGGGGAGGGGGAAGGGTAAGCTGGGACAAAGTGAGAGAGAGGCATGGACATATATACACTACCAAGTGTAAAATAGATAGCAGTCGCATAGCACAGGGAGATGAGCTCAGTGCTCTGTGACCACCTAGAGGGGTGGGGTAGGGAGGGTGGGAGGGAGGGAGACGCAAGAGGGAAGAGATATGGGAACATATGTATATGTATAACTGATTCACTTTGTTATAAAGAAGAAACTAACACACCATTGTAAAGCAATTATACTCCAATAAAGATGTAAAAAAAAATAAAAATAATAAAATAAAATAAAATACACCAGTTTAAAAGCAAAGATCTCTATTCTCACCGGGCTTACAATCTAGTGGGGGAAACAAACAAAGAACAATGATCATAAGAGACAAGCAAACTATAAAGAATGTGAGAGGATGATGTGCTGAGAAAACTAAAAGTGGACAGAGGGCCCCAGGGGTGCAGCAAGGTCAGGGCCGGCCTGACTGGAAACTGATCTGAAAAAAGAGGAGAGGAGGGGAGGGGAGGCCATGCAGACACCGAGGCTGAGCCTTCCGGGTAGCGGGCACAGAACATGCAAAGGCCCTGGGGAGCTGAGAGGCCACAGGAGACTGAGGTGGAGTGGACGGGGTGTTGGCGAGGAAGGGGGTGCCCAGCAGGGGTCAGAGGGAGGAGGGCTTGTGAGGGCCCGTTGTCCCACCATCTCCTGCTACAGTGGATCACCATTCTTTTTGATCTCTGCCAATCTGATTGGGAAAAAAAGTTTTCTAATAGTATGTAGGGCTGTGTGCATGAGTATGTGCTGTGTGCATGTGTATGTGAATATTGGCTATTGCACAAATAACCTGATCAAGAGAGTAAATTAGCACAGTGGAGAAAGCCACCCACCACTGCAGCAAACTTGCCAATGGCCGTCTTTTTTTTTTTTAATAGATCTTTATTGGAGTATAACTGCTTCACCATACTGTGTTAGCTTCTGTTGTACAACAAAGTGAATCAGTTATACATATACATATGTTCCCATATCTCTTCCCTCTTGCGTCTCCCTCCCACCCTCCCTATCCCACCCCTCTAGGTGGTCACAAAGCACTGAGCTGATCTCCCTGTGCTATGCGGCTGCTTCCCACAAGCTCTCTATTTTACATTTGGTAGTGTATATATGTCCATGCCCCTCTCACTTCGCCCCAGCTTCCCCCTCCCACCCCGTGTCCTCAAGTCCATTCTCTACATCTACATCTTTATTCCTGCCCTGTCACTAGGTTCATCAGAACCCTTTTTTTTAGATTCCATATATATGCGTTAGCATATGGTATTTGTTTTTCTCTTTCTGACTTACTTCACTCTGTATGACAGACTATAGGTCCATCCACCTCACTACAAACAACTCAATTTCATTTCCTTTTATGGTGAGTAATATTCCATAGTATATATGTGCCACATCTTCTTTATCCATTCATCTGTCAACGGACACTTAGGTTGCTTCCATGTCCTGCATCCATTCAGCCAGTCTGTATCTTTTGGTTGGGGCATTTAATCCATTTACATGCAAGGTTATTATTGATATGTATGTTCCTATTACAATTTTCTTAATTGTTTTGGGTTTGCTTTTATGGGTCTTTTTCTTCTCTTGTGTTTCCCACTTAGAGAAGTCCCTTTAGCATTTGTTGTAAAGCTGGTTTGGTGGTGCTGAATTCTCTTAGATTTTGCTTGTTTGAAAAGCTTTTGATTTCTCCATCGAATCTGAATGAGATCCTTGCCGGGTAGAGTAATCTTGGTCGTAGGTCTTTCTCTTTCATAACTTTTAAGTATACCCTGCCACTCCCTTCTGGCCTGCAGAGTTTCTGCTGAAAAATCAGCTGATAACCTTATGGGGATTCCTTTGTATGTTATTTTTTTGTTTTTCCCTTCCTGATTTTAATATTTTTTCTTTGAATTTAATTTTTGTTAGTTTGATTAATATGCGTCTTGGTGTGTTTTTCCTAGGGTTTATCCTGTATGGGACTCTCTGTGCTTCCTGGACTTGTGTGACTATTTCCTTTCCCATGTTAGGGAACTTTTCGACTATAATCTCTTCAAATATTTTCTCAGACGCTTCTTTTTCTCTTCTTCTCCTGGGACCCCTCTAATTCGAATGCTGGTGCGTTTAGTGTCGTCCCAGAGGTCTCTGAGACTGTCCTCAATTCTTTTCATTCTTTTCTCTTTATTCTGCTCCTTGGCATTTCTTTCCACTATTTTGGCTTCCAGCTCACTTATTCGTTCTTCTGCCTCAGTTATTCTGTTATTGATTCCTTCTAGTGTATTTTTCCTTTCAGTTATTTTGTTGTTCATCTCTGTTTGTTTGTTCTTTAGTTCTTCTAGATCTTTGTTAAGCATTTCTTGTATTTTCTCAATCCGTGCTTCCATTCTATCTCCGGGATTCTGGATCATCTTTACTATCATTACTCTGAATTCTTTTTCAGGTAGATTGCCTATTTCCTCTTCATTTATTTGGTCTTGTAGGTTTTTACCTTGCCCCTTCCTCTGTGACATATATTTTTGCTGTCTCACTTTTAAAATTTTTTTTATGAGTGGGATTGTGTTCTTGTCTTACTGGTTTTTGGGCCTGAGGCTTCCAACACTGGAGTTAGTAGGCTGTTGGGTAGAGCTGGGTCTTGGTGCTGAGATGAGGAACTCGGTGAGACCTCACTCTGACGAATATTCCCTGGGGTCTGAGGTTCTCTGTTAGTCCAGGGGTTTGGACTCAGAGCTCCCACCGCAGAAGCTTCACCTGACCTTCGGCTTGCGAACCAAGATCCCGCAAGCCACATGCGGTGGCCAAAAAAAAGAAAAGAAAAAATAGAACAATAACAAAGTAAAAAATAAAATTAGACTAGGAAACTAACAGATATGTCAGAAGGAATATAAAAATATAGATGAGTCAACAACCAGAAGGTACATCAGTACCACAAGAATAAAAAAGAGGAGGAGGGAAAAGAAAAAAAAAAAAGAAGAAGAAGAAAGAAAAGAAAAAGGTGGAGAGTAAAGGCCTTGGCTGTGGAGGACGGGGTCTAAGCAAGCGCGAGGTTTGGGGGATGGGTGGGGCCTATGCTCAGGACCCACAGGGCTGGAAAAGGCCCTGGGGGCTGTGGGGGGTGGGGCTTAGGCTCAAGGAGCAGAAGGGGCCCAGGCGTGGCCCCCACCCCTCTTCTTAGAGAGACCTCACCTGGGAGCCCAGCAGGCTTCCCGGGCTCGAGTGGGCGGGGCAAACGCCCTCCTCTCCTCTCCTGCTGCTCTGGTCCGGAGGGCCCTTCCCGCCCGCCTCTCCTGATCTCCCCAGCCTCCCTCCTATGCCCCCAAGGACCCACACAGCCTGGAGGGGGCTTTGCAGGGCAGCGTATCAGCCTGGGAGCTCAGTAGGCTCCCCGTGCCCAAGTGGGCCAGGCGATCACCCTCCACTCCTCCCGGAGGGTCCCTCCCGCCTGCTTCTCTGATCTCCCTGGCCTCAGGGGCTCCAATCCTGTCTGGCCTCCACTTCTCCTCCCCCTCAATCCCCCCATGTCCTACCAGTTCACTTGGGGGTTCCTCCCGTCTCCTTGGGCATCAGGCTCCCCCACCAGCGGCTGGCAGGTGCCCTAGTTGTGGGAAAACACTAACTCAGCGTCTTCCCACACTGCCATCTTTGCCAATGACTGTCTTAATTGTCTTATGCTCCATAAGCCCTGCTGGTATGCAGGTGCACTTTTCATACACTTACAGTTACAACATTTAATTCAGTTTGTTTTTTCTTGGCATCTTAGAAACATTTCTTTCATTGCTATTTAGTTATAGTTAAATAATAATCTTTTCAGCTACGTGGATGTATAATCATTGAATAAGTCACATACTTTCAGACCCTCCAATACTCACAAAGGAAAGGCCCGCCCCTGCGACCTGAATACGCTGTCACCCCAGGGGAGTGTAGGTGACAGCTGACACGCGAGCCTCACGGAAGCCCAGGGCAGGAGCTGCAGTCTACACCCAGCATCCTTCCCGCCCCGGGGATGGAGGGGACGGGAATGTGGTAGCCACTCCCAAGAGCACTAAGGACGCAGGAGCTTCCCCCTCAGCAAGGCTCCCAGCACATTTTGGGGAGTGGAGAGCCCTCAGTCCCCCTCAACGCACCCCTAAATCTCAGAACATCAGAGGTCAGAGTGTAGGGGCAACTGGCCACATAGAGCCCTTCATGCCAACCCCAGGTGTGCCCACCTTCAGAGACAGGAGCACAACTGCCCACAGTTCAGCAGAGGCAGTCCAGCATTTCTGCCCACCCACTGCCCTAGGCCAGCACCAAGGACTCCGGAACCCTCCTCCTGCCTCCTCACATGGAGGATAAAACCCAACAGCACTCTTTGGGCTCTTGCTTCTTTCTTTTCTTCCCCCACTTCCCCTCCCTTCCTATCCTGAACAATTGATCAGCTACAGACAGATAGATAAATGGACTGGTTGATAGACGGATGGATGAAGGAAGGAAGGAAGGAAGGAATGGAGAAAAGATAGATGCTGGATAGATCTTACACGGACAGATGACTGGATGGACAGACAGGTGAAAGACACAGCTACTGATACAGATGAGGTGGGCAGTGTGGGCAGTGTCAGGAATGGTCAAGTTGAAGCTGTGTGCCCCTTGGTGAGATGTACAAGAGTACAGTGTCACTCTTCATATTCCTGCCTCAGGAGCATAACCTGACCCAGGAGGAAACTTCAGCAAGAGGAAATCAAGGAGCATCCTGAAAATGCAGTCTTCAAAAGTGCTGAGTCATGGCCAAGGATAGATTGGGCCCCTGCTCCAGGCTGACAGAGACCAGCAGGACAGGACAGCTAAGTCTGGAGGGGGTTGTTCTGATCCAAAGGATGTTAAATGGAATCATTGGTAAAACCTGCACTGGACCTGAACATTAGGTGGTAATTATGAATCAAACCAGTTTCCTGATTTAATGATCGAATTTGGTTACAATAATACCTTTGTGTAGGAAACACACACTAAGATATTTGGGGCAATAAATATTGCACTGGGACGTGTTTGAGAAAAAGTAAATTGTGATCTCCCTGTCTCATACAATAAACAAAAAGCCATTCTACGTGGATTGTAGATCTAAATAAGAAAGGTAAAATAATAAAGTTTCTAGAAGCAGCTTTAAATAATATCTTCAAGAGCCTGAATTTCCTGAAGCAAAAAGTTCTTTAAAATGTGGCACGAACAGGATCAGTGATAAATAAGACTCCATAAAAATGAAGAACCTCTGCTCTCCAAAAGACACCATTAAGAGAGTCATAGATGAGGGGAAGAGAGATAACCAATAAAGGGATCATATCCAATCTCCCCCGCTCTCTAAATCTCTCTTTGGAACAAAATGTAAGGAGGAATCATAACTTTTTTTACTTAAAAAAAGCAGCACCAGCAATCTTCAATACCCTCATTATATAGTTGAGAAAACTGAAGGCAAAAGAGGTTGGAACTGAGGCTGCTTAAGTCTCAGTCTCATGCTTTTTCTCAATATTAGACAAGACAAGTACAGACAACCAAGGAAAACACAAAAGAAACATAAAATAACCCGAAAAACTCAATGATACAAACACTCAAGAAAGTAGGAATCAAAAGGAACTTCCTCATTCTGATAAAAGTCATCTAAAGAAAAACCTGCAGCTAACATCATACTCAATAGTTAAAGGCTGAATGCTCCTCCCTCCACCCCAAGAACAGGAAAAAGGCAAGGATACCTGTTCTCATCACTTCTATTCAACATGTACTGGAAGTTCTAGGCAGAGCAATAAGGCAAGAAAAAGAATTTAGATGCATCCAAATACAAAAGTAAGAAGTGAAAATATCTATTTCCAGATGACGTGATCTTGAAAATTTTTTTAAATGCAAAGGAATCCACTAAAAATCCATTAGAACTAATAAAAAATTCAACAAGTTTGCTTAGATCAATATACAAAAATCAGTTACTTATTTCTACACACTAGCAATGAACATTCTGAAAATGAAACTGAAAAACATTTCCATTTACAATAATTTGAAAAAGAATAAAATGTTTAGAAATAAATTTAACAAAAGAAGTGCAAGATTTGTACACTGAAAACTACAGAACACTGTTAATTGAAGAAGGCCTAAACAAATGGAAAACATCCCACGTTTATAGTTCAGACATCTCAACATTAAGGCAGCAATACTTCTCCAATCAATTGACAGATTCCTCTGCAATCTCCATCAAAATGCCAGCTGGCTTCTTTGCAGAAATTGACAAGCTGATCTTAAAATTCATGTGGAAATGCAAGGGAGCCTGAATTGCCAAAACAGTCTTGAAAAAGAACTGAGTTGGATGACTCACTTTTCCTGACTTTAAAACGTACCACAAAGCTACAGTAACCAAAACGATATGGAATTGGCATAAGGATAGACATATACACCAGTGAAATAGATTTGAGAATCCAGAAATTGATTTTTCTGAATCAACTGATTTTCAGCAAATGTCCCAAGACAATTTAATGGGGAAAGAATTGTCTTTGCAACCAATGGTTCTGGGAAAACTGAATACCCACACGTTTAAAAATGAAGCTGGACCCCTACCTCACATCATGTACAAAAATTAACTAAAAACAGATCAAAGACTTAAACGTAAGCACTAAAACTCTTTTTAAAATCTTAGAAAAAAACACAGAAGTAATCTTTGACCTTGGAGTAGGCAATGGTTTCTTAGATATGACACCAAAAGTACAGGCAACAAGAGAAAACTAGATAAATTGGATTTAATCAAAATTAAAAACGTTTTGCTGCAAAGTACACTATCAAGAAAGTGAAAGGATACCCCACAGAGTGAACAAAATATTCGCAAATCATATACCTGATAATGGAATTGTATCTAGAATACATAAAGAATATTTACATCTCAATCATAAAAAGACAACCCAGTTTCAATAAATAGGCAAACGATCTGAACAGACATTTCTCTAAAGAAGACACACAAATAGCCAATAAGTGCATGGAAAGATACCAGCGTCACTTGCCATCAGGGAAACGGAAATCAAATCACAATGGGATACCCCTTCCCACATACTGGAATGGCTGAGACCAAGAAGACGAACGCTGGTGACGGCGTGGAGCATTTGGAGGGTTCATGCGGTGCTGGTGGGAACGTGAAACGGTGCAGCCACTTTGGGAAGCAGTCTGGCTGTTCCTCAAAAGATTAAACACAGAAGTTACCTATGAGCCAGCAATTCCACTCTTAGGTAAACACCCAAGAGAAATGAAAACATGCTTCTACACAAAAACTTGTGCATGAACAGCCATAGCAGTAGCACTATTCATAATGGCCAGAAAGTGGAAACACGCCGTTAAGGAATAAATGGATAAATAAAAACGGGTCCTGCCATACAACGGAACATTATTTAGCAATAAAAAGGAGTGAAGTACTGATACCTGCTACAACGTGGATGAACCTTGAAAATACACTCAGTAAACGAAGCCGGTCCTGAAAGGCCACCTATCGTGTGATTCTATAAAACCTCCCAAACAGGCAGCTTAGCGCTGGGTGCAGCGGGGAAATGGAGGGTGACCGCTAAGGGGCACAGAGCTTCTTTGGGGGGTGGTAAAAATGTTATAAAATGGATTGCGGTGATAGTTGCACAACTTGGTGAATATGCAATACTAAGGGACCATTGGATTGTACGTGTTAAATAGGGGAAGCAAATGGTATGTGAATTATATCTCAGTAAAGCTATTATTATTAAAAAAAAAAAAAAAGACAAGCTGAGGTTTCCAGGAAAAGTGGAGTTTTTTCAAAGTGCTAGTGAGTTCATAATGGTAACACAGTCCTTACAATGGGGAGCTATCCAATAATTTACCTTAAAAACATTGCTTCTAACCTGAACAAGACCTTTCTCCGTGTTTGGTCCACTTTCGCCCCTTCACCCGCGCCCACCCGGCTCCTCCTTCCCTCGGGTCCCCTCCAAGGGTCACCGCGCGCCTTCCGGGCGCCCCGGAGCGCGCGGCCCGGGTCCCCAAGGGCGTGGGGCTCCGCCGACGGGGCGGGCCCGGGGGCGGCCGCTGTGACCCCGGGGCGTGTGCAGACACCGCCTCCTCTGCCACCGATAGGTCCCACCCCGCCTCGGCGACCCGCGGGCCGGGGGCGGGGAGAGGCGGCGCGGAGGCCGCGCGCACCGCCCGGCGCCGCTCGGAGGCCGGGGAGGCTTCGGGCAGCCGCGCAGGTCGAACGCGGGATGTGGGCGCCGGGCGGCCCGCCGGGGCCCGCGGGCTGGGACCGCCGCAGGGTGGGCGCCAGGCTGCGCGCGGCCCTCGCGGGGCTGCACGAGCTGCAGGGGCTCCGCGCCAGGCAACAAGCGCGCGTGTGGGGCGCCCTGGCCGTGCAGCCCCCGCCCGGGCCCGCCGCCCCCCGCGGCCCCCGCGCACACGAGCTGCGGCTGGAGGCGGCGCTGGCGGCGCTGCAGGAGCAGCTGGTAAGGAGCGCGTGCGGGGGTCGCGGGGCCGCTCCGGGCGCGCGGGGCCGCGGGGACCCGGTCCACCCGGCAGGCAACAGGCGGACGGGCCAACCGACCGATGGGGGGGCACCCTCGGCGATTTCGAAGGACGCAGCTCGGTCCCGAATGAGAGGGACGCGGAGGCCCGAGGCGCGAGGCTAGGCATCCGGGCCCTGAAAGCAGCCCGGCCGGGCCGCCCGCGCCGAGCCGCGCATCGGGGCTGCGCCCGGCTCTGCCTACTTCCCGGCGCAGACCGACTTTAGGATGTACTCCTGTTGGTTGGAGTTTTGCTGATAAGAACGCATTAAATCGGTTTCCCCTGCTGGGGGCTACTAGGGATCCTGGTGTCCTGCGCCCGGTGCCAGCCTCTCCCTGCTGCGTGGGTCTGGGGACAGCAGTGCCAGGGTGCCAAGTGTCCCCCGAATTGTCCCCAGTGATGTGCTCAGGTTGAGCTCTGGGGTCGTGTCACTGTAATGAGATGGTGGGGAGAGCGTGTATCCGATGAGGGCCTCTCCGACTTTAAAATGTAACCTGACCTATGAAAAGAGGTGTGTCCTCTGAACGCAGAGGCGGTGGAACCCCGCTGGGCCTCCTGGGCCTGCTTTCCCACCGGGCTTCTCCCCCCTGGGCTCCTCCAAACGCGGGTCCCTTTTGTACCACTGAAGACACTCCTCAGGTGATTGCCTCAGTTATTTATCCAATGTATGGTTTCACCTCATGTATTGGAAAAAACTCAAGAGTTTTTGCAGGGTTGCAGTGTTTTCTAAAGGAAAAATTAGAAGGCTGCATAGAAAGATGTCTATTTGGTAGAGCTGACTGTAGTACTCCAACGGGAATGTCTTTTAAATGAGAAATTAAATCTGCCCTGTTTGAAGGCTGCTGTCTTTACAAAGTAGCCTGGATGAAGCTGCTGCTTTGCTACCAGCTTAGCGCAGTCGTGTCAATGATTTGTTAGCTGCTTCTGGATTAGAGAATCAGGAAGCTCAGCGTCTTAAGATGTGTCCCAGGACTCCCGCGATCTTCCCACATGGCAAGGGGGGGCCCTAACTGCGCAGCCTCTCCTCCTGTGATTCCGCGGCTGCTAGCAAAGGAGGGAGCTAGTTACCGAGTGGAACTTCCATAGGCTTCTCACCCCCCATCTTATCCAGTCACAGCTGCAGGTTTAGCTTACCTGTGTGTGTGTGGGTGTGTGTGTGCGTGCGTCCTACCTTCAACTGGAGCTCGGAGGGGCACACAGAGCCTGCAAAGATGCATGACGTGCGTGTGGCAGGAAGGAGCTTTGCGATGCTGCTGTGAGTTGTTCTGTCGGGGGAGCAAGAACCCAGTTGATGATTAACTTGGCTTAAGTAATGTACAGACCAGACTTGTGAGTCCTCAGCCTCTAATTACGGGGAGCCTTTTGGGAGAGAAGATCAAACAGGTTTTTTTGTTTTATTTATTTATTTTTTAATGTGGGGACCAGAAGGAACACGCACCCTTTGTCTTGAAACTTTGTTCTTGGCACAGATTATGTGATCAAAAGAGAAGAAGAATTGAATGTGTGTGACACCAGCCCGGCGATTAACACGTTCACATTTTTCTTACAGAGAAAAAAGTAGGAGTGATCCTAGTTCTATGATGCAGGGTACAATCAAAAGGCCTTCATCTCCAGCCCCAGGTCCACACTTCAGTAACTCCCGGCTAATCGGGGCCCCTCCTACCCACACCCCGGGGTTAACCGGGGCATGGGTCACCATTCAGGTGTGGAGACAGGAAGAACTTTTATCTGACCCAGATAAAAGTTTTGTCCCACAGACATTCCCAAGTGAGAATGAGCTTGAGCATTTTGGAGGGGGGGGGGGGATTTAAACTGCAATTAGGAGAAGTCATCACATTAACACTTACCAGAACGAACGAGCTACACCGTTTTAATTGCCGCGTCTACAGTCACAACAGGAAGCGCGCAGTAGGTACTTAGTATTTGTTGAATAAATAAATGAGCGAGTTTTACTGCTGTAACAAAGCGGAAGATGATTTCAGTATTTACTATCTCCACGTTCTGTATTTCTAAGCTAATGTAACCCCCATGACCTCTGACCAAAGCAGCCCTTACTGTTTGGCCAGTCCTGTGCTCACCTGTCTGTGCCTTCCAGGGAGGTTGTCATTCCCCGAGAAGAGGCTGCCATTCCCATTTATGTAAGCGTTACGTTCCCAGCAACACTGACTTGGAAAGATTTGGATACCCCAGAGGAGCCTGGAAGCTCCATCTCCCACCAGGAGGCGCCAGCGGTCACCCCAGGTGGGATGTGAGGAAAGGCTCTGGGGACCTGCAGGGATACTGGTGCTGGAGAATCTGCTGGTGGTTGTTTTGCTGGTCACGGCTTGCCCTGACCCTGAGTGGCAGCATCTCCTCCTCCCTGGCAGGTGCCGGCATTAAGCACTGCAGGAAATGAGGGTCTGACTCTGCAGCTGTAATCACGACGTCTGGTGTTTTCCTTGGACCGACCATGCTTGCTCCGTGACCTCTCAGGGGAACGAACTCGCTCAGGGTCACAGAGGAGGGGGAGGCATCCACGGGGCTGGGCAAGGCTTCCTTCTGCGGCACTCGTGCTCGTTATGCCCCAGGCTAATCTGTGACCCTGGCCCTTTGAAGGACCTCTTTTCAAGCTAGGGAGTAACATTTACCCACCCACAGGGCACTTGCAGTGCCGTGGAACTCATGCGGAAAATGCTTCCTGTGCGTGTTCTCAGCTTTCAAGGAAAGAACAGAGGTGTTTTAGATGCCATCTCTGTATCCTGAACTTTGGGACGTTTTTCATTTTTGTCCTCTCAATCTGCCGTAAAGGTTGAGAAGGCTGGAAAGCCGAATTGTAGATGGGGAGCAAAAGGGCAAAGCAGGTGGAAATCGCATCAGTCTTTCATGGCGTGTAAAGTCCGCATCTCGAAGAAAGGGCTAAGCCAGATACTTGTTTTGAATGGCATTCCCTGGGTAGAAGTTCTCAAACTTTTGTGGTCATAAAAAATTGGTCCCAGGGAAGCTTGTCAAAATGCAGATTCCCAGGAGTGCTCTAGAGTCTGAGTTAACGGGTGTGGCAGGGAGCCCTGGGGTCTGTACGGATGCCCCGGGGCTCCCAGCTCCTGGGAACCGGGCTGTGCTTTCCCTCACACCGGACCCCCTGCCCCTCGCCCAGGTTCAGGGGATTCAGACAGGATGTGCTGCCCTGCCCCTGAGCCTGGAGGCCTGCGGTGAGTAGGGAGGGCTGGTGGCCACACAGACTGGCTCGCTGCTCTGGAGGGAACCCGTGTGACATCGCTGTAACACATTTTCCCTGCAGAAATACATGGAAGTCGATGCTGTGTGCCTGGCTCCGCAGTGGGGTATGCTCAGTCCTGGTGCCGTGAGGAACCTTTGACTTAGCACAGAGTTAGAGACCGAGGAGTTAGTGAAAAGCGGAGACATAAAAACCCCCAGCGAGGGACGGGGGAAGGGTTACGGAGGACAGTGCCAATCCTGGGTGACAAAGCCCTGTCGCCATGCAGCGGGGTCCTGGGGACGCACCCGGGGGTCTGCATGGCTGTGCCCCTCAACGCTAGTCAGAAGCCACCAGCTGCAGGCCGGGCTGGGCAAACATTAATGACAAAGCAATTATTCCAGCACAAACACGCCAGGGTCAGTTTTCCAGGGGGGAGGGGGATTGGAGAGGGAGGAGAGAAGCCAACTATGGAATCCAGAGAGGTCCCCCTTCAGAAGAAAGAGGACATCGTGATTTGGAAGAGAAGGGGTCAAAATCCATGTTTATAAACGTCGAAGCGTGGTCAAACAGAGGAACTGAACTCTCCGCCAGTACCGTGGTCTCATTTTACGACATTAGAAGAAAAGTCATTTGCAGTAAAAATTCCCGCCGTTTGTCTGAGCGTTTTTTACTTGGGTAGTGATGGGCCGGGAGCCCACCTTTGCTGCCCCCGCCGCTCCGGCTGTCAGGTAGTGCCGACCTGGGGAGCGTTTCCCTTTGTGAAAACGTGCCAGGATGTTGAGGCTGCTCTGGGTGGTCCTGGGTGTGTACGGTTTGATTAAATTCTGGTTTTCTGCAGTGTTATGTTTACAGATACTATTACCTGAGGCTGGGAGACTCTCTTGCTACAAGACTTGGAGGTTGTTCTGAGACCCTTGCACTGGGTCCAGAGGAAAGTGGATTTGGGTGTGGTGGTCTGCCACTCACCAGGTGCTGGGCCCTCGGCCCCTACCCCTGGTGGTATGGGAACAGTCTGCGCCAACGTAGTTCTCCCGTAAGAATCAAGTTACCGCCACCTGCTTCCCCCTTGGACTGACTTCTCAGATTATTGAAGCTACTGAAGTAATTCCTCATTTCCTATATAAGAATTTGAAACACAATTGATCATTTTCTCAAACAGGGTGACCGGCATAATTGCATTCATTAATTATTTGCCTTAAACTTAATTGCTAATCAAAACAAGAAATTGAGGTAGTGGACCTTGAAAACAAGGTGAAGTTTTATCCCTGAAGGCAGGAAGTCAGCATTTATGCAACAGTGTTGTTTTACAGACGTATGATTCACGTGTGTGTGTGTGTATTGTGAGCGTTAGCCACATGCGTGTGCTGTGTGTATATTACATGATTTACACACACGGATATGGGTGGTCGACACTCACAGTAACCCGCTTTACAGCCAGGGAAGCTGAGGCCTGGAGACGCTAGAGCCTCGGAGGACAGAGTTGAGATGTGGACCCTAAGACCAGAAAGACCCTGCCTCCTGGGGCAGGTGTTCAGGCTGCGCTGATCCCAGGCGCTGGGCTCTCTCCTCCTGCAGCGTCCCTCCCTCTTCGCTGAAAGCCCTGCAGAACCGTAACCGGTCAAAATGCCACCTGTGGTATGGGAGCTAAGACGCTGCAGAGCAGGGCCTTTTTCTCTCCTGGGGACTTTCCTGTCCCCCTGAAGAGCCGACAGCTCAGCCCCCCCAGGTGCCGTGGACGGGCTGCGGTGAAGGAACGTGGTGATACAGGCACCAAACGCAAGGTCCACGAGGCGCGAGCCCGGGAAAGTAGACTCTTACGTAGAAAAAGACATTGAAAATATTATCGGTGGCTCCTGCCAGAGGGGGTGTCCTTGGCTGCTTTTGGTCCTCATTCCACTCTCATAAGCTGTATTACTCCGTATTCTTATAAAGAAATGTCTAATGCAAAATTGCTGGCAAAGAAAAGTCTGCACTTGGGAAGACATGCTGGAGGCGGGAGGGGTCCTAGAGACGGTGTCCGGCCTGAGGAAGGGGGAGCTGTCAGGTGGGAGCTGGCCTGTGGGTTTGCGGGGTTAAGTTGTATGTGTGCTGTAGCTTCACGTGGAGCCTCCAGTTTCCACCTCTGTACACAGAGCAGTTTTATGTCTCCCTGTTTTCCTTCTGAGAACCGTTTAAGACTTCAGGACGTCGGCCTGAAAACCCACTTGGACCAGCTGGACCAGCAGATCAGCGAGCTGCAGCTGGACGTGCGCAGAACCTCCAGCGAGGCCCCGGACAGCGACAGCAGGCCCAGCTCGGGTATGGCGTCCACTCGGGCCCTGGACCACCTGTCCCTCACCCCAGGGCGCGGCACTGCCCGGCAGGGCTGACAGGGTGAACCCGCCTCTGTGCCCAGGCCACCGGAGGGTCAGGAGCTGTATGCGCGCCTGGAAGAGCACGTTATTGGAGAATACTGAAGACGAGATACTTTTAATACTTTTATTTAAATGCGCTTGGGAAAACGGGGAGAGAGAGGGAGAGAGTGGGTGTGTACATACTCGTTGTTTAATTGGAAAAATATTGCTTTTGATGGAAAAACCCCATGAGCTTCTCGCCTGCCTCTGGCTAAGACAGATTCTGTTCATGTTGAACCAGCATGGAGATTGTAAATAATAACTTTTATGTGACAGCAAAAGTATTTTTTTTTTTAAGTCTACAGTCTAAAATCAGTACAGTCTCCTCTCCTGCGGCCCTGTGCACCCTCCTTTCGAGGTCACGTAGCGATGGTTAGGGTCGTTCTGACCTTCATGGTCCTGGGCACATGGGCTTTCTCTCCAGATTCCAGGCTCAGACAGCAGCTCAGACGGCAAACCCAGGAGACCAGCGTCTTCCTAAGTACAGTGTTCTCTGCCGTGTCTTTCTCTTCTTTTCAGTTTGCAAAATCCTGTCACAGTCTGTGTTGTCAATCATGTAGCAGGGCCGGGCCGGGGGACCTCCCCAAACGCTGCCCCTTCTCTGGTGGCTGCCTCAGATGAGCTTGGCGGGCACGAGGAGGGGCGGGGGAGGATGCCAGCCTCCCTCTTCCGGGGCTGGAAGCCGGAGGTCACACGGGGGGACGTGAGCCACTCGCCCAGGAGAGGGATGAGCAGGTGGTGGGCAACAGGAGACACTGGTGGGGAGGCGTCCTTGGCATTCTGGCCCCGGGCACCTCCCCGGCCCGGTCCCCTCCCCGCCCCCGGGCCCACTTCCCTGAGACCCCCAGCCCCTCAGCGCGGGCCCCCCAGACCACACCGACAGCCTCTGCGCCCCTGTGCAGGCTTCTACGAGCTGAGCGACGGCGGGTCCTGTTCCCTGTCCACCTCCTGCACGTCTGTGTGCAGCGACTGCGTGTCCTCCTCTCTGGGCGCTGTGCTGCCTGCCACCCCGAAGGCCAGGCCCAGCGCGGGGGACTGCCGGCCCCGGTCAGCAGATGAGACCACGGTGTGTGGGGTCCCCCTGACTGCGTGGGAACCCCAGGCCAGTGAGGGGGGCACCGGCCAGCTGCTGCAAGGCGAGTCCCGGCCCCGCCCAGTGTCCACAGGTAAGGGGAGGTGGGAGCAGGGGCGGCGCCAAGCCCTATACACGGAGGGGTGCGGTCCCCGAGCCCCATACACGGAGGGGTGCGGTCCCCGAGCCCCATACAAGGAGGGGGGCGGTCCCCGAGCCCTATACATGGAGGGGTGCGGTCCCCGAGCCCCATACAAGGAAGGGGGTGGTTCCCGAGTCTCATATTTTCTGTGGGCTTTTTTGGGTTTTGGATGGAGGTAGGCATCAAACGCCCACCTGTGTTCCTTGTAGCAGGGCTGTTGCAATAAAAGGCTTCTCGTCTTACTTAAAATGAACATCCGTTCACACCCTTCCACGGCCCTCGTGGCCACTGCCGGGGACTAGGGTGGGAGCAGCGCTGCAAGTGGGCGTTGAGAGAGTTCACTTCACACGCAGTTTCCCCCCACTGGCCAGGGAACAGCCTTTCTTTTTCTTCCGAGTGTCCCAAAAGGAAAAGATGCGTCTTATTCCTCATGCTGGACCTGGGCCGCTAGGGTCCGTGGGCTGTCTTTTTTGCACATCTGTGAATGCCTCAGGGAAGGTCTGTTCCGAGCCCTTGTCCCGATGGCCGTGTGGTCACCGGCGCCCCATCTCCCTCGGCGTCCTACGCACCTTCAGTGAACAAGGGCAGGAACTGAACGTTAGGGTCTAGGACTCGCCTTCTAGGCTGTGACTGGAAGGAACGTGATGGGAGCCGGGTGATGGGGCGTGTACAGCAGACACCAGCGTGTCCAGGCGTGGAACGTGCAAGGCCGGGGCCTCGTCCTGCGCGGGGGGAGGGCCTCGTGCCCCAGGATTGTGCTTGCTTCTTCCCTTATTTATGTTTTGTTCTTTTTCTCCTTCCCAGGTGACCTTGAAAGAGCCCTGCCGGCTGAAGTGGGGCTCCAGAAAGCCAGGGCACACCCCAAGGCCACTTCCTTCCTCTGCCACGGCATGGACCCCAAGTACCAGTGTGACCTGGTGTCCAAGGGGGGCAGGGAGGTGTACCCGTACCCCAGCCCCCTGCACGCCGTGGCTTTGCAGAGCCCCCTCTTTACTCTGACCAAGGAGACCGCACCGAGCGATGGCCACTTGCCCCCCAGTCAGCCCCTCCCTGGCGCCACAGGTCCGAGCCCCATTCGGACTGGACTGGGCCTCGAGGCTGGCCCAGCCAGCGCCTACATAGAGAGGCTGCTGCGACTGCAGGGCCGAGGGCCCCCTGCGAGGGGCAGTGTGGTTGAGCGTGGGCCCCCAGGACGGGAGGCGTCCCTATCCCCGCAGGGGCTCGGGGTCCGGGGGGCGGACAGTGAAGGTGGCCTGGAGAAGCCGGTGTGCGCCCGGGGGAGAGCGGAGGTGGGAGGGGAGGCCCAGAGCGGGGCCGCCCGTGGGGACAGCCTCGAGCAGCCGGGGCCTGTGCCCCTTGTACGCACCCTGCACCCCAGCAGCCGTCCAGAGGAGGGCCCCAGACCCTCGCGCAGCTGCGTGCACCGGGAGGCCCGTCCAGGCTCCCCATGGCTGGGCTGTGGCCAGGCCCCTGCTCCCTGCTTGCAGGGTCAGCAGCCAGCTCTCCATGGCTGGACGGGCAGAGGCAGGTCGCCGGGCGGGGGGGCGGGGGGGGAGGGCCCCCCTCGGGCCCCTGGACACTGTGTCCGCCCGCACTTTGCTGCCAGAGGAGCTCTCCCTGTGGGGCCCCCCAAGGCCAAGCCTGTGAAGATCAAGAGGGGGGCCAGCGACAAGGCGCTGAGGCTTGGGGGGCCGCAGCTTCAGTGGGGCGCCCTCGGGGGCCCCCAGCCGCCCCCTGAGTCGGGAGGTGGTCTCAGGAGGCCCCTCCTGGCCAGGGCGGCGCCCGGCCGGTCCTGCTCTGAGTCCAGCCTCTACCCCATGTCTGTCTTCGTCCCCCTGCTGGTGGCCCGACCAGAGGGTCACCAGGTGTCAGCTCAGGCCTTGTTCCCCTTGGAAGCAGCCCCGCTGGTGGCAAGCAGAGGGGAGGCCCGGAGGAAGCAGCGCAGGTGGCAGTCCTCCGTAGAGATCTCAGCCCGGTCCCGCCCGGACCCCAGCCTGGGGCCCCATAGGCCGGCGGCCCGGAGAGGGGGTGGCCCGCGGCCCGTGTGCACCAGACCCAGGCCCAGGCTGCCCCGCCAGGACGCCCGAGCCCGGAGCGGGTCGGACGGCTCGGAGCGCTCGGCCGAGTGCGCGTCCCTCTTGCGCTCCACCGTCGCGGAGAGCAGCGGGGACGAGGCCAGCGACCACACGGCCAACCGCTTCGGGGACGCGGAGTCCAGTGGCAGCACCTCGGAGGGCAGCGGCCAGGGCGGGGGACGCTCCAGCCAGCGGGCCCCGGCCAGCTCCAGGCCCCCTCTGCCGCCGGTGCCCAGGCTGTGCCGTGTCAAGGCCTCCAAGGCCCTGAAGAAGAGGCTCCGCAGGTTCCAGCCGGCTGCTCTGAAGGTCATGACCATGGTGTGAGGTCGCGGGGCGACAGCAGGGCCTGTCCGGGCCCGGGAGCCACAGACACAAAGGGACCTTTCGTGGCTGAGGACGGGTCCAGCCTCGCACGGTGTTAGACGTGCAGGTCTGTGTCATCTGGACACTTTGCTTGCTCCCCGAAGCTGCCCTTCAAAAGGAGTCCCCTCAGAGGAGATGATGGGCCCGTCCCTGGTGCATCCCCCCCCAGGTTAGGCTGTGACTTTGCGCACGTCACCCCACCTTGGCCCCAGTGGAGACCTTCACCCAGAACTCTGGGACTGCAGATTCGTCGGGGCGCTGGCCTCCCAGCTGCCTGTGCCGTGAGCCCCGTGCTTGCTTCCCTCCATCCTGTTCCACTTGGGCTGGGCGCTCGGTGTACCCCAGCCTGTTGAACAGTTTCCCCGCAAAAGCGTTCCCTTTAAGAAATGGTCGCAGGACTGCGCTGTGGAAACTGGGTTGGACTCTGAATCCAGGTCAAACCCTCAACATGAATAAACAGCCGATTATGCCTTTGTCTTTGCAAGTCAGTCTTTCCCTTTTAGCCTCCCTGCCCTCAGGAACGTAGTAGGTGCTCAGCAAACCCTAATCCTTCCCCATCATGTGGACACTCTTTCACCCGAGGTGGGAAAATGCATTTCACATGAGTACGCTCCACAGTCTTCCCAACACTCCTGAATTGAGCATAAAAATGCTTTGGAAAAGAAACCCTTTTATGGTGTTTATTTTTCAAAGGGAATTTCCCTCAACTTTTCAGGAAGGTAGGATTTTCAGGGAAGCTGCCTGCGGAGAGCAGCATCTTCAGTTCGTGAAGCAGTTTTATCCTGAATTATTCAAAGCTGCTTCTGAGGGCCTGGAGGTGGAGAGAAGGCATGGGGGAGGTGGGGAACGTCTTCCCCAGTAGCCCACGTGGGGCTCTGGCCCGCCACAGCCCCACCCTGGGGCTAAATGCACCGTTGGTAGGAACTGTTGAAGGAAAACGGTAAGAAAACAGGCTAAAATGGTAGTAGATCTTGTACTAGACATTCGACATTCATGTAACGAACAGCTAGTTTCAGGACGCACTTCAGGGATTCACACTTTAAAAAGATTAACATTTTAGAACAAAGAAGTCCACCTGTTTGACCTGGGCAGAGGTTTCCAAAAGTGAAGGAGAGTGGCTGCTTTCTGTCACTCTCTTTCTTTCTGTCTCAAAAGTGCAACCATTTCAAAGGGCCCAGAGCAGACTTGGAGTCTATCTGGATAGAATTCCCACGTGGGCTTCACAGAATCCGCTTACTAACAGAGGTGAAAGGGTCTTCCTGAGCGTTCTATAAAACTGCTCTGATATTTGGAGGAAAGCGTCAAACCCACCCATGGTGGAGGTTTTGGATAAAAGATAGTACACAGGGTATTTTCTTTAATGGTCTAAATCTCAACCGTGTGGCACAAGAGGCGATGGGAACCCAGTATTTGCCAGGGCCGCTGAGCAGGCGAGGGTCCTGGGAGAGGATCCAGAGCCAGGCTTCTGGCCCCGCCTCGGTCCCAGCAGTGTCCACAGTCTGTGTCCCTTGCCGGCCACCCCAGAGACATGGCCGTGAAGCTCCCTTTACGGAGTGTGTCCTGCTCTGTTTGACATTATCTCTTGCGTCTGTTGGAGTTTTTCTCAATTCGGGGGCTTTGAATGCCGTATTTGGAAACTGCAGACTTCCTTCGTCCTCAGCAGGACCCCCGTCCTTGTGTCACAGGAGAGGACCCTCAGGCTGTGTCTCTGGCCAAGATCATGTGAGATCAGTGCTGAAGGGGATGCAGTGGGTTCGGGCCCCTGGGGATTTCTGACAGTGTTTATCTTTCTCAGAAGCCAGGCTCCATTTCCTCATGGTTCAGGTTCCAAAGCACAACCAGACAGGAATGCGTCCCCGCCCAGAAGATGCCGGGCCTGTCTGTGCAGCCGGCAGACTAACGGGGCAAACTAACCATAAAACCCATGCAGACTCCACGCAAAATGCAACCGCGGCATCTGCGACAGAGAGCCTCAGTGATGAGATGTCAAATCAGTCATCAGTCAGTGTCCCTCCCTCCCTCCCTCTCTCTCTCTCTCTCTCTGTCTCCTTCTCTTTGATCCTCTCTCTATCTGTCTGTCTCTCTCCATCTGTCTTGGTCTCTCCCCAGCCTTGCAGACACACACACACACACGCACACACACACGCACACACACACACAACACACACACACGCACACACACACACACACACACACGCACACACAACACACACACGCGCGCACACACACACACGCACACACACACACACACACACACCTGTCTGCCCAAGGCCTGAAGCTGCTTCCTCTCCGGTGCTCTTGCATTTACTCTCTGGCAGGTTTACAGTAAATAAATATGACTGTAGGTGCCGTGTCTTCCCATCTGCCTGGGGCCCAGGTGCCTTTGCTTCCCCACAAATTCAGCAGAAGGACACAGCCCAGGGTTCGGCCCCGCTGGGCCACAGTTAGCTATTATGAGGCCCCAGGCGTCTCCGTAACCTCCCTGGGTTTGCTTCCTCTTATAGAGTGAGGTTGTTTATGCCTCAGGGTTTGCCGGGAGGAGTACATGAAAGGTGCTGAAAACGGGCCCGGTTCTGCCCGCCGACCACCACGTCGGGCTCCTGACAGGAGCCCAGGCAGGGGACCCCGCAGGCCGCAGAGCCGAGGGACTGGACAGGCCAGGAGGCCACGGGCGCAGAGGAGGCTGTGGGCAGGGAAAGAGCACACAGAGGGTCAGTCAGCGAGGGTCTCTGACCCACCCCGAGCATCACCCCCGCTCCGCCAGGCAGGCGGCATCTTCCGTGGCAAGAACCATGGGGGAGGGCTCTTTGGGGAAGTACTTTAAAGCACAGAGTTAAAGTCGAGATCATCGGTGATAAGGAGGCAGAGTCAGTCCCCAACCCAGTCCTGAAATTACAAAACAGAGTCTGAGGGGCTATAAATTCAGGGAAGAAAAATACTTAAGGGAGGCAGAAGGTCCAGGGCAGAATGTGCAGAAGAAAAGATTAACTGAGACATTCCATTCACCTGCCTGCGTATTTTATATTTCTCACATATGTTTCTTCTGAACAGATACGGTCGTAACTGCTCAGCGTGAAGGGAGAATAAAGCAGGAAGCTCCCCTGCGCAGAAGATAGCTGTGACATGGGGGAGGGGCGATTATTAGGTGATGGGTGACCCTTCACGTGCGTTTGAAGACAGATGAGCTACTTCCTCATCCCTAAAGCCTTTAAAAAAGAGACAATTTACTGCTTGACTTTGGGGATCATTAGAAAGCATTTGTAACTTCCAGCATGATTGAAATACAAACATTTTAGCAAAAAAGTAAATATATAAAAGGAGAAGCTAGTTCTTTCTAAGTATCAACGTCAAGCTAAGGTAGAAATTAAATTCATAAGAAGGAGAGAAAAAGGATAATTATGTCAGAGAAGATACCCCAATTGTTGTATCAAATCATACTGCAAAATTTGAGGAAACAGAATCTTTATCTTTTATGACCGACTGAATGCACTTGTTCCCCAAATTCGTATGTTGAAGCCCGAGCCCCCAGTGGGATGGCATTTAGAGGCGGGGCCTTGGGGGACAGTTAGGGCAAGATGAGGTCCTGAGGGCAGGGCCCCCAGCGGGATTGGGAAGAGGTCACGTGGGCACACGTGGCTGTAGTTACAGGCCAAAAACAACACCAACCCCACTGGCACCACCATCTCTAAATTCCCGTGAATTAAACCACCCAGTCCATGGTGTTCTGTCACAGCTGCCCCCTTTGTACGCACAGAAGAGAACGTGGGAAGAGCTGAGAGAGCACTTAGGACCGGAGGAAAGAGAAACTTACTTCCTGCATCTTCTTCTTATGACCAGGAGGGTAGCTGGGCGACTAACCCGAGGCTGTCTTCATCCATCTGGTCAGACACATTCACTGAGCACCCACTGTCTCAGGAGCCGTGCCGCCTGCTGTGGGGTGACAGGAAAACACGGGGCGCCCGCGCTGGGGAAGCTTTGTGTCTCACTGGAGGAAATAAGCAAACAGCAAGGGCGACCAAGCAGCCCCTGAAGAGGCCAGTGCCCATGCAGTGGGGCCCGAAGAAGCAGAGTTTGGACTCCGTGTGGACAGCACAGTTAGAGGTTTAACTGGGAGAAGGCGGTGCTGCGCTGGGCTGGGCTGGGCTGGGGGGCTGAGGAGGGAAGAGGAGGGGGACGGGGGAGCGGAGGGCTGAGCAGGTGCCTGGAGCTGGGGGGGGAGGGACGCTGAGTGGTCCTGGTGGGGTGGACCCAGGGGGTCCAGG
The DNA here is from genome assembly GCF_949987515.2 of Delphinus delphis. Taxonomy (NCBI): domain Eukaryota; kingdom Metazoa; phylum Chordata; class Mammalia; order Artiodactyla; family Delphinidae; genus Delphinus; species Delphinus delphis. Next base: position 1,758,697 of record NC_082696.1, read on the forward strand.
TCCCAGCCCATATGCGAGAGGGGGTGGGCCACCATCAGTAAGCAGCGTCACTAGCGCCCGCAGAGTTGGGGCGGGTGGGGGATGGGAGAGCTTCCGGGGGAAAGGGGGTGCAGGTGTGATGGAGGCCAGGGGGCAGGGGAAGCTGGCAGGGTTACTGCAGGTAACCTGATGAGATGGGTGAGGCGCACTTGGGGGTCCTCACCTGGTCCTGAGCTGGAAGCAGGGACAGAAGGTGGGGCAGCTGTCCGTCGCAGGGCGGTCCTGCCTGGCTGCGGGTGCCGATCGTCACAGCTGTTCCTGCGCAGCTTCCTCGTAGACGGCCTGTGCAGACTGCAAGCCGGCTTCCTGTGGGTCTGACTCACGGGATGTTTAGTGGAGACGAGGGGAGGGCTGGCTTCCTGGGCAGGTGGCGAGGCTGAGGCTCCAGCCCCGTGTTCACAGGAGGTCTGGCCGCTGGTCGGTGTGTGCTTGGTCTCTCGGAAGCCAGGAGAACCTGCTAGACTTGTGTTTGGAGAGGCCTGTGACCCAGCTGTGCTGAGATGGGTCTGAGGAGAGACAGGAGGTCCGGCCCCGGCCAGGGCCCCGGGCAGGGGCGTGGCGGGGACCGGCGCCACGGTGAGAGGTGCTGCGGAGGGGTGCACACGTGGCAAGACACGCAGCTCGTGGCCATTCTGTGGTCAGGGAGCCCGCGGTCTCTTGCAGAAGCCACCGAGGCAACGTGGCATAGAATCCAAGAACAGCTCCGGAGTCCTCCCAGCGTCGTTCATTTGCCCCAGTGAGGAATGAGGGTTCTCACTGAGACAAGAACATATTCTTATCTCTGAGAGGAACATCCCTGTAGAAACAAGAATTTCTAATCAGAATCTTTTTCCATCTTTAAAATTTGACTCTCTTTTTAGTTTGTTATTCCCTTTTATTTTTTATTCCGTTTTATTTCCCTTTTTATGTTTCCTTCAGCCATGGTCTCCTAACCAAGGGTAAAATCCACAGCAAATCCACACTTAACAAATCATTAACCCTATTGCACTTTCACTTCATTTTCCTTAATTATTTTCCTCCATCTCCGTGCCCTCGCCCCATCTGGGGACACATGCTGGATTTTCAAATTCGGTCTCTGTGACACACTGCACCTCCTGGGTGACAGGCGACGGTGGCAGCATCTCCGGTTGGTGACAGTAGTGGTGTCAGTCCCTGCTAACACGGCAGCACCCCCATCGCCAGTCTTGTCGCGGCTGCACATCCCGGGTTGGCATGCTTGCTGACAGAGAAGGAGGAGGAGAACGCACACCTGGAGCCTGGAGGACCAGAGGCCAGTGCAGGGGGCTCACGTGGACCACAGCGCGTCCACACGCGTGCACAGCGGAAGCCCCTTCCGCTCCGGTCCCCCCAACCAAGGGAGCCCCTAGGCTGTCTGTGATGAGTAAAGTCACTTCTAATCCCTAGTGATGCAGGGCAGTGCACAGCGAAGGGGCTTATTAAAGTACTAAGTACTCAGGCTGAGCCCCAGAGGCTAAGCGAGGATTTCCACCCTGGCCTGAATAGGTCTGGTACCCGCCAGAGCCCGGGCACTCCTGCTGTGTAACTGTGCAAAACACTTCTGGCAGCAGCTCTCTGAGCCACGTCTGGAGGACAGCCGGTCCTCAGCGAAACAGCATATTGTCCCCGTCATCTAATCAGCATCTGTATGACCCAGATGGTCCTGGAAGAGACCACAGCCTTCCCCATCCTTCACAACACCCGACGTTCCTGTTGCTTTTACACTGCTTTCCTGGGTCTCCGAGATCAAGTCTTTAAGTAGCTCAGCACGACAGTAACTTCCTTCAGGGAAGGTTTGTGTCTGGTGCACAAACGAGTCACTGAAAAACCGTCAAAACACAGAGTCTTCCTCTGGGACGTTTACAGGATGGCATCAGAGCACGCAGACAGCGGAACGCCTCCCTGCGGCGACCACGTACGTCCGTGTGCTGACAAATTCTGGACTCAGTTCACTAAGGGTGCAAAGCAAACACGTCTGTGTTTGGGGCGATCAGCCCTCATGATTTGCTCGACGCTGTAAACCAACACTTGCTTTGTCCAACCCTGGCAGGGAACATGAGACTGGCGGAGGGATTTCACCTCACTCCAAGTTGCAAAATTCAGGTGATGATCATAATAGTCCCTGGAGTCGGATTTCATTTCAATTTCATTTCTATTTATTCATTTGCTGTCAAGTATCTTTTTATTTTGCCACAGTTCAAACTGTTGGAAACATTGGGATTGGTAGGATCTGGAGTTGAGCGGATCCACAGAGTTTGCTTGTATTTAAGCCTGTTAGGAGCTCTTGTACGTTCCCCCGAAAAAGATCACATGCACAGCTAGGAAAGGCAACAAAAGCACATTAAAGAAACTGCCTTGTGTGTACACCTCCGTCACACATCTTCAGGAGGCTGTAGAAATCCAAACCGGCCACTTGATTGGCTGGGGAAACTGGGACGATATTAGAAGCCCGTTTAATACGAAGATTGTACTTTTCCATATAATTAAGGAAAAAGAGTTTATCATAGAAGTCTTAGGAGCCATTGGCTGAGAGGGTGTCGACTGTCTGGGTTAGGAGACATATTAACTCAGATCGATTGCGTAGCTGGCCGTGGCTGAGGTGCAGTATCTGCTATTTACTGTTCAAAAGTGTCTACGATTAATGGTTAATGTTCACACATTGCTTCCCCAGGGTTTCCCTTTGACCGTCAGGACGACTCTGTGATGTCGACAAGGTGGGCTCTTACACCGACACCACCTTTGAAAGCTGAAGGATCTAAAGCAAACGGGTGAGTGGAGAGCCAGGTCACCCCCGGCCGTCTTGTCCGAGGTCAGGCCCGTGGCTGCCCACTAGACACCTGCCAGGCCCATCAGGCTCACCGGTAGCCTCCACCGGGCACCACACTGGACTCGGAGAGAATGGAAGGTTCTCGGGTCACATCCGGCGGCGGGGGCACGGGGCCCAGGCCTTCACGTGCTGCTCGGGGGCTCCCCACGCTGGCCAGGCCCAAACTGACCTGCCCGCTCCTCTGAGGGCGGGCGTTAGGTTGGACCGCAGCGGTGCCCCGGGGAGCACCTTTCTGTCTTCTGTCCACGGGAGCAGAAGGGCTCCCGCAGACAGGGCCACGGCTTTTGCAGGAGCTTCTGCAATGATTGCAGGAGTTTCTGTGGCTTCTGTAACCTTTCCCTCAAATGCGGTGGCTTCAAGCAGCACAGATTGGCTGTCTTCAGGTCCTGGAGGTTTGGGTCCTGAATAGATCTCATGGGACTCAATCCAGGGGTCAGCAGGGCTGGCTCCTTCCAGAGAGTCCAGGGCAGAGTCAGTCCCTTTCCAGCTTCCGGAGGGGCCCGCGTTCCCCAGCTCAAGGCCGCTCCAGCGTCCACAAAGCCAACACCTTCAGGCTGAGTCCTCTCACACCACCGCCCCTGGTTTCCCCTCTCTCTGCCCCCTTGTCCACTTGTAAGGACACCTGTGATTACATAGGGCCCATCTCGAGGATCCAGAATCATCTCCCATCTCAGGTCTGCAGACCAGCGCACTTCGTTCCCCCTTTGCCCTGAGAGGTGACATATTCGCGGGCTCCGGGCACGAGGACGTGGGACGTGGACATCTTTGGGGCCGTTCTTCTGCCGACAGCAGAGGTTAGATTTCACTCCCCCAGCAGAGCGTGTGACTCCCTGTTTTCTCACTCCTTGCCAAGATTTTGTGTCACTGGAGTCTGTGATATTCCCCATCTGGTGGCTATGAAATGGTGCTTGGTTATGGTTTCAATTCTTGTTTCTCTGTTTACAAGTGAGCTTGAACATCTTTTCGTATTTTTATTTGCCTTTCGCCTTCCTTTTGTGAATTACCTGTACATATCCTTTTGTCCCGTTTTCCTAATTTTTTTTCACTGATATGTAGGAGTCTTTATAATTTAGAGACTAATTCTTGGTCAGCGATAAGACATAGGTGTTGCAAATATCACTTCCCAGCTGAGGGTGGTCTTGAACTTTGCTCGTAGATTTTTTTTGCGGAACACAAGGTTTTACGTCAGTGTAGACAAATGTGTGAATCTTTTCACTTATGGTTTGTGTTTTAAAAATCTTATTCATAGAATTCTTCTTTTGTATGATATTGCAAAGATCTTTTTATATTTATTAAAAGTTTAAAATTTTTGCCTTACCACATAGGTCTCTAGTCCACTGGTGTGTGTGTGTGTGTGTGTGTGTGTGTGTGTGTGTGTGTGTGTGTGTGTGTAAAGTTCTCCTAGTTTTGCATGTCCATCTTCCATGATGACTTCACCCCATCATGGACAAACCCAGTCTTCTCCCCCCGTCCTCAGCTCTGCTCCCTGAATACCCTCGCAGCACGCATGGGAGTATCTTTCTGGAGGGGTATCTGTTCTGTTCCCTGTTCATCCTTCCAACCTCCCAGGACCACAGATAAATTCTACAGCTGTTAATAAGTGCTGACTTGGCTGATATCCCAACTTTTCTTCTTCAAAGTTGTCTTGGTCATTTGGGCTCTTCATTCTTGCATGTGACTCACAGGGTCACCTTGTCAAGTTCTGTGAGAATCTTCTTTGGAATTTCCATGGAATTGCATTTAAGTGTGTAGATTAACTGGGGGGTACTGCCATCTTTATGACAGAGTCTCACTGTCACTTACCGTTTTTGTCTATTTTATGTATCTCAGTAAATTTTAAAATTTCCTCCTTAAGGTTTTGCCCATTTTTGTTACATTTATCACTACGTACCTTTTTTAATATTATAAATGAAATTGGAATTTTAATTTATGTTTTATAATTATTGAATGCTACGTGTGCTTGTGTGTGTGTGTACGTGTATCTGTCTTTTATTCCGCAACCTTCTTGAACTCTCTTATTAGTTTTAAGAGTTTTCCTGTGGCTTCTCTGGGATCTGCCCTGGATTGTACAGCCAAAACCAACCGTGTTTGTTTGGGCCAATAAATACCACTCTGCTTTCCTACCCAGGTTCTGAAGCGGCTAAACAGTAAGTCAAAATCCAAGCAGCCAGAAGTAGTAGCATCAGCTCTGCTTGAGAAAAAGCTGTTAGAGAATATATAACATCTGCAGACAAGTGGGCTTCCCAATAACGAACCCCGAATCAGCAGATGTGCCCCCGGTTATCAGACCGCTGGCCCTTCCCTGGGATTAGGGCCTAACCACTTAGCTGACCACATGTCTTTGGAAGGTGAGGGGCCCACATTCCCTGGGACAGACGGCTTCCCAGGGGCCGGGGAAGGTGACAGCCAGGCCTCATGCAAAATAAAACTTCGGAGCCCTGTTCAATTCAACTTGTCAGGATGTTTATTTGCCATTTACCGGCATTCCATGTACGGAAAAATTAAAAAGTTATCTTACTAGCATGAATGTGGCCGCTCGTGTTTATATCGTACAACCGGTTTCTACGGTAAACACAAGAATGCTAACTGTGCGGGCCCGTACTGCAGTTACACAATCTATACTTTGCAGTTCACCCTGCTGTGTGCACGGCTCCCAGCCCCTCCCGGGCGCACTGGTGAGTGAGGAGAGACACAAGGGAACGGCATCCGTGGGCGCCCACACTCCCCTCCTTCCCTGGCATCATTTCAGTATTAACAGAGGGAAGTTCTTAGGACACGTGGCCTTTGTTCCACAAAAGCACAGGTTGGAGAGGAAAGCGTGGGCTCTCGGGCCATCAGTGCCCAGGTACGGGGTCGTTACCTTGAACCCCCACCATCGAAGGCCCCCAAGTCCTGTGCTCACAGGCATTGTGGCTGCATTGTGGCCAACCAGACAGCGAGGACCATGCAGACACCTTCAGGCTCCACGTCCCCGGGATGCAACACAGGCCAAGACAAGATGGTTAACAAAGGAGCGTTTGTCAGTGGAGTCACCTCTGCCTGGAAGGAAGGGTTTGGGGAGGAGAAAGGTGCAAGAGAGAGAAGGGTTTCTCCCTAACAAACACCGACTGTAAATCTAACCCTGCATTTTCGATTTGCTTTTCTAGTATCACTCTGCCTGCTGGGACCTCCAGGGCCATGTAAACAGCACCCAGAAAGCAACAGAAAAAAGGCTAGTGAGCATTCTTTTACCATTTTAAAGAAAGTTCTTCTAATATCTCACAATTTTTTTGTGATTTTTGGTAAATACATTATTTATTTTTAGGTTAAGGAAAACTTCTCTTCTGATTTGAATACACAAATATTATTGAAAAATGGTGTGAAATTTTAATATTTTTTAGATTATCGTGGTTTTTTCTCCTGTCATCTCTTAATAAAACGAGTTGCATTAATAAAATGTTAACCCAATCGTGCATGCGTGGAATGAACAATATTGGCTGTGAAGATTTTGTTTACACTCTTGTAAATCATTTTATTGTGGAAAGTTTTAAACATATACAAAAGGAGAGAGAATAGGACTTCCAGATGCCCACCGTATGGTTTCAACACGTGTCTTTTCATCTGTACCCCACCTGCGTTCCCACCACCACTCAGACTTCTGCCAAGTCCAGACGTGAAATTATTACATGCGTTTTTTTTTTTTTTTTAGTGCCTTGCTGGAATCAGTTTGCTGATACTCTGTTCAGGGTTCTGTCTTGTGTTCATAAAGGAGATTGGCCTATAAAATCCTTTTCTTGTGCTCTGCCTGTCTGGTTGTCACACCGATGCTCTTCCAGCCCCCGGGATGCTCTGTGAAGGATTCCATCTTGTTGGACGTCAGGAAGCAGTGTATGAAAGGCAGGAATCCCTTGTTCACTGAAGGGCTGGTACACCTGACCTGTATCATCACCTGGGTACTGTACGGGGGGTGGAATTTTCAGAGCCGTTCACTGTCTTTGTGCTTGTAAGTCTTGTCGTGTTTTCTATCGCCTTTTGAGTCAGCTTGCAAATGTATACTTTACTAGGAAGTTTTCCATTTCATCTAAGTGTTTAGATTTACTAACATAGATCTGTTCATGATTTTTCCCTTAAGATTTTTCAACGTAATTATTGTGTACGGGGCTACACTAGCTTCATTTGCGTTGTTGTTTATTTCTGCTGACCCCGGTTTCTGTCCCTGTTCAGTCCTACCAGGGGCGTAGTGATATTATTCATTTTGTCAAAAAGAAATTGTTTTTCTCTTTTAAAATGTTTCTGTCTGTTTGGACGTTGCCAGAGGTGGATCAATATAACCCAGATTTCCAAAGAACCCGTTTAATTGGTTCTGGTGCCCTGGACTCTCCCTTCCTGTCCCATTTCATTAATCTCTGCTCTCACTTTTCTTCTTCCCTCCTTTGTGTTTTCCCTGGGCATGTGCTGTGGCCCCCATGTTCTGTGCTCAGCCACGTTAGCTAAATGCTGCCACTTTGAGATGCAGTGTGCTCCTGTGCCAATGGGCAAGTGTTTTTAGTTTCCATTATTCCTTCTTCTCTGACCTGTGAATTACTCAGAAGGCCTTTAAAAACTTCCAGACAGAAGGGGTCTTGTGCGTTGTCTGTTTGTTACTCATTTCTAATGCATCGTGAAGTCCAGGAAGCAGACTTGACTTCGAGGATTCTTTGGTTTTGTTGCTTTCGGTTCCCGTTTGTTGAGACCTCTCTGTGGCAGCCTTGGGCCAGTTTTCGGAGACCCTCCATGTGCAGCTGTCTGGGGCAGGGTTTCACCTGCCTCCATGAAGAAGTGAGTTCTTTGGATCGCCTGAGTCTCTGGAGGAGGTGCGGTGACACGTGCCCTGTGCCTGTGGATGTGCTGGTCTCCGCTTCTGCTGTGCACAGTTGAAGGCTGTCAATAAAGTGTCCCCGGAGCACTTTATTTTCCTGGTGAATGGTTCCTTTCATCACTACACGCTGACGGCTCACTTCCCCAATAATGCTTCTTTCTTTAAAATCTGTTCGTACTGTCACATGGTCACAACCCCGTTTCTCTGCTCTGTATTTGCTGACAGATCTATTTACATCTGTCTACTTTCAACCCTTCTGTGATGCTATATCTTACACACGTTCTGTCCCTCATATATGAATGGCTAATTAGGTCCATTTACAGTTACTGAGTTTATTGAATCTGTTTCTAATGTTTTATGTTTTCAAATTACAATGCTTTTTCCTTTGCTTTATGATAGTTTGATACTTTATTTTTCCATTCTGCCCATGAGTTGGGAAAGGTGTATACATTAAAATATAACCTCTCTTATTTCAGTGGTTACCCTTCATATTCTGACATACACTCTTGCTTAAGAAAATTTAAATTTAACAACGATTTCTTTTTTCCTCTCATATGATGCAAATACCACAGACTGCTTTAAACCCGGTCCCTTCTTGTCCAGTCCTCGATGCTGTCCACTGCATTTCAGCTGCATCGTGTTTACATCTCCCCCATCAGACGTTACGGTTGCTTCTGCCTGGTCCAGTCTCGTCTGGAATCACCGCATTTACCATGTATTTGATCAGCATCGCGTCCTGCGCGCACTGTTTCCTTTCGGTTTCATTGTCTTTTTTCCTCCAGACGAACACATCTTTCAGAAGTTTTTCCACTGAGGGTTCATGACCTCACTCTCGGTTTGGCTGAAGTTGTCTTTATTTCACTCTCAGTCTTAAACAATCACTGACCTGGATGTAAACTTGTAGACGGACAGCGACATTCCCTCGCCGAGTTCATGCCGTCACGTCACGGCCTCCTGGTCTCTACAGTCACAGTTTCCTCATTTTGAGATATATGTGACTATATCTTATAATCAAAAGCATCTTATAATTGTATAAAGTAATAATACTGCTTGTAAATGAGGACGCCTTAGAGCTCCTGAAATGCGGCTTCACTGATAGACAGTCATGGCTTCTCTATTTTCCTTTTTAGGGAAGCTCGCTCTCTCTCTCTCCCTCTCTCTCTCTCTCTCTCTCTCTCTCTCTCCCTCCTCTTTTTGGTAAAGACTTCTTTCCTTTTCTTCTTTCTTCTCGCTTTTCATTTTTTTCTTTAATTTTCCCATGCATTCACATTTTCTTAGGATGTCTGCCATATATTTAAATTTTTTTTTTTTTTCTTGCGGTACGCGGGCCTCTCACTGCTGTGGCCTCTCCCGTTGCGGAGCACAGGCTCTGGACGCGCAGGCTCAGCGGCCATGGCTCACGGGCCCAGCCGCTCCGCGGCATGTGGGATCTTCCCAGACCGGGGCACGAACCCGCATCCCCTGCATCGGCAGGCAGACTCTCAACCACTGTGCCACCAGGGAAGCCCATATATATTTAAATTTTAAGAATACTTTCTCCCAAGGAGTTCTTTGTCTTTGCAGCAGAAGCTCCTTCAGCTCACTCCGCCTTTTTGTGAGGATGTGACTGTGTTTAATTAGCCCATTTGTCCCCCTTGGCACTGCTGACGTTTGACGTATGATCCTGTGCACTGTAGGGCGTTTAGCAGCATCCCTGGCCTCTACCTGCTAGAGGCCCCTGACCACGCCCAATAGTCATGACTCTGAATATGTCTGCAGACATTTCCCAGGGACACACACTCACCCCCGGCGAGAACCACGGCACTGAAACCACAGCAGAGGCCATGGCCCTCTGCACAGACAAGGGATCCACTTCACGTGCAGCAACTCTTGGGCACATGTGTCCCGTCCTAGGTGCTCAGTACACGTCTAGCACACGTTTCCCAGCGACTGGCACAGAGCGTTGACCCTTGTGTGTGATAATCCAAATTCTCAGGATGGAAGCTTTTCCCCAAACAGGTTTTCCTTCAGCTTTTGACAGACTCCCTTCTGCTTGTGACCAGAGGTTTCATATTTCCGAAAACAGGGAGATAAAAGCAAAGAGCATTTTCAAATGTCTTCTTCTAACCTAATTCCTAGGAGCAAATTCTTCCACTTGTAAGGAGAACTTTCCTGAGTGACTGTCTCGGTTGTGCTATGACCTCCTTCTGCTTCGTCCACTGCTATGCTGACTGGGGTCACATCTGGGGATCCAGGGCCTCAGAGAGCATCAGTCCAACCCCTGACTCTGCAGAAGAGATCTGAGGGCCGGAGAGGTGATGGGACTTGCCCATGGCCACAGAGAGGAGCAGAGCCACCGGCCCGCCCTCCCCGACCCCAGACTGGGCTGTCCTCTCACCACACCAGGGCAGGAAGCCAAGCTAGGTTTTGGATGGTTTGGTTTTTCATGGGTTTGCTTCCCCCGTGTGTGGGCTGACATTTTAAATCTGCAAACAGGACTAGGGCAGGGCAGACATTTGCTGAGGTACCAGATGCGCCAAAGCCAAGGATGTGAGGAGCAGAAATCAGCTCCAGGTGAATAAACTGTTATAACTGAAACCCAGAAGGAAGGGCACTCGGGTAAGGGAAACAGGAAAACGTGGAAGCGAATCATCACCTCTACCTATGCATCTATGCGTCTACCTGTGTATCGCCCTGTGTATCGCCCTGTGCGTCGCCCTGTGTAACCACCTGTGCGCCCACCTGTGCATCTACCGGTGTGTCTCCGGCTCTGATTAGAAAGGGAAGAATGGCGGCACTTCACTTGAGGCCGTCCTCGAGGTCAGGCAGCCCCAGCCCCTCGGTTCAAACGTTATAAAATCAGGAGCTGCCCAATGCCCACCACCATGCCGTTTCCAGGGAGGCTGCATTTAAGGCAAACAACGACGGACGAGAACAGAGTGTTTGCAGCGCTGACGAGAGTCCCAGCAGTGGGCGGGATGACAGATGTGTGCACACGCACCCACAGATTCGGTCTCGCCCCTGCTGGGTGGAAGTCACAGCTGCGAAAGGGGTTGTGTAAGTTCGTTCCCCGGGGTGACCTTTCCTGGCCCCTTCCCACCCACACCAGGTCATCTCTTGGCACCATTAGTCCTGGAACCTCAGGGCCGTGCTGTCGGGGGGCCGGAATTCTGGACACATCTGTGCTCAGGTGGGAACGGCCTCTCTGGGCCTCAGGTTACAGGAAAGGGGTGTCCTTCTGTCGGTGGCCGACGTGGGGCCGGAGGTTAAGCAGCGCCAAGTCTCCGTCTTCAAGCGTAAAAGTCCCTGCAGCAGGGAGGGCGACACGGGACGGGAGGCAGGTGATGGACAGGGCTCCCGGGTCCCGGTGGCGACTGAGCACGTGGCCTGGCCAGTGATGGCTCGGAGCTCCCTGCCCCCCACGTCCTGGCTGGTCCTCAGCCTGCTGCAGGGACACACCCACAGCAGCTACAAGAGCAAGTTACACCAAACGCGCGACGTTGGCCGTGGTTATCTGTGCAGTAAGACTAGAGCTGCTCTCGTTTCCGTGGTTCTTTCTTTTTCAAATGTATTAATTTGTTTTCCTCTCTCAAACTTCCTTTAGCACCAGCTTCGCCCTCAGCAAGAGGCACTACTTGTAACTCCCAAAGCAGGATTTGAAAACCCACAGTGGAACCTTGGTATTGAAAGTCAGGTTCTATTAAGAAGCAAACCTGATCCCTAAATTCCAGAAGCCTCAGTGTGTCCCGCAGGACACACACGGGGCTCCACCCGCTAGAGGGGGCAGGGGTTCTAGCTGCTGAGAGAACTTTTGAGTCATCACCAACCTGGTTGTTATGGTTGAAAACCAGTTTTCTAGAAGTGGAAACAGAGAGAAAAGCAGTTTTCTAGAAGCTGACACAGAAAGAGAGGGAAGTCAATCCAACACAAGGCCAAAGAGAAGCTGGACGTCGGAGGTGGACGCTGCCCCTGGAGCTGTGTGACTTTGGGAAAGTCGCTTAACCTCTCAGAGGCTGATTTTCCTAGTTCATAAATTGAGGATGCTGGTAGTTTTTATATAACTTTCAAAGGCAGTCTTAGATCACGTGCTGTACCTGCCCCCCAGGAAATGGTGAGGGCTGTCGCCAGGCTTGGTCTTCTTGGAACCCCCTGTAAGATTCTGAGTCTGAATATAGGTTCATCTGATATTTACCATTTGTACACCAAAATAATGAAATACTTGCAAGTTGGCTCACCATGCAAAAGAAATAGGGTTTCCATACTGAGTCAATGATATTGATGAGGTTTTAAAAATCCACATTGGCCGTCTACATCAGATAACCCTCAGGGGCTTCTTTTGAAGTGAAAAAGCCGCTCTGTGTGTGTTTCTCACTGGGCCGGGTGTTGATTGCCTGTGGCCCAGCAGGCGTCTGTCCTGCTTTTACAATCAGCGCCAGGCAGCTTTTGAAGCGGCAGCGATGCCTCTAGGGTTTATCTGTGAGGCCCGGTTGTATCCCACCTGGTTATTTTTAGAGCTGGCTGGAAAAGAGATCCGTCCAGATTCAGTGCCCAGTAATCAGGGTGCGCGCCTGGCATCCACTTTCTAATGGATTCCACGTGACCCCGAGCAAAGTTTCCTCCCTGGGTAAGTCACTGAACGAGGACTTTAGACTTTTCACGCCGGCCCCAACCTTCCACAGACGTGCACAGCCTCTCATGCCCCGGGCTCTGCTGGGCGCTGATGAGCTGGGGGATCCGACCTAGTCCTTGAGGGGACCAGAGGGGCGGCGCCTGCCTGGGGGACCTAGGACTCTGAAGCGAAGCACCGGAGAGAGGGGCTGCAGCCTGGGGCGGTCGGGGCGGGGCTCCGCATCTGCTCAGTGGTTCCCTGACTGCCGCCCTCCCCACCCGCCCTGGGGACCCAGCTGATGCACCCCCCCCCCAGTGGGTTTGCTCTCTCTCTCCATTTGAGGACGACTGTAGTCTAGTTCTCGGCCTTCTCTCTCCCCAGAGTAGAAAAAGGGGCCAAGTATGGACTGACGGCAGGAGGTGGAGGACAGACTGAGCCTGAAGGGAGCTGAACTCTCCCCCGTTACAGCCTCTGTCCGAGCGCGGCAGCCCCTTGGCTGGGCAGGGAGCGGACGTCCATCGCTGACCGGCATCCCTCACCACAGTCCCCGGTTCCCCCCCCCACTCAGGGGGACCGGCTCCCTCCACCCCCCGGGGGCACTGGGCATGTTCTCCGGCGGTGCGTGGGTACCCCTGGTCCTCTGACTGGTCTCAGGTGGACACTGGAGGCTCTCAGGACCAGAGGCAGCCCCTTTCCCACCCGAAGAACGTTCTGGAGGGGAAGCCCATGGCTGGTGTGGCCCGTTGCTCTTCCACAGCAGCCTCTGCTCCCCGGGGGCTGGATGCCAGGTGTCTCCACACAGATGCGTGTCCGACATGTTATGAGTCTGCCCCTTGGGCCGTTTTCCCATCCACGGAAACAGTGTCCCAGGCTTAGCGTCTCTGCACAAGACCCAAGAGTTCGGCACGTGCAGGAGCTTCTTCGTCCACCTGTTGGCTGAGGTCTCTGCTCCCCGCGGGGGAGCCCCCGCTTGCCAGGACGGGCAGTGGGCTCGTTGGTGGGAGCTTCGCCTTTCTGGGCATCCACCGTCTTCCGCCTTTGAGCTCCGGGGACCCTGCCACGGGGGTGGTCTCGACGGGTGGTGCCGGTCCGTCTGCCACCAGGAGAACAAAGGGACTGGACACGTGTCCCGGGCGCGGCTAATGAGACCGTGGCCCTGAGCAAGAGACCCAGCCCCAGACACGACGGGACAGAGGTTTTCTGCTGGGTCGTCTTTCAGTAGTGGGGCCTGAAAAAGAGGAAGAAACTTATCAAAATGAAAATCAGCAAACATTTTAGCCAAAGGTATGAGATATCAGGAACGTCAATCGATGAAATGGAAGCCAATGAAACGTGCAGGTGCCACGTGGCGGCCTCCGCTTGGCGTGGGGCTCAGACGGGGTAGACGCCACAGAGCTAATTCATCAGGACGGCGAAGGAGACCAAAAAGATGTAAGGGATAAATGCATAAAACGGAGATTCGCTTTCTAACATCGCGCTGTGGGTAGAAACGCAATGTCGTGCATTATGTGTTAAAAACTTGCTTTCTTTACTTGCCGCAGGGCAATGCCAACCATGGGTCCTACTCATCTTTTAGAAGCAAAGTTAATCATTATTTTTAAAGCTTTTATAGGACATAGTAAGAGACAAATCTTTGGTAATAGTTCTGGTACTCAAAAGTGGAGAATAATTGGAGTGAATAGCTCAATTCCTTCAGAAACTCAGGACTTATTTTCTTGTAATCCATCAGATGGAGATGAACCCGAACCACATAACCTTTCAAAGCTGGGATTTCATGATATCATGACAGAAGGAGGGCTTTGACATGTCTCTAAATTTCTGTAGTGTGGACACAGGACGGCCAGTGCCAACCTTGACCACGTCACCCCTCACGTCCCCTCGTCCATCCGCCCGGCCCTGGAGGCCCTTTGAGCTGAAAGAAAATGTCCAGCTGTCCCTCCCTGGGGTCACCTCTCAGGCCTGACCACAGTCACAGAGAACAAGAGGGCCCCTGGGGCTCTGGGGGACACGGGGACTACAGGGGGCCCCACGGCTGCAGAGGCCCCAGGACGAGGTGAGCCGTGAAAGCCCCTTGTCCTTGGAGTCTCCAAGCCCCATGCAGAGCCCTCCTGCCAGGCGTCTGGGCCAGGCCCGGGCCGGTCCCCAGGCCTACGGGCCACCAGAGCTGTCACCCTGCAGCCAGGAGGTCAAGGGCGCTCTGAAACCATGAGGGCCTGTTCCAGCAGAAGGTGAGAGAGGACACGGTAGGAAGTGGACTGAAGGAAAGACGCTCCGTCCTCCCTGGAAGGGACCCAGACGCTTCCAGAGCTGTCAGGCGGAGCTGCCAGTCACAGGGATCCTCCCTCCCCAGCCCAACACCCTGCGCTTCCTGCAGTGTCACCCGGAGAAGATCCTGTCTCTCAGCCTCAGTTTCCACTGCTGTGCAGTGGAGATCGCGATGCCCTACTGGGGTGAGTCTGGGGGGTTGGTGCCGGGCCTGCTTCTCTCCTGCTCGGGGCCGGGAGACCTGGGGCCCGCGGCACAGTCCTGCCCAGGGACCGTCCTCAGTAGTCAGCGCTGTGATTCTGAGCCAGGAGGCCGGCTCCCGGTTCGGCTCCCACTGGGCTCTGTGTCCTGCAGGAAACATCACTTTTTCCACAGGCTCTGCTCCACTCAGCTGGCCCTCCCAGGAGCACCCAGCCACGCAGCTCGGGCTCAGGGCGCATCTGTGCAAAGAAGAAGGCAAGCTTTTCTCACCAGGTAGCCGACCACACTGTACAGAGAGGAAGGTTTGTTAGTGAAACAGCCACTGCGCCTCCGCAGACCATCAGCCCGTCCTCTTTCCACCCTGTCCCACTGCTCCTCTGTTGCCGGCCGTGGTACCATCGGGGTCACCGAGACGGGCCCTCCCGTATTTCAGCACCTCCTGGCGCCCGTGGTGTAAACACTGTCCAGCGGGTCTGGGTCCCGATGGCGGTGAAGCCCCACAAGCAGGGCAACGTGACAGAGAGTCCGCTGGAGCGAAGCGACCCACGCGGGCGGCTCGGCGTTCAGCCACCTGCTCGCACACCCTGCCCTGCAGAGGCTCCCGGCGGAGATTGACTTCTAAGTTAAACAGTCGATTAAACAGGATTTGGTTTGGACCATCATACACGTTAAAGATTAAACCGTTCCAAGGAGGAAAAACAATCCACAATGATGCCCGGGCGGGGGTGGCCGTCCCGTGCACCCCGAGGACATCGGGGAGGGCAGCGGTGCCCCCTCAGGAGACCCATTGTTGGCGTGAGAACTGTTCCCGCCCGTGTGGCATCAGCGACCAGAGCTGGGAGGGCACGGGGTGGGCGGGGCCCCCTGCTCCAGGACGGGGCGTTCTCGGGGGCATCGCAGGCTCTGGAACCGGCAGGAGATAAGAAGGCTCCCGGGAGCCTTGTGCTGGAAGGGAACCCATCCCCACAAGTGCTGGCCGTGTCCGCGGGGCCCTCTCCCGGTGCCCGGGGTCAGGGGGCTCAGCCAGCACAGCCAACGGCATGGAGTGGGCATGTCCCGGGCTCCCGAGAACAGTTTCTTCTCCCTTTGGACTCGCAGAGGCAGCTGGATTAAAAGCGAAGTGCTGGAGCGTGGGTCCCGTGCGGAAGGACACCCGGAAAAGGCGGGACGCGGCAGCGGAGGCCAGGGCCAGGATCTTCACAGGGTCGTGACCGCCGCTGCACCCTGTTCCCCCACCCAACCGGGGCCGAGGCCTGGGGACACGGACAGCGCAAAGGAGCCGCCCGAGTCGGGACCCCTGCCGCAGTCCCCCATGCCCCTCTCTGGGTGCATCAAAAAGAAAACACTTGCATTTTTCTGCATGTGAGAAGAGAAGCAACCTAAATTATAACAATGCAGCAGTGGGACTTCCTTATTCCAGTAACCGAGCGAGGGGACCCCAAAGGCCCCACAGGCGCACGGTCTCCAGGCTCCGCCCCGTGGGGCCTCGCAAAGCCGTCCCAACTATAACATCAGTGCGCACAAAGCAGCGGGGGAGCAGCCTAAAGCGTTCGGGTGGAAAACGGGAACAAACGGAGAAAGTGTCGCGCACATTACACGGGGCCAGTTCGTTAGTTACACTCAAGTCCCCGAAGAAGAAAGACAAGGTTGCAGCCACGTCTAAATTGTTGTCATATCAATAAGGGATTTAGCAGAAATATCTTCTTCCTCTTCGGCCACCGCTCGGACTTGCTAATCTGACAGGAAAGCCTACTAGGGGGACTTACTGGAGGCTGTTTAATAGGTCACACAGGTTTTATGGAAATTCAACACAAAAGTTCTCCTTACTGTATATTCCACTTGGCGTGAAATGCCACTTAAATCTCGTGTAATGCTTTCAGATAAGTTACGCTTTGTGCATAGGGAGGGTTTCACACACCTCCTTTCTTTTTAAAAAATAAGTATGATAAAATGTGAAATTTTGGTATGAAAAAGAAATCAGAACACGCTGCACCTCAAGCGTCCCCAAGCTGGAATCCGGCTCTACCCCAGCAGCTAAGCAGTTAACTCGTTCTGTGAGAAAGAGACTGTCTTTCAGCCTAAGTGCAGTGGTTCTTTGTAGTTTGATCTCTTATCAGCTACCAGCAGGTGGAATAGAGATTGAACTAGCTGGTTTCTGTGCTTTTAAGCTGAGACGACCATGAAAATTCTCCAGAATGGCAGAGTAGAGGTGTGGCAGGTGATTGGCCGAACTTCCAGGGAAAGAGGCTTTCCAGCTCCGAAGAGGGAGCAGAGGACAGTTTCGGCATTTAGAACAGTGCCTTTGTAAGGTGACTCAAACGTCCAGATTGGAATCGTGTGTTCCTGCCGCTGTCCCTGCATCAGGGACCCCCTCCAGCAGGGGCCGGGCGCCTTGCCCACAGGACACCCCTCCACAGCTTCTCTGGGGTTTTACTGTGTCTTGTTTTAGTAAAGAGGCATTTACAATTTTTTGAGGATGCTTGGGGAGCGGAGTGCACAGAGCAGAGTCAGCGTTATGCCCTGACAGGAAAGCACGCACGACCTCCAGCACCGTTCTGGGCTGTCAGAGTGTTTTCTCTATGCAACAGAAATCAAGAAGATTACGGTGTAGGTTGAAAACCAAGCTATTTCATGCTTGGGGGGTCCAGCATTTTATTCTGTTCTGCACACAGTGAAGTCGGAGCATCTGCTGTGCCTCCTGGACCCAGCGCTGGTCCCCACGTGGAGGACGTCAACGTCGGGCAGCATCCGCGTCAGGGTACTTTTTACTTGAATTTAACCGTCCAGACTCTTCGGGTCGAGGTGCCCTCTGGGCTGTGAACGTGGGGCCACAAGTAATTCCCAACAGGAAATCTTTATTTAAAACACTGGGGAGGGCTTCCCTGGTGGCGCAGTGGTTGAGAGCCCGCCTGCCGACGCAGGGGACGCGGGTTCGTGCCCCGGTCCGGGAGGATCCCACATGCTGCGGAGCGGCTGGGCCCGTGAGCCATGGCCGCTGAGACGGCGCGTCCGGAGCCTGTGCTCCGCAACGGGAGAGGCCACAGCAGTTAGAGGCCCCGCGTACCGCATAAAAACAAACAAACAAACAACAACAACAACAAAAAAAACACTGGGGAGTGGGAGAGAGAAAGCCGAGGGTGGGCTTGGTCAGATGCCAGAGGTTCCCATCCCTGCAGGAGTTTTAGGAGAACTGTCACCGCACTAACCCAGAGAGGCTGGGTGATTGAATTTGAGTAAAAAGAATGTTGGAGGGTATGTTTTTATTTAAAATTCTTGTTTTCTCACTTTGGCAGTTTTAGAGAGCCCTACATCTTTTCTATCAAAGTGATTTTGGCTTCTCTATAGTAATACGTAATATCCCTTATCGGATAAAGAGTCAAGGAAGTATGTTCATCAATGTAATGGAATGTTTCACAAGTTTATATTTGCAAATCTAAGGAACTTACAGAAACACACAAACACCCGGACGGGGAAAGTGAGGCCCACCACAAATTTACACTTAACTGTGATCATATCTAAAGAGAAATTTTGGACAGGAACAGGCAGAGATGCAAATAGTTGCAGAAGTGATGGGCGCGTGGACAAGGGAAAACGGGTTTCAAGATTCATTTTGTTATTTGGAAAAAAGATACGTTTTTAAATGATGCCACTCGTTCTCAAAGTGTGAGTCAGCGTATCCATCCTCCTGGTCCCAGATTATGTGAGACCGTTCAGACCCTGCAGCTTCTGTCCACAGAGAAGAGAACAATGTTCCCACAAGGGGGAAGGGAAAACGGAGGACGTTTACTGTCCCGAAGCGAAACAAACATTCGTTGTGGAATTAGACGTGCAGAAAAATGA
The DNA here is from genome assembly GCF_949987515.2 of Delphinus delphis. NCBI lineage: Eukaryota > Metazoa > Chordata > Mammalia > Artiodactyla > Delphinidae > Delphinus > Delphinus delphis. The sequence goes on from NC_082696.1 coordinate 1,777,291, forward strand.
GAGTTTATATATTAGGCTTTCTTTTTAATGACGGCAGTGACTTGTTTTGGTCTTCAGCTAGGATAATCCCTTAGGATGGCACAAGGCCTCAGATAAACTTGAAATTTAGGTAGGTATATGGCCCAAGCACTGAAGCATACAGCTCACGTCCATGTGTGAGTTTCAGGCCTCTTAAAATATTGACCACGCTTTGTGCTTATGAATTATGAGAAGTCTCCTGGTAGAAAATAGTAAGGTTGTATTTGCAAATATAGGGAAAATGTCACGAAGGGCTGTAAGACGTTAGTAAGTCTTAGAAGGTGACCTGGGAAGGCGGATTTGCCCCAATCCAGTGATTCCAGACACCGTGATGGTGCCGGGCTCTGCAGAACGCGCGCTGCTGGTCGGGGTCCTGGTTAATTTTTAAAACTTCTGTGACCGCGTGGAGACTCCTGCAGAATAAATAAAAGCCTCTCTGGTTTTAATCATCCCCGAGGGAGAAAGCAAGCTCCCCTGGGAGGGGGTCACTGGGGGTCAAGAGGAATCAGGGAGCGGCCTTTTCACAGGCCTGCAAATGTTTGTGTTAAATAAATATTTTAAAAGTCAAGATCCACATGCCTCCATCTGGGGGCCAGCTAGTCTTTTTCATGTGCAGTTTATTCAGCGGGACATTGGCCCCCAGACTCTACGAGACCCCAAGACAGCGGCTAAAGCACCGTCTTAACATCTCCTCTCAGCAACTGTCCAAGTGTGGCCAGAATGGAATGCTTTTTTCCAGAGTGGGTTTCTTTGAAGAATATAGAAAAGGAGAATTTTTAAAAGGAAAGTCAGATTTTTTTTTTTAAAGTTGAGATGTTTGGGAGCTCAAGAAAAGACTCACAATTGTAGGATAATCTACTTAAACCCAGCCTTACCTTTTTATATGATAAGAAATTAATTTCATGTTTGAGAATGCTTTGTGTCTTGAGAGCTCGTAGTTTTTAAAAGGTCTCAGCGTAGCGTATTCATTCCAATTTTGTTCCGCTCATTCTTCCCAGAGGCTCTCTGTGAGTCTGCTGCCGTAGCTCAGTCCACTTGATCACCCTTGGCTCCAAGCAGGGAAAAGGCTAACCTTTCCTCCTACCCGGCTCCTCTGTGGACATCCTCGTCAGGTGAGGGGGGTGAGGGGATATGAAAAGAGCTCCGTGTTACTCACGAAATACAAACCTGTAAATAACGGTGTGTTAGGGCTTTAAGAACAGGCTGGCAACTGGTATATTACAATGCAATGATTATACAAAACTTCAGAAAGTGCATTAGCCCATATTGCTTCTGTTGCTGTTTTAATCTCTGGGTCCGTAGCCAAGTCGGGTATTCTTCCCGACAGAGAAGCAGCTGTAGGGTTCACCCCCGGCAACATCACTCTCTTCTGAAAAGGCCGCACCCCGGGCACCGGCAGCCGGCCTGTTAAGAGTGACTCGGGGTGTCACTCAGACTGTGAGTGTGGAACAACGGAAGGGGTCACAGCCAGCGCTGTTCCAAGGAGGACGTTCCCACAGCCTGCAGCGCTGTGCGCCGTTCAAGGTCACGTGTGCAGCGGTGTAACTGGAAATGGGGATCCTGGCTCCCAGCTCTGGGGGGCACGTCCCACGCTGTACACAAGAGTGACTCTGATCGAATCCAGACTCTGAGAGCTTGATGGTTGCCCAAGGTCTCCCCACCGGTGAGCGTCGAGCTACCGCTCAAACCCAGCTCCCCCAAACGTCAAACCTCAAACCTGTGACAATCACTACCCCGTAAGGCCTCTAAGGTCTGGGTCAGGAAATGACAGTATACAAGTCATTTGCTTCCTTTTTACAATTTCAGGCTTTTCACTAAAAGAAGGAAGTTGTAGGTCCTGGGAATCGATTTTCATGTTAAGATGCTAACTCGCAGTCCTCAGGCTCTCGCTGGAGCACAGCGTGGCCCAGCAGCCGGCACCCCTGGGGGCCACCCCAGGCCTACCTGCCTTTTAACCAGGAGCTGCCTGACCCCCACGTGCCTTAATGTTTGGGAGGCGCCCCCTGGGGTCATAAAGGGTAAAACGTCAGCGGCACATTCCCGAGCATGTTTGAGGAGCGTCTATGATAAACTGGTTGATCAAAGGCGATGAAACTGAACACTGGCCGTCTGCTTTAACTTCCTCTCTCAGTGTTGTCAACCACAAATGGAAAGACAATCACGGAACTCAAGTCACACTTTGCTCCAAAGAGATTAAGGTGACTTGGACTTTAGTCTAGTTTGTTAAGTTTGGTTTGGGATTGAAAAATCATAAACATTTATAACTATAAAATGTTAAGATGATCAATAGAAATGATGAAAGAAGGGACACGATTTTTAAAAAGTGCCTCTCATTCAAAGGCAGACTTTTTTCTATATTTTGATTTTCATTTATTTTCTTTCAATTCAGAGTAAATGTTTTTTGCTTTAATTTTTTTATCATTACAAAATAATCATAACCATTCTAAAAAGTTTAGAAAGTACAGTTAAACAAAGAAGAGAGGAAAGGGAAGGGGGGGGAGTCTATAGTCTCACAGTCCAGAGGTGACACACAGCTGACGTTTTTGTGAACCTGATTCTCAAATAGTGAAGCATGTATTTACAGATGAGACACTGGGTAATGAAAGTGTTTTAAAAGATGTTTTTCACTTAATAAATATATCAGGAACTTCTTCCCATAGAACTTTGACTTTTGATCTAAAAATGTTAAAATAGAGTTATTGGTATACTAGGAATAAATCTGGAACAATTTTTAAGAGAATAAGAGGAGAGGAATAAATGTCAGAAAAGGTAAAGATTTTGAGGGGACACTTCTCCGGTCTGAGAAGCTATGTTCCAAAGTATTTACTGGCAGCAGTTAAAGTCCTTTATAATGGTTTGGCACAATGCTGTACCCTGGAAAGCTAAAAGAGACAGACTTCCCTTTCTAAGGTAGGCTTTCTCTTTGAGGATGACTTTACTAGCTGCTGAGGTCAGGAACTCCTGAACGGAGCCCTGTGTGCTGGCAGGAGCTGGTAGTCAGAGCTCAGAGGTCAGCAGGAGGCTGACCCCGTGAAGATGGATCCAGGCGGGGTGAAGGCTGCCGTGTTTGATGTGGGGGCTCTGCATCTGTGCCCACGGGATTCAGGGCGTGGACGGGGAGATCCCCCCCTTTCCGACGCGTCTGGGGTCTCCGTGCTGTATCAGAGATGACCCATTCCTTTGATCCTTGTCATTTCACTGCATCAGGCAGGTGGATGGACTGTTTTATTGCCCCTTCCTTTCTAAATTTGAAAATCCCCAAGGACCTCTGTGTCATCATGTTCTGCCCATAAAACTTAAAGGTATTTGTTTCTAGACTTGTCTTTTGCCTCTAAAATGGAGTCAAAGGGCCCAGGGGAATTCTTATGCTCTCCTCTGTGCTGAGGTCTTATCACCCTGCCGGTCGGCTGTTTACTCTCTACCTCCCCAGGCGGGGGGCGGGGGGGGGGGGGCGGGCAGAAGGTGCTCAGAAGTGTTTGGAGAATGAAACACTCAACTCCATGAAATGAGGTTTCAAAAGCAGCCCAGCCCCGCTGTGCCTTAACCTCCGGGACTGTGTGAGCCCAGGAGTCCTTCCTAATCTCTGTCCCCGCACTCTCCTCACCCCGAGGGCCGTCCTGAGCTGAACAGAGGACCTCACAGAACATTAACGGGGAGGGCAGGCTCTGCTGGGGATGGCACGGGGTCCAGGCCTCACCCCGCAGGTGCCCCCAGCCCCGCTGCGCCTGGGCCGGAGCCCCTCTGGGCACGTGGCTTCTCCCCTCATGGGTGAGCTTCACAGAGGAACTCACTTGAGGAATGCTGGCATCATGGTCACCGTTTCCATGCCGACACCCCATGATTATTTAGGGAACCAACTTCTTAACCCCTCTGCTTGCTTGTTCTTTTTGGATTCGTCTTTTGTTCCCAATAAATATACCTTACATGCAGATACATCTTTGCACCCGTATGTCATTTAACTCGTGCATTGATTCGTTAAGTCATGTACCAGACGCCAAGCACCTCGGGCTGTGCTGGACACACAGTCCCGCTGGACACCTGCACCTAGAGGGAGGAAGAGGGAGGGTGTGAAGGGATGGGCGCCCCCCCCCGTGAAGGGAGACCCCTGCCAGGAGACCCCGAAGGCGGTCCTTGCCACCATCAACCGCATCAGTTTCCCGAGAATGCAAACTGCTTTGGGGTAGAGCGGAAACCCTGCCCTGCGCTGCACACACCTGGCTGTGCAGATGTTCAGGTGGCGCTCATGAGCAGATGCATTAATGAAATAGTGAATTATGTCCAGACATTTGCAGTCATCCAATAAAGAATCAGACTGATAGGTTTAGGCCCTGAGGCGTCATGAGGCAGCTTCGTCCTACAAAGCCGTGTCTGTGTCTGCTTTCCTTGACACAGGTTCAGCCTCAGGAGAGCAATAATTTTAAAATCCTTCTCCAAGGAGGCAATAACCACCCCTCCAAAAGCTACCTCTTATCAAAGAAACTGTTTCGAAATCAATACACTTTGAAGGGAAGAGGGAGGCACAGCGTTCCTTAGCCCCTGACCAGGAGACAAAGTCAACAAGTCTGGAGTCGGCCGCAGAAAGACCCCAGGCCAAGAGACAGCCTCTGGGCCAGGAGGCCACAGCGTCTCAGGAGCCAACTGAGCTCCGGGCTGGCCGACTGGCCGACTTCTAAGTAGCTTTGTTTGTTCTTTTAAGTGAAAAAGGTAACGATTATTCCTACCGCCAAATGCTGGACCCTGTGAGCTTTGCTTATAACAAATAACCGTTTGAAGTTCCCGGCCTGTAAATTGTGATTTAGAGATTTATGACCCATGCCCTGCACATAAATTTCTGTTTCTATTTGCTTTGTCAATGTATTTCCCAAAGAGCATAACATTTTTCCAACTTTACCTTTTTAACAAAAGACACCCAAGGAAATTTATTTGTGATGTTTGTTTGCGTGACAGTGGACACACTAGGTGCATGTCGACATCTGAGGGCACACGGGCGGTGTGTCTCTGCTGGGTCCTCACGGGATCACAGGTTCCTGGAGCTGCAGCTCTGCACCAAACCAGAGCGGCCAGAGCTCCGGAGCATGTGCACAGGGCAAGCCCGACGCTCATTTCAGATGTCAGGGGGGCCCTGCGGTGAGTCCCAGCTGTTCACTCACTACTAGCAGCTATAATCATAACCGTCCCAGCTCACCCTCGGTGTTTATCAAATGCGCTGTGACTTCTCTTTGAAATGTAAGTCCAGCAGGCGGGCAGTCACCCCGGCGCTGATGTGGGTCACGGACAGAGCCCGGCCCCGACCTTGACAAGAAAGCTTCCAGCAGGGAGCCGCTTAGCCTCCTGTCCCGGGGGGACCAGGGTCTCTGCCTTCTTCCAGAAACTGTTAAGGTGGATGAAACTCTTTGCAGAGCTCATCCTGAATCCAGCATGTGATGGAAACAGTGCGGCAAACCCCCCATTCAGCAAGTGAGACCCTGAGAGTTTCCAGGAGCCAGTAACGGTAAGACGCAGAGACCAGGTTTTCCGGCCTGCGGCCTCCCCTTGGGCAAAGTTACAGCTCTGCCCACGCTAGTAAAAGTTACTGTTTCACTCATTTCTGCTGCCTTAGTAAATGAAGGAGTAGAAAACTGATAATTAATTAAAAATTAAAAATTTAGAAAAAAAGAAAACTGACGCTATTTAGTATCTGTAACTGGAACTCGGCTTTTCAGACCAGCACCAGTGTCCCACAGAGAAATAACTTTCCCAGGAAGTCTTCCAAAATACTATTTGGACCTTCAGTGACATTTCTTTCCCACAAATGAATTTTAAAATCTTAATATCTATTAACAGAGCTATTTACGTGGAATGCCTGACACTCACCAAAACACTTTACAGGACCCATTGCACCCCCCACACCCTGCTCAGGGCTCCTGACATCACTGCAGGCAAATTCCCATGTGTACCTTCTACACACGCCAAGAAGCATCATGTCCTACCCAGGAGCGGCCACCGCGCAGACACCAGGGATGGGGGCAGGAGACTGTGATGTTTTCAGGAGAATGACTGACTCCTGGAAGTAAAGTGTGTGTGTGTGTGTGTGTGTGTGTAACAGCACCGGCTTTGCAGAGGTCCAGCTGTGGACTCGGGCCTCTGTCAGGGGGACTCTCTGAACCTCAGTTTTCTCCTCTGTGAAGCAGGGCTCGTCCTCAACCCTCATGTGGCTGCACCTTTGCTTCTGTGGCCCACACGTGACGACGGAACAGTGACTGTTCCTGGGATTGGTTTGCTTTTCGCATCACACCGGCCACACGAACGAATGCCAGGTGAAGTGTCCCCGGGATCCTGTGCGGGGAGCTGACGTTCAGGGTGCTCACAGCTTCCCTGGCCCTTGGCCTTCTCAGCCTGACTCTGCCTTGATTGTAGGAAAACCACTCACTGGTCATTCAAGGCTGCGTTCAGCTGCTCAGAACGTATAGGATTGCACCTTCGATAAATTGTTCTCCCTACCTCTTGAATCCACGGTGTGCTTTAAGTAGAAGAATCGTGTGTAGCAGATCAGACTCGATCCATGGAGGGCTATTAAAATGCGGCTCACGCCCAACTGCCTGTTAGAACCCTGCCGGCCGGGGGTTCATTTTTCCCAACTGCGTGTTAGAACCCTGCCAGCCGGGGGTTCATTTTTCCCAACTGCCTGTTAGAACCCTGCCAGCCGGGGGTTCATTTTTCCCAACTGCGTGTTAGAACCCTGCCAGCCGGGGGTTCATTTTTCCCAACTGCGTGTTAGAACCCTGCCAGCCGGGGGTTCATTTCTGATGACTGCAAACCCCTGAGCGTGGTCCTCACGTCCCAGAGAAAGTCGCCCCGTCAGGAGGGTTCTGAAGCCATGTGGGCTGACAGCCTACAGGAACGGGCCTGTGTCCCACCAACTGATCCACCCTGTCCTGGGTGCGGCGTGGAGGGAGGGAATGAACTGGGATGGGGACTTACTCACTGAGAAGACACCCAGACGCATCAGTAGGCCGGCACTGAGTCTTCATGGCTCAGCGATTGTTCTGGTGAAGCAAGAGGCCTGGCACCGTGAGCCCCTACGGACCCCTGGAGACCAGGTGCTTTGGGCCTCTGAGCTGGAAGTTGCCTTCCCGAGGAGCTTTGCCAAGTTATAAAGGGACAAGTGGACTTACGTTTGGAGTGGCTGGAGGGGCGTGTGTATAAAGTTATAGCATTTCAACCTCTCCAACGTCAAAAATACAAGCTATTCCTTTAAGAACAAGTGTTTCCTCCAAAATCAGAAATATGGCAGCAAGGGACGACGTGGGCTTTCTCCCGAAAGCAGCATTTGCGAGACAGAAATACAATTCCAATAAAGAGCCTGCAGGCGTTTGTGGTGGGAATGGAACCGGTCATGTGTAAACACGGGCGAAGGAGTGACGCAGCCCCATAAGAGAGGAAGAAGGAGGAGGTGTGCCAGAGGGAGGGGCAGGTGTCCCACTTCCAGCCAGAGTAAACCCAGGGGCCCTGCTTTCAGCGACAGGAAAGAGGACTGTCTCTCGGAGATGAAGCAGTTAAGCTTCCAGCTTCAGCTCCCAGGGGTCAGCCAAGCCCTCCAGTTCAGGTGAAATATCTGCCCAAACACCCTCTTTACCGTCAGACCTGTGGGGAGGGGAGGCAAGCGCGGTATTCGACAGTTTTTATCCTTTGTATTAGTGTCGTTGTGTTTTGTTGTTTGGCTTTTAGTTTTCAGTTTGGATGGAGAGTGAGGTGGGCAGAACGGGGCAGAAGAAACCCACCGCCCCGGGGATGCTGGGCAGGCTCACGGCAAGGCAGGAGTGTGGACGGACAGCAAAGGACTTCTTCCCCTCCTCCCCGCCTCTCTCATCCAAACTTGCTCTTTCCTTTCTGTTTTTATTTTCTGTGTCTGTTTCCGGTGAGTTCTGTCTTCTCAGCGATTCTCTGTCTCCTGGGGTGTCGTTGGGGGTGCTGGGCCCGCCGTGGCCCCGGGGCAGCACGCCACCTCCTCTGAGTTGCCCCCCGGGATGTCAGGCGACTTGCCCTCGGCGGGAGCAGCGGTTCCAGCAGCCGGTCGGCTGTGACCGGGGAAGGCGGTTACCCAGCCAGGCGTGGTTCCCTACTCACCGCTCCCTCCGGGCTCTCCTTGCAGGAGCTGAGGACCCCGCACCCTCCGTACCGGCCTTGTCCCTAGTGGTCCCGAGCCAAGCACACTGCTCCGGATGTGCGGGTGGGTCTGCGGCGCGGAGGCCGGGACAGCGCAGGGAGAACAAGACCCCGAGGGAGGCTGGCCCGCCAGGAACGGGGGCCGCGGCGAGGGACGTCCACCCAGCACTGTCAGGGTGACTTCTCCACTGACGGACGAGGGAACTCGGCCTGAGAGATTTTCAAAGCGCGTCCGTGAAATTTTACCATCATTCTCGAGGGAAGATATTTTGGACATCTTTGTTGAATAAACGTGGAACCAGAGAAATTGAAAGCTGGCCTTAGGGTCACCCAGCATATGGCTTTCTGTGGGTTGGTTGGCCTTTGTCTCTGTCAGGCTGCCCGCAGGCCCGCAGGCCCTGGGCTGGCCCAGCTTCAACAGGCCGGAGTCAGCCACGGAGAGGTCGCGGTTGAATGGACGGGGCTGGAGTCATCACGGAGACATGGCGGCTGAACGGATGGGGGAGCGCCCACGTCTGAAGCAATAGCCCACCCTGTGCTTCAGACAGCAGGCGGGACATGGAAGGGGACGTTCAGCGACGGGGGCTTTGACCACAGGCTGGCTCATGGTCACCAGGGAATCCAGCAGGAGGCAGGCCCTTCCCGGCCCCTTCATAAGCTAACAGGTGGAGACAGTCCTCACCTGAAGAGAGAGCAGTGGCTAGCTGGGCCCCAGGGCAAGGGTGCGGGCAGTGAAGCTTCAGACGGAGGTGGTCAGGTGAGGAGGGGGCGGGTGAGGCGGGGCTGCTGAGATGGACGCACAGAGAGCAGGGAACAGCCACCCCGAGGCGCTGGTCATCGTCCCCACACGGCCTCGGCGGCCCCCCCAGGAGTCGCCTCAGGAAGCAACAGCGCAGCTTGGAGGCTAATCGGGCTTCAGCTGAACTCCCCCAGTTTGGGAGCATTTCACGCACTGAGGTTCCACAGATGGTCCCCTAGGCAGAAGCCGCCCCCCACCTCCAGCAGCCCTGTGTCACCAAGGCCTGGAAAGCCAGCGCCTCGTGGCAGGAGGGCCTTGGGGACATCACAGGACCAGCTGCGGCTGAGGCCCCTGCCCCAGGTCTCCTCCAACCCCCCCTTCCCTCGGCAGCCTGGGACGGACCCCCGGGCCCCTGCCCACCCTCTAGGCCGGGCTCCGGCTCCCAGGAACTTGGAATTCCTGTTCACGTGGCCCAGGGATGCCAGGGTTCGGACCAGCCTCCCTGTCAGCCTGCCCAGGCCCACCCCGCTGCTGGCGCACACACCCAGTTCAAGGGGGCCACAGGGGGGCGTTTTGGGTGCTGGAAAGGGAAGGCTCTGGTTTCAACACACACGCATTCAGGATTCCAGCGATGAAGGTCAGCGGCGACAGGAGACCAAACGCACATAACGAATGTCCAGACCATCTATAAACCAGAGCCATGACCGCAGCAGCCATGCCACATGCCAGACAGCAGCCCTGTAGGCACCAGCTCCCACTGGCCAGGATGAGCAATCCCTTCCTAACCGCTGACCCTGTGTCCAACTCAGAACCAAGCAGAGAAACGCAGACACGCAGCCTCACCCACCATGTGGGGCGCCGGCTTCGAGTAACCCCAGCCCTGGGACACGCTGAGGCCGCATCTGCACCAGGACCCGCTCCGTCCCCTGCCTGCCCGGCTCTGCCCAGCTGAGCCACGACCGAGCAACGGTGGCCGACCCCTCCTCCAGCAGCTCTGAAGTGTCCATTTCCCGGGTGGGTGGTCTTCGTTCATTTCCCAGGAAGAAAGGGTCAGGCCCCAAACGGCCGGGCTTCTACTTCTAACCTGGGCCCACAGACGTCGGGGGGCATCCCGAGAGGGTCCTGGAGCTAAAGCCGAGGGCTTTCCCCAGCCCTGAGTGCCACAGCCCCCCAGAGGGCAAAGACTGTGGTCGAGACACACCGTAGACCCTCCAAGGCCAAGGAGGAAGTTGGCGGAGAGTTTCTTTGGGACACCAGGCCCTGAAAAGCATGTGTACGCTGGGGATTCAGTGCCCGGAGAGGACATGC